>NC_136596.1:23168372-23633372 GCF_910589615.1 Taurulus bubalis
GTTTATTCAAATTAAGAAGTAGGAAGAGAGTTTTCTCAACACTTCCCCCAGCAGTTCATCACAAGCCCTGTGTGTGTCCGTGTGTGTCTGTGTGTGTCCGTGTGTGTCTGTGTGTGTCTGTGTGTGTCTGTGTTCCCCACCTGTAGCCAGGAAGCGATGGGCGGCCAGCAGCAGCTGAGGAGAGATCTTCACTTTTGATTCGTTCTCGTTTTTGAAGGCAGAGAAGTCCCTCTTATTCTTATTTGGCACCACCTTTTTCCTGTTGCGGTTATCAGCTGAAAAGTGACACACACAAAATAAAGAATATATTTATCAGAAGAATACAAAAAGGTTCTGTTAAAAGCTCAAAAGGTTTGTTGAATAGCTAAACAGCATTGCTTTTCTGGAAAGCCACAAGATTATCGCCTCATCTTGTAAACCTATATCAATGTCTAACATCTAAATACCTCAAAATCATTAATAAAAGTGAATAAATACACAACACAACCAGCTTGATTCAGTTCAGTCAGACGTCTGAGAGGACTCTACTCCACATTTCTACATTTCTGAACGGTCTTTGCTGCTTTCAGGTATCAGAAAGTCTTCTTTACAAAATAAGATGCATTTGGCGTGAAGGATTTGTTTTGTACGTGGAGAACAAAACGCAGTGCGACGATTCAACCAGACTGAAAGAGACAGAGTTGTGTCGGAGAGTTGTGTCTTTCTTGGTGAAAGAAACTGGAAGCTTAGCGTTTAAAGAGGAACGGGTCCTGTGTTTCACAACAACGCGGCATGAAGCTCTACGTCAGACTCCCCAATAGAAGAGATCAGTGCGGCGTCAGCAGCACTATTGGAATATCCACTGAGCGCAACGTGAACCGATGAGTCACAGTCAACCACGCAGTCGACTGCAGAGGGCCCAAAGAAAGAAAACCATTAAAAACGAATATTTAGAGCAAATTCAAAATCAAACTTTTGGGCACAACACCACTTCAAATGCAGATAATATTTTATCTGTTAAAATAGTTGTAATTGATGGAAAGACGAAAACCATCAATAGAATGGCTCATATCAAATTATTTAAATGGCGGTGGAACGAAGGTCGAGGTGTAAAATGATCTTCCCCGACAGTAAAGACCAACTCACTGTAAAGGTCCGACTCATCCAGGATCTCTGATTTGATGATCTCCTCGATGACGTCTTCCAGCGTGACCAAGCCCAACACCTCGTAGAAGGGATCTCCCTCCCCCTCGTTGTTCACCTTCTGGACGATGGCCAGGTGGGACTTCCCTAAAGAGGAACAAAGAGATTCATTAGTGGGAGAGTTTTAAGTCTTAGGTCTTCCAGACGAGTACACGAGGAGGAGGGCTTTGAGAGCGGGGACCCAGAAGGTTTAACCCCCGATTCCTCTTCCAGGTGTTTGGCTGCAAATAAATGAGCCTTGACCTTGATTATTAAAGCATTTACTTCCCCCCACACACACACACACACTTCTTGTCCAATGAAAAGCAGACAGAGCACTTAATAAATGGAATCTATTGCATTTAGTCCCCTTCATTCTGATTTTAATATATCTTTTCATGTGAACAGATCCAGGTGACGCTGGATAGTTTGATTATCTGAGTTAGTTCTGCACAAAACAGCAGCCAGAAGGCTCCTGGGGCTCAACAACAAGGGTTTGCCATTGGCAAACATGTTAGAAACAAGTCTAGGCTTTTAATGGAAACCACTTTTTAACATGTAGAAAATGTGTTTACCTGCGGCACTTCAGATTCATATCCTGTAAAGCATCATATAAAACACAAACAGCTAATATTTTCACTTGGTTACTGTAATAAATCATTTATTCTTTTATGTCACAGTTGCATTATTAAGCTGCCACACAACTGTATAGTATCCTAACTGATCAAAATAGAGACTAAAAATGCCAACCCTTTCGGCAAACAAAAGCCTGGTTGAAAGAATGACAGCAAGCTTGTAAAAGTCAGTGTTGTTGAGCTGAGATAACATGCAACTGACTGAACATGTAATGGGTCGAATATCCTGTAAAGAGTTTGATTTGGTTGCAAAACATTTAATCAAATGTAGATTTTTAGTACTTCCGGTTTCTAAATGTGTTAACAACTAATTGCCCTTCTTTGTTAAACCCTCCTACATGTAAATAGTTGAACTATATGCGCCACGTTAGTTTCTGGTGCGTCCACTATGGAGAGTATAAACTAAGCTTCAATCTCCTGACGACAGCAGAGTTCATAATCTTTCAGCAAAAGTATGTATTGCAGAGCTGCGGCTGCTTGCCGTCTCTCTGCGATCTATTTATTGATATTGAGGCGTATTTATACAACGGCTGTTGCGTTTTTCCAATCACATTGCAGCTCTCGGCCGTAGCCAGAAGCTGTTTGTGGGTGTGTTTTTGTACGCATGTTCAATACGTATTAAAACAAACCTGGCCGAGCCGCTCCGCCACGTCAAACAATCATATCACGATGGATTCGTTGGGCCTCCGCTTGCACCACAAATAGCCTGTTAATGAGTACAGGCCGTTAGAGTTTGGGGTTGGGTCTGGACTTTGGCCACGAGCGTTACCGTACAACACACACACACACACACACACACACACACACCCTGGCTGAGCTCTTCACATGACAAACTGTTCAAAGTGCAGATGGGTTCACGGAGAAGGTCCCCGATGGTCGCCCTGAATTATTAACCAAGAGTGACGCAATCAAGAAGATGTCTGGGAGTTTGCCCCTCCCTCAGTGGGTAATCTTCTCCCCTCCATACAGACAAAACGTGTGGGAATACACATGCAAGCAGCTGGTTTAAACAAACATTCATGGAAAGTAGGACGGGTGAGATGTTTTGGTTGCCTAAAAATAGGAGGAGCTGTCTCCACCGTCAGTCAAAACAGCATCTAAAAAAAGCACCGGGCATCTCATTCTCCCCAAAACAAAGAGCCATTGAGTTGTAACAAAGCGTAGAGCGACAGACAGACAGAGAGAGAGAGAGACACCGACAGACAGAGAGAGAGAGACACACACAGACAGACAGAATCATAAAAAGGTCCACCCACAGCCTTCGTTTCCAAAAGGAGAGCAGCGGATCAATGGGATTTACAAAGAGCTCATATGACCGTGCAATTAAAACAAGACCAAAGGCCATGAGCGTTTTGTGTGTGTGTGTGTGTGTCCTTGACGCCTGTGTGTCCTAGCAGCGAGGGCGCCGATGGCACGATGACACAAACACCACTCCACCCCCACACCTCGACCTTGCTTGAGGTTTTTACTACACGTGAATGGTGCAGAGGGACTTTTTAGGCGAGGCCCGTTAACTGCGGGTCCCTGTGATGTCACGACTCGAGACGTCGGGCGGTGACGCGCCGTGTATTTAGTCTGGACGCTCGAGAGGAAGCGGCCTCGCTGGAAATTCATCGTTGGCTGATCCAAACAGGAAGGATGGTTTTCATTTTTAAAGTTCATGTATCCAGGATCTGTTTGAGCCCATAAAATGTCCGACCAGTGGTCTTCACAAGTTTTCCAGCAGAAACTGATGTTTTCAAACAGCTTGCTTTGGCCGACAAAAAAGCAATTGATGAGTAAAAGAAGAGAGGTGATGTTTTTGACTAAATGAACGGCTTTTGCGAGTCAACTGATCAAATTAATCAACTCATTGTTGAAGCCACACACGGGGTTCAGCGTCCTCCTCAAGGACACCGGGGTTACAAGACTAAACCTGATCTGGACATCTCTAACCTGTATTCATGGTGACGAGCACCGGGACGTTAACCGGTCTGCATGAAACGGGCACGTGAACTACTGGGGAGGTGCAAAAACCCCAGAGACATGACACCTTTAGCACACGCCAGATCTTAATCCCCGACAAACGTCCATTGATTTTCACTTCAAATGAATCTTAGATCGGAAACACATCAGGAAGCACGTCACACGAGGGAGGAGCGGTGTCATTTCATGGGACCGTGGAGAACTTTAGTCGAAAAAGCCTCCGAGCGCATTCATTAGCCGATTGTTGTTCATTTCACACAAGATCACTGTGGCAACAAAAATAGAGACATCATGTCATGGAAAAGGCACTCTGTGTGTGTGTGTGTGTGTGTGTGTGTGTGTGTGTGTGTGTGTGTGTGTGTGTGTGTGTGTGTGTGTGTGTGTGTCCTCTCCCTGTGGTGCTGAGTCAATATTTCAGAGGAAGCAGGACCCCGGGGGACATACTTACCCCCAGTTACTGGTGACTCACTCACTCACACACACACACACACACACACACACACACACACACACACAGTGTGTGACCTGTGTCCGCAGAGTTTGTAATATAAAAATAAAACATAAAAACCACAGAGTCGCCGAGCCCCTGTGTGTCTTGTGCTCACCTCGGGTCTCACACAGAAACACAAACAGCTGTCACTTATCAAACTCAGACTGAGAATCTGAGCTGACAGGAGAGTGTTTTTTTTTGTTTTGTTTATTCAAAATCCGTCCCTCCGTCCATCTACAAGCTGAGGTCGCAGTGATTGCCGTCGGGCTCCTCGACGTCAGACTGCTGGTCTCTGACGTCACACTTTCAGATCAACCAGCTTTAGTTTACTAATCCTTCATTAACTGATCTCAGCTTAGCAGTTGTTTTTTATGTGTGTTTAAGTTTTTAATTTTTTTGGAAAATCAAAAGCCACAATGAAGTAGTTTTACTACCATCAGACAACTGCAGAAATGTCCGTAAAAATGTCCTGAAGCAGTGATGTCATCAAGCTGCGTGTTTTCATCTAACTTTCATCCATTTTTATTTTTTTTAAACGGTGTTGCTAATTAATTTTCATTCATTTACTATTCGTTTCATTTGAAATCTTTCTATCTGTTCATCTATCTCTATAAATAAAATACTATGCACACACAAATATGGAACAGCACACTGCGTGAGAGAGCAGAAGGACAATTTGCCAAAACAGGAACCGAGAAACGCGTTGACCTTTGTCAAACAACAAACTCTTCTCTGTTCTTTGACTGAGCAGCACGTCGTCACGCGCAACCTCCACATGTCGGGCTTTTTAGTGCCGGGACGGTTCCCCGCGTAGTGGCTTTGCCAGCTCGCAGCTTTCAGTGTGTGGCCATTTAGCCGGTGACTGAACACACGGCGCGTTGCGTGACCTTCCCGTCTGTTTCTCTGCCCTCTGGCTCTTCCGTCAGCAGCCTGCGAGCCGGCCTGTTTGTTGACATGAAACACGGGCGACAAAAGGGCCGAGGTGGGGGGGGGGGGGACCGATGAGTCTGTATGGGAGAGGAATGCCACGCGCATACCGCCCACGAGCGCACACAAACACCCAGCCGGCCCCACGCCACAGAGCAACGGCCGCCAACTGCGAAACGCGCCGCGCCGAGCGGGAGATGAAAACAAGCATGTGCGTGAACGCAGCCGACCCGCACGCAACCAAAGAGGCGCGTTGTGCGGGGGCAGGTCAAGCTCTTATAACCGGTTTTTCCAGCTTTTTTTTTAGAACCCAAACCCTGTATCGATCGTGGATGCGCTCACCACTTACGGCTCCAACAGAGGCAGTGATGAGGTAAAAAAAAAATATTTGGGGTGGTTTAGAACAGCGCTGCAGGAAAAAAATCAAAATCTGAGCGGGTGCGTCGGTGTGGACGTGCTGCCAAAAGAGCGCCAGTGAGGAGATGGAATAGAAACCGTTGAAGTTTGAAGGATTAGACACCAGAACAGTGCACTGCACGCTCCTGTGAGTCAGGAGTTTAAAACTGTAGAAGTTTCAACAGCACCAATCAAAAATATTATTATTTATTGCAAATCGGACCAGCCGATATGACAAAACAATCTGTATCTGAGAAGATGGATCGGGGATCTCTAGATTTATATTTGCCAATTTTTTGTGCCGATCCGATCCGTGACTCAAAACCGTGAGTTGTATGATCCGCAGCGCTCCTACATACACGACATGAAGCGGGTCGTGGCCAGAATACGCGTTTGTATCGAGGCCAGGATGAACATATGAAGTGTATTTTCGGTAGCTGCAGCAAAGTGGGCCCCGCTGCCAATGAAAATCTGAAACTAAACGTCTCCAGCCCGATCTGCTCATCCTGGAGGAATCTCCACTGCTGACATTATATCAGGCCCAGTGTTGCGTAATAGAATGTGTGGCAGAACCATCCGTTCAAACAAAACATAGAGCTGTGTGTGTGTGTGTGTGTGTGTGTGTGTGTGAGATCAAGTCATTAGTGCTGAGCTGCTCTTTCAAGCCGACTGATATCATTATGGCTCACTCACTCACACACAGACTAAAAGTTGAAGTTGAGAGGACTGCGGCTGCACCGTCAGCACTTTTAAGCTGAAGCGACAGGAAAAGAGAGAGAAGCAGCAGGCGGCTGATAAGAAGAGAGAGAAGCTGAGAGAACATTAGAGAGTAAAAGTCCACCCGTGTCTGGAGCCGGTCCACGTTTCCCAGAGCACAGATGCATCCCGGGCTGCAGGGGGTCATCACTGTGGTGTAGTATAGTGATCATTAATAATAGGTGAAGAATGAAACTCGGTTTTTGAAGTCAGATGGAAGAGTGCTGAGAAAAATCTAAATAAACCGCACTTTTTAAATGTGCAAACTCCACCTGCTGAGGTGTGACAACCAATGTGACAACCAATGAGAACAAAACGTACTTTATAACCTAAAAATAGCCGCAGACAATGGAAGAATTTGAGACATCAAAAAAAAAGGGGGTGGGGGGGGGAGTCAGCTGATATAAGAGAGAGAGAGAATGTTTACGCTCTGTGACTCAACAGATCACCTGAAGGGCCTGTCTAAAAAATAGAAAGTCAAACATTTGTTGACACACACACACACACACACACACACACACACACACACCTGCAGAAAACGCCAGTGGCTGAGAATGCTGTTGAGATCCAGTTGGCATATTTTGTGAAAATCTTCTCTTTGGTGACGTGCTTTATATGAATGATGTGTCAGTTCTTTTCTTTTTCTAAGATGCAACATGCCAACTTTCTCATGCCAATGTCACCTGAGGCTGCCGTTGCTCAACTGGGGTACACATTGTATTGGATAAGACAAAGTGCACGGGAAATAGGTAACAATTACCTTTTGTGACAAATTATGATTTGCTGAGATGTTCTCCAGATATGTGAAGGACACACAGGCAGACTGACGGCTTCCTCGCTTTACAGCGAGACTGCACTTTGCCCCTGGAAGCTTAAACGTTTGGCGTCAAGGGAGAAGATCAAATTGTTGTGGAGGCCAAAATGATGCCATATTCCTCAAACAAAAGCATGGATAAGTTCCATTTTAAGTGTTCAGATATGACTTTGTACTGCAAGTTTGATGACGTTTCAGATCAAAAGGGTGTAAAACGTGTATCGGTCGTACGTTGGTTACAAAATGTCCAAAGCGACAGAGTAAACAGGAATATTGTGGAGAAGTGGGTGGAGTTATACCACCGTCAGACACACACTGAATCAACGAACAACTGTGGGGAGTGGATCAGAGCTCTAAAAGCTGTTTGCAAACTGCCAATTCTTAAAAAATTAATCAGACGGAGCACAATGCCACAGATGCTTGTTTCATTTCCTGCCTGGAATAAAGTCATGAGCAGCATTTAGTGAATAATTCAGGAAGAGTTTGACAATGTTTTCCAGGCCGTTCAGTTATCTGGAAGATTCTCGTTTTACATGTTTTTTTTACTTCTGCTGGCCCACCGCCAGCTCTAATGTGAACACAAGCGCTTGTTACACAACAACAACGGAGTTCTGCAAAATTGGTTTTCCTGCAGCAATAAAAAAAAAAGCTATTATTGCTTTTATCGCATTCAAAATCGCTGGCAAAGACTGAGTCAAAATGCTCTTTCCTTCACAGACAAAAAACTAAACGGACGAATGGGCCGAGACAGAGAAGTGGAATAATAACTGGAGGTAGAGACACACCCATTATACAAAAAGGGGAGTGGAGGCGCAGGTCCTCCTTGTGACATCCTCATATGACACCGGAGTGGAAAATTCCTTTGACACACAAAAAGAGGCAGACACTAACAATACGCCTGGTCACTGGCTTCTTAGAGTCAGGTTCACGGGTGGGATTTGAGTGACAGGTTGAGGTTAGGCTCAAGTTAGATTGAGAGGAAGGAATGTGGTATAGGATGGTATAGCCAGTGTAGGGAGTGCCACAAGCTCGGTCACGTGAGTACTGGGAGTGCGTTGGAGCGGTTGGGACGCGTGACGAGGAAAACGGTTGAAAGTGTTGATTAAACACAGAGGAGACAAAAGAGGGGAGGGCGAGAAAAGAAACCACACAACCCTCTGAATGTGACAAACGTCTACGTCTGCAGGGCCCATCGGAGCAACGCTTCTTTGCAATGCAAATGTTTATTTTCTTGAATGTTCGGCCAATAAAAATGTCAGAAACTGGTGAACGTCTCCCAAAAAAAACAAGATGGCGTCCACAAATCAAAGCTATTCAGATTACTGCCGTAGAGGAGTAAAGAAACCAGAAAAGAGTCACATTTTAGAGACTGGAATCAGATGTTTTTTACTATTTAAAATCTTTTTTTTCACACTGATCCATCGATAAATAAAATAGTTGGGATTAATTTAACAGCTGACAAGTAATGGATTAATCTTTGCAGCTCTTTCTGGAGGACGAGGTGACGTTGTCATATTTACATATTTGCGTTTAATCCACTGGTTGTTTACAACTTCTCACAGTGGAACCTGAATATATCCTTAAATTCGCATGATACTTGCTGGGAAGTTTTTTTTTAAATATTTATTGCTTCCCAAACGGACGCACAATCGTTGAACCGTTTGCACACGTAACGGGGTCCTAAAGGCAGGGCGGGGCGGCCAGATAAGTGCCTGTCCCGAACACTGATAAATAGCAGACAATGCAGACGGTCCTGACGACCGCAGAGAAAACAACAAGCCGATTCACTTCCTGAGAGGCTCGACGTGTTTAAGGTTCAACTGGAATGTTGTGTTTAGTCTGTTCGCCTTCGACCTGCAGACTGACTCACAGCCCGGCTAATGCGGCTTCACTAATCATAACGAAGGGTGCGAGGAAGGGTAGTAATTACTTTATTACAACTGGAATATCAACAAAAATAAATTACTGGAAAGACGAAACACTTGATAATAAAGACGTTGAATACTTCTCTTATCTGAGGAATAAACAAATATGTTTGGAGAAAGAAAAAAATATTTTTGCATCAGTAATGCTCAAGGGACACGACCAATACATGTACAGCAGTTACCACTACAGGGCTGTTGTTACCATGGTTATCTTAGAGACACCCTCTGACTTTATGTTCAACTTAATATCTTTTTATCTAACATCTTATTTCCCCCCTGTTGAAATATTAAAATGTCTAATCAAGAGTCCAAAACACAAATACATGTGGTTTAATATCCTATAAGACTGAGATATGTATCACACATTTGGATATTTGGGCATTATTGCTTAAAAATGAACCCGTGTTGTGATGCAAATGGTTAAATAGTTGAGTTTGAGAAATAAAATGACTGGAGAAAATAATGTTTGTTTGAGCCTTTCTTCATTATCCCCATCAACATGAAACAAAATGGTGTAACTAACTGGTATTAAAAGATACAAAGGAAATATTGTCCTATATTTTTCTTTTTTTCTTTGATCCTTAACCGGTATAATTCAAAAGAGCCCGAAGACTAAATGTAGGCTCATATAACGCGCTGCTGCTCGAAGAGGACACCATGTGACAGTCTGTTGACAGAGTGTGATGAGCCTCCAGTGGATTCATGGTTCACTTGTGTCTGTGTGTTTTACAAATTATGCCCGATGTCCAGAGAGCACATGAATCCAAACCTCCATGCAAGTAATGACGAGTACGCACGAGGCCCCACCTCAGGCCATCGGCATTTATTTATATTCTACTACTCTATTCCACTATTTGCTATAAACCACACCCTCTACTTTTTATATGTGAAGACATCTTTTAGAGGGTGGTAAACTATTTTATTTCCTCTTTGACGTCTACGGTTATTATTTCCTGCATCATTAAAATGTCATCTCATCCGAAAAGGTCACTTCTTAGTCGATCAGAAAAGGTCACGTCACGATGACTGAAAGGGTTCACACACACACACGTGCGCGCGCTCGCAGTTGGACGCCGTCCCCGTGGAAACCGAAGCCAGGCAGCAGGTGAGAGGAACTTGAGATGTAAGCGGGGAGTCGGTTCAGAGGAGAGGGAGGCTGTAGGTTACCACGTCAACATGGCCACAGCATGGAGGCTGGCGTGGTGTGTGTGTGTGTGTGTGTGTGTGTGTGTGTGTGTGTGTGTGTGTGTGTGTGTGTGTGTGTGTGTGTGTGTGTGTGTGTGTGTTCCTTTGGATATTCTGGATTTTGCCCGTTTGGCTACAGTTTCAAAAACGAGTACATTTTAGAAGAAGAAGAAAAACCTCCTGTTGAATGTCAGAGGATTAAAACGTGATGAATTTAGAAGATAAAGAGCAGGAAGCAGTTAAGATCTACACTCACATGCAACCAGCTGAGAGACGTCATGATGACACAGTTGCATCGAGAGACTGAACACGTCGTTGTCGGTCGCAAAATTGTCGGAAAAATTTGGCATTTCCAAGGAATACTGGAGTCACTAAATCGTGCTCCTTTCACTAAATGCATCGTGCCGTCTCTCCTTGAGATTCTGAGACATTTCCCAGTTGGATCCATGGACTGTTTAGAATTAGTTGTCCAGCTCACAAGCCTATTGTTTTTTTCCAGAACCAGAGATTGCCGCCCGGTTGGATCACAGATGCCACACAACCCAATGTTAGTTTCAAATACAGAGAAAATCTTCAACACACTTAATCCAAGAAGAAAAACGTGACAGATTACGGTTCTGTCAGAGCAGAAGTGTTGATGAAGTGACTAGAAGCTGAAATACAGTCTACATTTAGACTGATCCAAGTGGGTTATACGCCGTTTCATAGTTCCAGCATATTTATACTCCCCCCCCTCCAACTCCGAATGCAATGTCACATTGCCAGACTTTTCCTCCAAACTTCCACCTCTAACTGCATTTTTCTGTCACACGTCGGGCTCCTTTTGTTCAAATTTCCCCAAAATATCAGCTTTCAAGCCGTTCAAGAGTCACAAGGCGGCACAGCTTCCAGGGAGGCCGCATGTCAACGAGCCGATGCGTCGCCTAAAGCTTTGCCGACCGCAGCAAAGACCCTTTCGTCCCATTCACATTGAAAACGGTACCAGATGTCCGAATTCAATCTGAGCTCACAACAAAGCAACCATCGCCAGGCCGTTGACAAGGTGAACATGTTTGTTACTTTGAGGTATATTTCTGGTGTGTATCTGCTCACCAGCGATGAGAGGGAGGGGATCTCGCCATCGTGTTACGAAACACAACAACCGAGTGCAGTAAATCTCTCGCTACCGAGCAAAAAGCCAATGGAGATTGTTTTCACTTCTCTGTGCAGCGTGTGTGTGTGTGTGTGTGTGTGTGTGTGTGTGTGTGTGTGTGTGTGTGTGTGTGTGTGTGTGTGTGTGTGTGTGGACTGCAGCTCGTTGCCAAACCCTCCCACCTCGCCAGCCGAGCCGCAGAGCCGTTTCTTTGGCCAAATGTCACGCGGCGCCACTACGGCAACTCAAAAGTCAACACCCACAGCGGCTGAATGTGAGACGAGCAAAGGGGCTGAAAAGACGACAATCGAGAGGCAGCGACTCAGCCGGGGTGCGTTCGGTGCGACGCAATGGTGAGGATGCTGTCAAACTTCCGGCGAAGAGTTTTCACCTTCATCACTTCGGGGAGGGAGAAGGAAGATACATAGACACAGCACGTGTGTGTGTGTGTGTGTGTCTACCGTCTGTGACCTTGAGACGCCTGAGAAAAGGAAAAATAAATCCCTGCGGGGGGTTTGTGGCGTCAGTGTGTGTGCACACACACACTCCCCTGCTCCTAAGAGAACGGGGTGTTGCACGTGAACAGCAGCAAAGCGAGGAGAGAAGAAGTAAAACGGGGGAGGGGGGATTTTGGATGTCAGCGATGAAACGCTTCTTTCCTGACAAAGACTCAACACCACTTCGGTCTCTTTTTGTCAGCAACGCGGCTGTAGAGAAACTGCTTTGGATCATAAGAAATAGGCCAACCCGCCGCTCTCTTGTTGTCATACCACCAAACATGTCTACAGACGAAAAGAGGGCTGAACTTGATTCAGCATCCCTCCAGAAACTCTGAGCAAACAACACCAGCTGGGAAATTTAAGACTAATACGACTTCCACATCGAATACTCAAAACACGAGGGATACCGTCTCCTAATGAAATGCTTGAAGCGCACAGCAACCGCATGTCATCCTCACACTCTGGACGGCAACCAAAATAAAAATTAAACACTTCATCTACGAACAAATACACACACACACACACACACACACACACACACACAAATGTTTTCTTTTTGTGTGTTTTTCCTATGGAGTGTTGCAGGAGATGGAAACTTCTCTCCGTTCTTGCTCGTCTCGTCTCCACGAAGAGGTCAAAGGTCAAGCTCAGCTGTCACCTCCTTGTGTAAACCAACGCAGCCCCATTGCTCACGGTGACGCGGAAGATCATCACGGCAGAAATGAGGCTCAAATAATGGGGATGACATTTGACCGACAGGAGAGAACAATGATACTAGGAAAGAGGAGCAGTGATGCAATCGTGTAACACACACACACACACACACACACACACACACACACACACCTACAGTTAAGCTTCCAAAAAATTACCTGCACGGTTTCTGTGTGGTGTCCATATTTTGGTCCCTCATGTATTTGACAAATAGTACTTCTACTTGAGTACTTTAGTACAACTTTGAGGCACTTAAGGCAACTAATACATTATTACTTTAACTATCTATACATACATACATATATATACACACATATATATATATATATATATATATATATATATATATATATATATATATATATATAATAAAATGAAGCTACTCAGCAGTATAGAAAAGTAACACTGCGCTGGTAACGGTGGAGCTACTTTTAAATTGGTGATGCAAACTTTAATGCATCAACTTCGTAATTCAATAATAAACCTTTTTCTTGAATGATCAATACTTTAAGTTTATTTTGATGCTGATTAAGTAAGATTTTTAATACTTTTCATCACACCAGTGCTGCTACATTTACTTTAGGATCCGAGTACCTGCACCACCACGGTGTTAACCTTGGACACATGCACTCAAACATCCCCACACACCTTTCTTGAACTCCTCCAGCATGGAGTCCAGCTTGGTGTCGTGGAACACGAAGTGGACCGGGTGGTTGTAGAACTTGGTGATGGTCTTGAGCGTGGTGCAGTCGTCCGGGTCCACGAAGGCCAGGTCCTTGACGTACAGGATGTCCACGATGTTGGAGCGCTCGTGCTCGTACACGGGGATCCTCGTGTACCCGCTCTCCATGATCTCGGACATGGTGTTGAAGTCCAGCACGGCGTCGCTGTGGATCATGAAGCAGTCGCCCACCGGCGTCATCACGTCCTCCACCGTCTTGGTGCGCAGCTCCAGCGCGCCCTGGATCATGTTGAGCTCCTCCTTCACCAGGTCGTTGTAGGGCTCGGTGACCTTCAGCATCCCGACCAGCTTCTCCCGGTTGTACACGGTGCCGATCTCCTGGCCCAGCACGCAGTCCAGGAGCTTGCTGATGGGCCACGACAGCGGGAAGGTGAGCAGCATGAACAGCTTGGTGACGAGGATGGTGTTCGCGCCGACCGCGAGGCCGTGGCGCGAGCACAGCGCCTGCGGCACGATCTCGCCGAAGATCACGATGCCCACGGTGGAGGCGATCACGGCGCCGATGCCGGACTTGGTGAGGTCGTCCAGCAGGATGGTGAGGCTGGTGTTGGTGAGCACGTTGCCGAGGAGCAGCGAGCACAGCAGGTAGTTGCCTTTCCGGCGGATGGGCTCGATCTTGCGCGCGTACTTCTTCTCCTTCTCGGTGCCGCAGCTCTGCACGATGCGCAGCTCCATCGGGTCCAGCGCCATCAGCCCGAGGTTGAGCCCGCTGAACATGCCGGACAGCACCAGCAAGAAGCAGATGAGGATCACCTGCAGCCAGATGGGCAGCAGGGACTTCGCCACCTCCACCACGCGCACCCTGCCGTCCTTGTCGTCCATCAGGTACCACGTCTCCTCCTTCTCCGACGTGTCGCGGATGCACAAGCCGAACACCTTGACCACCTCGCTCTTGCGGAGCTGCTTGATTCGCAGACTGACCACGCCGGAGGTGTTCTGGTTGGTCACCGCCATGGACCCCTTCACCTCTATGTCCTTCGTGAGCTCGGAACAAGTCCTGTTGATCGGGTCCATCAGCGCGCCGAAGGTGTCGTCCTCCTTTTCGCTGGAGTAAAGTTCCGTGAACTTGATGAGCGCCGAGCTGTTGGGCAGCAAGTGGAGCCCGTAGAACCTGAAGAGGATGTCGCTGCCCTCGGTCACCTGGATAACCCCTCTCTCGGTGGTCCCGGCCGGCGTGACGCTCTTCTCCAGCCGCATTCCGAGGAACCGGGGCCCGCTCCGCGACTCCGCCGCCGGCTCCTCGGCCCGACCGACCGCCAAAACACAGGAAAAGACGAGTAAAGTCAGCGTGAACCCCCGTCCACTCGAGTCTATCGCCATGTTTGTTTCGCTCTCTGCGAATGGGGGAACTGACGTCACCTACTCGTTTCCACTCGAGCCCACCCTGCTCATTTGCATTCCTGCATTCATCGGACACGCAGCCAATCAGAGGGTGATACGTCATTCGACCGAGCCCCCTTCAGTTATATTTCTTAAGGTCGACTCATATTTTTCGGGCTTTTAAGGTGGACTGTGGGGAGTTAAAACATGTCACTACGTTACATGCTTTTTTTCTCACTGACTTTATTTTTAGATTTTTTTTTTATGATACATTTAGAGCTTTGACACCACAGACATACCAAATAGTGTATTCATTTATTTATCTATTTATTTTTAATAGAAGCTGAAAGACATGAGTGCTGGTCGATACAGCTGAATTCCCATATAATACATTTTTACATTATTTTTCATTAGCAACAATCCAGATATAGTGTATTGACATTTCAATTGCAATTACCTTTTTTTTTATTAATCTCCATGCCTGTATTGAAGGATACATGGGATTAATACAACTAACTGACATTAAACTATTTGAATTTAAAGAAAGTTTTTTTAGCATGGTCCCTTTTCTGAAAGATGAGGAGTTACGTAATGGAAACATCTGAGTATAATATGACAAAGACCACACAGCAACACAACAACTGATCCCAACTGATGTTTTGGGGTTAAGGATGATGGGCTTGGTGACATCGCAGTTTGTTTTGCATCTGAAAGATCTTTCTTTCATGTTTTTTTCTTTGTACATTTCCATTCATGATCCACAACATATTGTTGTGGAAAATACGGGACTATAATATTCTACGAATTATTGTGAACCTATTTTTTTTGAACACTGAAAACCCACCAGCTCCATTCTGAATCTAAACCTTGGGACAAAAGTATGTTGGTGCTAAAAGAAAAAGAAAGAAGGAAATCTGAGCAGTCACTTGTTTGAGAAGTGCAGAACCAATGTATTATTTCTTTAAAATTGAGAAGAACGTAAAATTAAACAGATTAAAAGACATAACTATCTACTTTTTTCCTTTGAACCGTCAGTCTATTTATGTGAATGTCTTTTCTTAGAACAGAGCTCCATCTTGTGGTCAAAGCACACACAGTGCAGCCGGATGAGCGGATGTGTGAATTGTGAAACATGCTTCCCATTATTATTGCTGATGCATCAATGTGTGAGCAGCATTTTACTTACCATCTTTATAAACAGTGCAGTGGTTCCCAACCAAAATAAAAATATATATATCCCCAGTGCATCAGACTACCTGCTCCTCCCTCCTGTCGGTACACTGTCAAATCTAATACTGGTCCAGACTTACATTAAATGAGTTAACTTTACTCGGCTATCAAAAATATCACTTCTTACTACAGTTTTTACCAAGTAACAGTTACTTGCAGGAAAATCGAAAATAACCAATTTACGAAATGTTTTGAGGAAAGCTAACTTGATACACTCAAGTAACAAATAACGGCTGGGGTCTCAAGACACGCTGCATCTAGCTGACTCAGAAGCTGAGGCAAGAAACAGCTTGGATTTGGAGTAAGTTATCAAGCAAAATAACTGTGTGTAAGATATTCAGTGTTTCTCACTGCTTCTAATGTTGAAAGACACTTCATCACGTGAACTATGGGATCGAACAGGATACCTTGTGGTTGCGGGGAAGTCACTCAGCCCCCTGAGCTAGTGAGGTCACCTGAAAACTGGTTTAATTGTCACATAATGAAAGTTGATGACAGAATTTGGCCGCAGGGCGCGCGACATTGAGCACATGGAAAATCCGAGTTACAAGTGAACGCCGCATGACCGAACTTTCTGCGGTTGTATTGAAATGTGCAGTGTGTGTTAAGAGACATGTTTACTGTTTGTAAAGCCAATAACTGTTTCCCTGGAAAACTGTATTGAAGGTTTGCAAGAGGCTGCAGCAACAGTAAGGTAGCGTGTACTTTTATAAATGTACAATTATTAGTATTACAAATTGTTTATGTGTCAAAAACTGTTATGTTGTGGTGTTTTGCGCTGTTAAAGAGCGTTAGTTGTGGGTTATTAATTGTTGTTATAAAGTTGTAGCCATTAATAAAGTTAAAAGTATGCCGCACACCCCTAATGTGTTGATTGAAATACAAACAATGTATATTTCACTTTAAATAATTTAGTTGTTTGAAATAGTAATTTGAAGGAGGCTATACTAGTCAAAAGTACATCTTGAGTAGAGTTTTAAGTACTCCATACTTTATTTTATATTTTTAGTTACTTAAACTCAAGTGTAAGTATACTACACTAAATAAACATGTATTAGTACAACATACAATACAGAGTCAACTTTACTTGCCTGTAACAAGTTCCTTTACTTGATTTTTTTAAGGCAATCGGTTTGCAAGCTTTTTTTTAAGTAAGGTTAACTAATCGGATTTTACAGTGTACAGAGCCTCACATGTGCAACGTTAATCATTTCTGGATCAGATCACACTGTGCACAGTTCCTCCTGAATCCAGAGAATATCCCTTTGCTCCAGATTCTAATGAATGGTGACTTCAAATTATACTTTTATGATTTTGCTTTGTCAAAACAGTTAATTATTCTAAGTTTGTTCTTTTTGTTGCGCCTTCAGGAGGCGCTACAGGAGTCTCTGTACCAACCAACCTGCAGCTATATTTAAGTTATTTTTAAATATACTTATTTTTAGTTGTGTAGGCCTCTTTTAAAGTATGCCAACATGTATATGACACAGGTGAATTATGTTGTTTTATCATAGCTGGTAGAGAAGTATAGCTTCTATAAAATACTCAATCTGCAGAGTAACTTTTTAGTAAAGTTGTAGTATATCTCATTTATAAATGCAATTTTTTGGCGGTATAAAGTGAAATGAGGATGCTGAAGGAAAAAACCTTGAAATTGTGCTTTAGTAGTATTTGAAAACACAAGTTAAGTCCACTGGTGAAGAGGAAGAAGACGACGATGAAGATGAGGAAACTTTATGAATTAACTTCAGCCGAAACGGAAGAAGAAATATATTTAATGGTTTCCCTTTATTGTTATTTCCTACACACACAACAAACAAGCCTCAAATACACAAATGCATTAGAGATGTCAGAGAAAACATACAACATAGTTAAACATCCTCAAACCTGGTAATGACGTCCACAAGACACTGAGGTTGTGTCTCACATCCAACATCAATTTCGGTATTTGAAGTTTTTATCAGTTTACAAAATTGTATTTATTTTACTTGAAGTACAAGTGTGGTGACTCTTTTTGATAACTGCAACTCTTTTAAAGTAAATACACCACCAACATAGAATTCTGTGATTTAAAAAAAAAACTTTTGGGGTATAAAATATGATAAATATCTTAACAAAGCCACTCGGGAGCTCAGAAGTAAAAAATGGGACAGTTGAAAAGAAACGGATCAAACATTAAAAACGATAATCTAAAGATGTGACTTCATCCTTTGTGGTAAGTTTGGTTCAGTGAGGCTGTTGAGTAAATGTCAATACAACATGCTCTGTGTATTCAAGGATTATTATGGTTGCGTCTGCAGCCACCATAAAGTAGAATCACCTCCCAAAGCTGAACATAACCTCTTCTTTCTGTTGTTATTACATCACTTTAGTTTCAAACTGAGAGCAGATTTGGGGATTTTTACATCACAGTGCTTTCCTCCTCTGGGTCTCCAGGAAACTGAAACCTCAGTCAGGGGGCAGACGGAGACACAACGCTGGATGCAAGCATCAGTGTAAAACAAAGAAACACACACAGGACCAGCTGCAGAAGGAGGTTTTACTTCAGTAAAAGTAGTAATACTACAGCATCTGCTACAAGTCCTGCATTCAAATCAGATCAATATAACATGTTTTCTATTGACATGGCTATGTATGTCAACATTAAGATACAAACAACAAAACATCGTGTCAACACTAAAGTGCAGAAAACTGTCAGCAAAAAAGTTGACAATGCAGATAAGAATCAAGAACAGCAGCAGTATGAACTTAATACATTAAAATCATTCAAAATGCTATTTTGCTTTTAGGCAGACGCATTGGCTTTTGTAAACCTCGTCTGACGAGGGGATCGGGATCAGGTGTGTCTCGTCCCACACCTGATCCCAACGCTCTCCTGACGAGTGGGTGGAGCCTTCTGACTGGAAGGTAGACACCGTCCACCACACCTCCCCTCAGGCCCTTACAGCTAGTATCGTGTCCTGTTTTCACTCATGTGTTGGATTGACATCTCCCTCACCTGTCTGTTTATTCTGTGGTCCCTGTTGGGAATTTAACGTCATCATAGCATAGACTAAGTCTCGTCTTTATAGAGCAGAGGTCCACCCGATCGACAACCGACTAGAGGTCTGATCAACCAGGGTCATTAAACACACCTGTGTGTGTCCAGAGACAGTAAAAGTACACGGTTTGCCTGAGATGTATAGAGTGGTAACACAAACTGGAAATACTTAAGTCAAGTAGCTCAAAACGTGTACTTTAGCACAGTTCTTTTGTAGGTACTTTGCATGGCACAAAGAAATACAATATTTACAGGGATGGATGACGGAAAAGACAGAAATAATGTCTGAAGTTTGTGTGAGATACGTTCATTTACTCAAGTGCAGCACTAAAGTGCAATTTGGAAGTCCTTGAATGTCAATTATGGATTTCCAGTTCATATTTTAAGATTAAGAATATGTGAAATAAGTTTCATTTGTCCCAGAGCGGGGACATTTGCAGAGTTACGGCAGCAAAAGGGGACAGTGAACAATAGTAAAGAAAAGCCAGAAATAAGCAGTAAAGATACTTCTACATCTCAGATGGGGACATGTTGTACTTTTTACCTTTTAGTTACTTTAGAGCTTAAAATGTGATTATATTCTATAGCGTTAAAAGTTAAACTTTTTTGTCTTGTTGCAAGTTGAGGCTGCTTGTCAGATTTCAGTTTACATTTTTTTAGTTCCAGTTTCTAAAATGTGAGTGTAACACCCGTCCCATGTAGCTATATAATATTATATGAATCTGCTAGGTGTAGTACTATGGGCGGGGTCCTGGGTACAGCTTTAAGAGTGATGGCACTATTACCTGTTTTTATAAATTAATATAATTGTTCCTACAAGCGTTACTCTCTTATTCTAAAAACTGAATTAACTGGCGGTGCCTCCAATAGAATTTAGGTAGTCAAATAAAAGATCTGTGCCTCTTATTTAGTCCTTTTATCTTGTGTTGTAATTGTATTTGACCCTTTCTTAAACAGTTCTTTAACTTTGACACACCCAAGATACATTAATTGCCTTGAAACACAGTTTGGTATTCATTAGCGCGTATGCAACAAACCAAATGACATGCGGATCCCTTATTAAAGACAATATCAATAGAGATACTACGCAATATCAACAAAAAACAAATTAACTATGAATCCCTTTTTGGAACTTCATGTCTTTTGCTTATTTCCATTAGTTACCTCTACTTAGGCTCTAATATAACTGAATAGCATCTTTAACATGAGCCCATCAATATATACGGTAAATCCACACTCTCTCTCTCTCTCTCTCTCTCTCTCTCCCTCTCTCTCTCTCTCTCACACTCACACACACACACACACACACACACACACACACACACACACACTCAAAATAACAAAACCCCTGTTGCAGGCCTGAGTCGTAGCTTGGGAGCGTTGAGGCCTAAAACGGTAATGGCGGTAACTTGTCCACACAAGCATTAAACAAAAAGGTCACGGTTTGTTAGTACTCAAGAATTGTGCTTAGCAACACAACATTGTTTTTACAATGTCACAGTGTAGAAAACAATAACCAGTGGCTAACTGGTCGTCAGCCACTAAGTTATGAACATTATTCTCATACAACAAATCACGGTTCACTCAACGGTGGTAATTAGCTTCTGCCTTTCTCTAACCACGATATCTTTAAATCCTCTTAAATCCCACCCCTCTACCTGAGACATAGATTGGATTGGCTGGTAATCTCAGGACAACCCAATTAACAGAAAGAAAAACAAATATTGACAGATTATTCTGCTAAAACAGGTTGGGCTGTTAGAAAGCACATGCAGAATCACGCAAACTATGCTCACTTGCATAAACTCTCTTATTTATAAGATCACTCTCTTATTTCTTATCTTCTTTGAACTTGAATGAATGAATATATACTTTATTAATCCCCAAGGGGAAATTTGGTGTCGAAATAGCAGCAATTTACAGACAAAAAATAAGATATAAAAACTAACAGGGATGAAAGATATATACAATAATAATAATAAAAGAGAGTATTAATTTAGGAATTAAATTAAACTTAAACACTAGTGCAAAAATGCAAAGTATGTATGTGTATATCAAGTGTGTGAGGTGTAAACAAACAAACAATAGGTGAGTGCAAAAATGCAAATGATGTATGTAAGTATATGAAGTGTGAAGTGTAGATGAACATAAACGTAAACTTGTACAGTGATTAATCAGTATGGATCTGGCATCTGTTTCAGAAAACTATTTACATCCTGATGTCGAAATAACTGTCGGCTGGGCTACATGAGGATCTAATAAAAATAATATATATAAATATGTATTATTTTTGACGATTGAAACCCATTGTGACTTACATTTTGTCTGCTTAAGTGACATTTCCAACGCAGTGCTTTTCCTTGTATCAGAGTATTTTACACCTCTTGACTCCAAAGGATCACTGACTGTAGCGCTGAACGTGTGCGCGGTGGTTTCATGTATGAGTTCACTAGGGGTCATAGTTGCCTCAAACTTCTTAATCACCACTTTACTTCTGTTTGCTATTTGTTTCCTATAATGTTTACCTAATGATTTAGTTTTCTTTAGTTTTTTGGGGGAGGGTAATGTAGGGTTCCGTGTTTTCATGTCAAAGAGTAGAAGTTTAACAAACGCTGCGCCCACGGAGGGGAGTGGAGAGAGAGGAGGAGTGGAGAAAAATGAGAGGAGGGGAGAGCATGAGTGAAGAGGGAGGGGAGGGAGAGGAGGCGGGTGGTGGAAAAGCCTGGAGGAAAGAAAAAGAAAAAACCCATTAGCCCCTCGTCTCTGCTCGCAGTTGGGAGATTTTTGTGTCTTCTTTCCAGGACGTGTTTTGTTCAGCTCCGCCGCAGGACGCAGCGCACGAGGCCGGGACGCACGGTAAGAAGACGCCACTTTGAGTTGACCTTGGAGGCGTCAAGGTGAAGCGGGGTGGGGGGGGGGGGGGTTTAAATGCCGAGATGGATTTTAGTTTTCTTTGGAGGTGTGGGGGAGAAAGGGAAGGGATGGAGGAGGAAGAGGGAGAAAGGCAGACGGGCGGACAGGAAGCTGCAGTGAGAGAAGCGCGAGCGCTGCCTCCTCCTCACTCTGCTTCCGAGTCCTAAACCTAGAAAGTAACGGAACGACTTCAAGTCCGAGTTAAAGGAGAGGAGAGTTGGTTTGTTTGGGTTGGAAAACTCTGAAAAACTCTGCTTCACTTTTTTCTTCTTCTCTCAAAACGACTCATTCTGGGTGTATTTCCACAACAACGGGTCACTCCTCTTTTGTGTTGAGCTGAGCGCAAACTCCTCCAAAACGTCTTCCAAGCAACATATTTTGCTTTCTCTCCTTCTTTCTTTCTTCCTTTCTTTCTTTCTTTCTCTCCTTCTTTCTTTCTTTCTTTCTTTCTTCCTTTCTTTCTTTCTTTCTTTCTTTCTTTTAGGATCAAAGTGCGTTTTGCTGTTTTGTGCAGAATTGTTTGTTGTCAAAACTATTTTTTTTTTCAATTCATATTTTTTGCTCTGAATGGAAGGTCGTAGTGTGTTTTATCGGTGAAGATGACGGCACCGCAGTCTGTGGGAGTGCTGAAGAGATGAAACTATGTGCACATGAATATTTGCAATCTGTGTGGTTTAGCAGGGATGAGGAGTTTCTTCAGCATTGCACAGCGGATGGTGTGACGTTTCTATTCAGGGTCAGACAGTATTGAGTAGACTTAGAGGAGACTTTTAGTCATGATGTTTTTCTTATACAAAAGTAACTAAATACTCTTTTGCAAGTAAAACTACTGCATTCAAAATCTCACGTTAGTAGAAGTACACAGATAAAATATGCTTCGTAATAACTAAGTAACACAAGTTAAAGTACTCATTATGCCGAATTCATTTGAGAATCGTACAAATGAAAATATTTAATTATAACTATTGTTGCCATTAAGCCCTAAGCATTTTACTGCAACTGGTAAAGGTGGAGAGTATTTCAACTACTTTATATATTTCAATCCATGCGATTACATCATTTTTTATTAGCTGATTTGTATTTTGTATTGTTTATCTGAATCTGTGAAGTAGTCAAATAAATATTGTAGAGTATAAAGTACAATATTTGCCTTTGAGATATACCGGAGTAGAATTATAAAGGAGAAATGTCTTCTTTGTGTACTTAAATGTGTACTTAAGTGTAGTATTTTGGTAAATGTACTGAGTCAAAAAGATTAAGGGCTACTGAAAAGTCTGAAATAAGAAACATTTCATACAACTTTAGGTTCATGTGTCCTTATAAAATCACCACTATGTTTGTGTGCTGCTCTGTTATGTCGGCCATGTTTACACTGGAGTTACATCCAAAAGTCACTTGAAACAAAACATCTGCTTCTCAAATACAACATAAAGTTTTACACCTTATGTTATTACTTATTTGCACTCTCAACCGGATTGTTATCTTCATGCTGTAATTGATACATCGCTCTTATCCATAAGCCCAAGTGGCGAGTCCCATGTTCACACCTTTACACCAGTACAGGGATAAAGCTCCACAAACATCAGGCAAACATCTCCTCTTTTGATGAACAACATCAAAAGACGACAGGAGCCCTTTGTATATTTGCCGTTTAGAGCGGGCCAAGCGTTTTCTGCGTTCAAGTTTTACTAATATTATACGTGTCGTCTGTCCAACTTGCACCAAATTCGACACGGCCCTCAATGGGGTCCCTGGCAAAGCAAGCACAGAGTGTGAAGTAGATCAGATTAGCGTTTTTTGAGATATGCAAAGAACACACAGGAGTATACTCTGACGTGATGGATGAAAGGGTAACAGTTCTGGTGTAGTAGAGAAAGTATAATGCATTTAAAGTTAAGTTGATTTTACAAATTATTTAAAAAAACGTCAAGAAAGTAGACGAAAAAGAAGTCTACGGTATAATGACGGAGTGGTTACGATTCATGAGGGGAGCATGAATGTCTGCGCTAAATTTCATGGCAATCCAATAGTTAGCTTGACATTTCACACAAAACCACAAACGTGAAAGTCATGGTGGTGCGAAAGGATTCATCCTCGAAGGAACATGAATGTCTGCACAAAGTTTCATGTTGATCCAACCGGCAGTTGTTAAGAAATTTCAGTTTGAACCAAAGCTGTGAACCGACAAAAAGGAACAAAAACAGAGGAATACGACAAACCTAAATGTGCAAATTGAGAAATGAATGCTGTAATAAATCAAAGCGTGGGCACAAGTTGAAGAAGCAGGAGTAAGATGAGGGGTGTGTGTGTGTGTGTGTGTGTGTGTGTGTGTGTGTGTGTGTGTGTGTGTGTGTGTGTGTGTTACAGGCGGTTAATGAGAAAGAAAAACTCTGTGTGCGTGACTGAACCTCATCGGCTTCGTCTCAACACTGCCGGGAGGTCAGGTGAGGTAAATCCTTGAATCTGATCTCCGAGCCTTCTCTCCAGTTGCACAAATGAATCTGTGTCCGTGTCGCAGCCTGAAGGTCGTCCGTTCTGCCATCGGTCCGACGCTGCGTCTGGGTCTTTGTGGCGCACGGAGGAGATGATTGAGCGTAAAAGGTCAATCGAAATGTCGGGTTTTTTTAATCAGGTAAGGTGAGAAGAGGAGTGGCTCCGTGACCTGAGAGGTCAGGTGAATTATTCAGAGGTCGATTGTTCGGGCCTTTTGGTGCAACGCTCGGGGCTCCGCGCCGCATTGTGCCCTGGTGTCATAACTGCATCTCATTTTTCCCACTCTCGCTTTGTTAAAGCTCATCGTCCGTGGAGAAAGAGGTATTAACAGGCGACGGCTCTGTCCCTGCATCAGTCTCTCAAATCAGTTCACTTTTTAGTCTTCTCAAGAGGCAATATATATAGTTATTTTTTTTAATTTCCGACATGAATCCGAGAGAACGGGACGGTTTGTGAGCGGTGACTTATCCTGCCATCGCAGCTTCACACACTAACTCATTAATCAGTAACTCACGAGACAACTGGTTGTTTATTCAACCGAGCTGTCGGTTAGGTTAAAGCGGATTCTGTGGTCCGTTGGGAAGTAACACTTTTAGTAGCAATACTTTTGATGTAAAAATACTCAGATACAAGTAAAAGTTATGCATTCAAAAGTACATAAGTGGAAGTACCTGGTCCCTGTGACTGATGCACCGCCAGATGTTACGTCATTAGATTAGATTTATACTTCAGATTGTATGACAGCGAACTCGTGCCAGCGTGTGAAAAAGGTGTGGCACTTATTTTTATCAGAAGATAAATCTGAGATATCGTGAGATGACTAATGATGGAAGAAGGACAAAAAAACTAAGTTCTGATAAACACATCTGTATTTTCTCCGATATGTTTTTATGCAATATTATAATTGTACCTCCGTTTGTCCTCAGACAGTTATTATAAGTGAAACCATGGAAGAAGTTTAAAGGACAAATTTCTCTTTTGTGGAACTGCTTACGTGTAACGATTATTACATTGTTAGTATTTTATAAGCATATCATATGTTTTTAATGTAAAATCTTAATTTAACCACAGTCGTCATATGATTGTAGTGGAATGGAACCACTCAAGTAGTGTTGATTTCTGTGTTTTTTGCCGCATTATACGAACCAACGTTTAAGACAATATGTGTTTGCTGCAACGACAGACTTCTACAGTGTTAATGCAGAAAATGAGGAGTTTTTTCAGTGGCCGCTCTGCACAGAGTTAATGTGTTTTTGTCCTTTTGTGGTGAAGGTTCATCGCTGAGGCTCTAAATTAGCGGAACAACCAACAAGCTAAAACAAATATGGTCTGTGTGGTTTAGTGGCACAGAAAACATGTGAACAGAAGAGACCTTTAGACCCCTCCAAGGAAGCCTTCAGAACCTTCCAGTTATGAGATACTATAGAAACTCCAACTGCCTGCATAACACAGGACACATGTGTCTACTAAAGATAAAATAAGATAACATAAAATAATCCTTTATTAGTCCCGCAGTGGGAAAATTGCAGGATTACAGCAGCCTCGCACACAGTAGAGACACATAGTAAAAAAACAATCAAGTAATATAAATAAAATAAAAATAAACAGTAGTAAAACAGTAGTAAAAACAGTAAGAGAAGAATACAGTAGCAATTTTAAATTAAATATACAGACGGAATAAGAGTATATAAAAGTATTTATATTGCACCAGGTGAGTGCAATTAAAGAAAACAATTAAACAAAATCACCTGTTAGTTACCAAATTACAGAAACATATTTTTTATTGGTCTAATTATCAACTTTACGGGTACAAAATGAAGAACTTTAATACTATTTTCAATAAGATACCTGAGTTTTGGGCCAAAAACAACGATTTATTCACAACCTTTAACCGGCAGGCCGCAGTAACGGTGGGTTGGCCCACAGAATTCATGGTTTCTGGTTCTGGACAGGCAGAGGGCGGATTAGAGGCTGGGGCCAAGGCTGGAGGCGAGTGGAAGACTGGTGGCTCTCAGGCTGGTTGTTAGATGATGGAATAGAGGCTGGTTGCTAAATTGTTAAATTGTTGTTTTGTTGGAAAAAAAAAAACAAGCTACATATGTTTTTTGCATCACAAACACAGGTTTCTAATCATAGGGTGGATGTTGGGGTGTATGGGTGGGTCAAACACAGGACTTTCACCCAGGTAAACCAAAAGTCCATGTGGACTTGTTTTAATTCACGTCCTAAACTCAAATAACATAACAAAGGTACTTTATTTTACTTATGTTTTACTAAAGTCGTTTGTTTTTGTTTTTGTTTCAATATACTAATCCGGGAGAAAATAGGTTTCCTTGAAGACGTAATTAAGAATGCAGTTTAGTTGTATGGGAACGTAATCTTGTAGTAACACGGCTGGTAAATGTGACCCGAAATGTAGTTTTGAGTTTATTTTCTTCTGTATCACCTGCGCTATACTCCAGTGATCGTGTGTTGGGCTCGGAGCGCTGCCAAAACACAGGTGACCTACACTCAACACTGTGCCTGAACGCATCCAGAGAGAGAGTAAAGTACTGGAGCTGCTGCTCGTGCTGCTGCGTAAAAACACGGCGTAAGAATGCTCAAACACCACGTTGACAGTCGGCCATCGGGCTTCTCTGGGCTTGTCAATAACTCAGATAGCATGCACTCTGCAAAAAAGTGGGTTTTCCACAACAGTTTCAACCATAAGACCTCCACCACAGAGCTCTGAGGGGGGAGTTTCTGTTGAGCTGTGGTTGAGGTGTGGACAGGTGGAATCCAGATCTCTCTGCAGAGTGAAAGTTTGACTAATTTCTTAATGTATGACCTAGATGCAACTTTTTTTTAGAGCAAGAATACATGTATGAATACAGGTTGACAGTGTCTTTTTTTTATTCATCCAGTCTTCTCAAATGCATCAGTGTTTTAATATTGTCTGAATGTAAAGTGGAGCACAAAAGATAATCAACAGTTTAATCAACTATTATTTTGTTTATGTAGAAATGACCAACATTCTCAGAGGAAGTTTCTCAAATGTTAATATCTGCTGGTATGATTTTATACATATATACATAATGTATATACATTACCATATGATTTAAATAAGTATTCTGGAGGGAAGATGCACGTAGAAATGTCCGTGTAATGACGTCAGCAGCACGGTTTGGAGACTGTCGGTATCTTTATACCTGAAAGTAAAAACTGTAGTGGCTCACAGCCCCGTTTCTAATGGCATGCTGTACGCGCCCTGATTTCCACTCAAGTCGCCGTTTGGGGGCAATTAGCAAGAACTCGCTACCGGTGCTGAACTTCCTGCAATTGTTGAGTTCACGTCACCGACTGAAATCTGAGGGCCAGATATGGAGAAACAACACAGACGCCCAGTTTGAAGTGTTTTGCAAAAATCAACAGTTGCTGGGGCAGTTTTCATACAGGAAGGAGGTTTACTGGTTCAGACTTTTAGACGGATAGAAATCCTAAATAATCAACTTCAGAAGGGTTGTAGTTTTGATTCTAAGTTCATCCCCGGCCTTCCTTTGTCGTATTTGTCAAACGGTGACCATAATCAAATGTCTTGTTTTGATATCCAAAGATATTTAGTTTAGCAAAAGAAGCCAGTTTTCCCTTTTGGAGAACCATCCCGTTTGGTATAAAACAATTTAAAATAGTTCCAGATTAATGTTCTGTCGACCATCTAATGGATTAATTGATGACTAATTACAGCTCTGCTTCACTCTCTGTCTTTCTGCTTAGTTCCTCTGGGCTTCCAGCTATTATTAGCTAGCAGCCTGATAAGACAAGTACCTGTTGAGCGAGATGAGACAGAAAACGCATGCTAGTGGGTTTCAGAAAGCTGAGCTCTTTCAAAACCAATCCAGGACTTTATTTTTCCAGTTTCCGTTTTTCATGAAGGTTTCTGTGAGCTTCATACTCTCTGACAGAGTTTGCTGATGCTTTATGAAGGAGAAATTCCAGGCACCTTTCTGTGGTTTCTTTAATCATGTATGGACTATAAAAGGACACAAAATGACCACACATGCACTCGAAACGACCACAAAGACGCAAAATGAACACAAAACGACCAGAAAAAGGCACAAAACTATTATGGAGACGACCAAACTACTACGAAAAAAGACAAAATGACCTCAAAGAGATGCAAAATGACCACAAAGAGACTCAAAACAATTACAAAGAAGCATAATTACCACAAAGAGACACTATAAAAGGGATGCAAAATTACTTCAAAGATACTCAATAAGAACACAAAGATGTCAAAATGACAACAAAAAAATGCAAAATAACTGCAAATGGACTCAAAGCAGCTACAAAGTGACTCAAAATGACAAGAAATAGACGGAAAAACTATTGGATAGAGATGCAAAACTACAACAAAAAGAGACAAAATGACTATGGGACACACAAAGAGACACAAAATGACCACAATCAGATGCATATAGCCATAAACGGACTAAAAATTAACACAAAGAGACTCAACACAACCACAAATACATATAATGACTTCAAAGAGATGCAGAATGACGACAAAGACACTTTAAAAATACAGAGGGATGCAAAATGGCTATACAGAGATACTAAATGACATGAAAACATCAAAATGACCACAAAAATAGAGCAAACGACTACAAAGGGGAACAAAGTGACTGCTTTATTTCAGTCTGGGTGTATTGCTTGTGTTTGGGGGAGCACTTATGTCTGTGCTCAGGGCCCATTGTCTCTGAATCCTTCCATGCGTTTAATGTTTGAAGCCTCAGAAGCCCTTAAAGTTTACCTGAAATCTTTTTGTTTATTCAGAGAGCTTCAAGACGCCATGAAGCGTCTCTCCGCTGCAGCAACTCTCGGTCTCGGAAACACAGAACTCTTCACTCTTTCTTCTCTGGACACCTTTTCCGTCCTCGTCCTCCTGGAGGCTAGCCCTCGTTCACCCAGAGCTCTGCTCGCTGTCGGACAGAGGACACGCGCAGGGGAAACATGCTGGAAACGCAGCAGCTGTGCTCATCGGCTTATCTGCTGCTGAAGGTGATTGGCTGATCGACGGAAACTATGACGCAACAACTCCAATCGCCGTGAGAGCTGTTTTTATTGGTTACTTTCGCGTCATTGTTGGTTTGGACGTGGGTCAAGTTGGGAGTTAGACTGGTTTCTGAAGGTGAGGGCTGGACTGCTAAAGTTATTCATGATGGTTACTTTTTTATGCTTAATGACCAAATTTGTTCGGCCGCTGACATGCAGTCCTTCCCCAGTTTTAAATTTTTTTTTTTTTACAAAAGGGCTCTTCAGTCAGTTCGATACAAAGGCATCTGTCCAAAGCTGGAAACACACACACACACACACACACACACACACACACACACACACACACTCAGGGGAAAAGGTAGTTTCTTTCAGCTGCAAACAAGCGGTCAGTTTTGATAATAGCGCACTGTTCAGTTTGAGAAACCAGAGATCAGTAATCGGACAAGACGGCCATTCATCTGCCTGACCTCTGACCTGTCGAGCCAGTCACAGGTGGCCGTGACACCGGGATACTGTTACTGCACCTTTTGTCTGCCTGGAATAGCATTGATTCTAGTGTTTGTTGCCTTGCTCTTTAGAAAGTAATCGGTTGTGCGTGTGTTTGTTGTTTGTGAGAAACTAGAAGCAGAGAAGGAGAAGTCGGACGTACTGCTGAAGCATCGCCGCTTTTTTTGTTTTTTGGTAAACCGCGAAGAGTTGTGAATTAAGATCAACTTGTTTTTTCCCAGTGTGGCTTTGAAGCTAAATGTGAAACCGTTTTTGACCTTCTGACCTTTAAACACCACAGGTCGAACATCTGGATGGAAGTGGAACTGGAGTATCATGTTGATAGTTGGTCACGTTTAATAAAGAGATCATGTTTCGGCCAATTGTCACATTGTCATCACTGCTGGCCATACTATGGGGCTCTTAGTTTATGTTATTCTACTTAAAAGAAAGTAAGTTAATTATACTTACCTAAAAGAAAGTAAGAGAGCCAAAGTTGTCAGAGTTTCTGGTGACGTAATGTGGAAGGAACGGAGATCTGCCTGCAGAAAATCACCTCACACGTTTGTCCTTAATTATCCTTCAGGACGAGTGCACAGAGCAGTTGCCTGTAAGTGTGGTACAAACAGCACCACCAGTACCTGCAGTGCAATGCCTTATTTGCTGGGAGCATCCTCGTCATCATTCAGAGTTAATACTCAAAGCTGGAAATCTGTTTCTGGTTGCAGCTCCTCATCCTTTGGCAGAGCAACACAATCAGGTTTACATTTACAAACAGGCAGCTGGCTGTAGAAGTCATATAAGAGGGATGCACCTCCCGCCAGGACAAATTATTTATATGTGAAAACATACATGGTAATAAATGGTTCTGATTCTGATAATATTTTCTAACTATGTGGTTAGAAAAACTTTGGCTGGAGGCGTAGAAACCTTGGATGAGCACGTCTTGCATTCAACATTTCGCCTTTTTCTTTCAATATCCAAAGTAGAGGGAATCATGGCATCAGGATGTGGATCTGTTCTGATCCAGAGACCAGCAGCGTATCAACACATCCTCCTTTTTCGTGCATTTTTCTGTGAAAGTCCAGCAACACGTGTCAATTTCTGTTTTTTGCATGCAGACGGTCTTTTCAAAATAAACATCCGCCTTCACAGTAAACAATTTAGTTAGGTTTAAGCAACACAAGTATGCAGTTAGGTTGAGGAAAACACAGAGACATACTTTGTTTGTTTTAGGAAGAGATTGTGAAATACTTTGTTAGGTTCTGGCAACAAAAGTACTTTGTTAGGTTCATGAAAAGATTGTGAAATAACTTCGTCATTACTTCTTGTTTCACATGAGGAACGAACAGCGGCCTCCTGGCTGAAAGGTCGCTCGTTGTTGGTCCCGCCCACTTCCCCACCCACCTGGTCTGTGGGCCTTGTTCATGATTACGTGGATTACACACTAAATACCTTCGCGGGATATCTATGAATTATTTTCCGTAGGTATTTCTACAAATGCTGGATGAGGACAGCCTGATCTTATTGATCAGGCTGTCCTCATCCAGTTGCAAGGAGCTTGATTGACAGGTTCGTCATCCCATCATGACAGCAATCATTCCTGGTGTGCGCTCGCAAACCGGGTAACGTTACACGGACACTTGTGACGTGGTGCTTTTTATTGGTTCTTGTGTTGTGGAGATATTGCATACAGGTAACGAGCTGTGTTTGGCTCCCAGTACCTCCCTAACTAATTCACTGGGCCCAGTTTGGTCTCTGCGTGTGTGTCTGCGCTGTAGTAAAGCCTGGAAATTCACAGCGTCTGCCAAAACCAGTCCCCAACACTCCACAGACCCACGCCGTCCGACGTCCAAATTTAAAGCCTCGTTAAATCTCAACGATGACTGCAGTGCGTTTAAACGCCTCTCGTTAGTCGGGTCACGTGACCGCGCGCTCGGCTGAGGAGTAAACTGTTTGGTTGATTTAGAGTGAATGAATAGGTGGACTGTTTGCTTTTGGGTTTTTATGCTGGGGCTTTGTCAAAGAGTGGACATGTGGTGGGCGGTTACCAGTTACAGTCACTCTCTCAGTGCAGATGTGTTAAAATGTTATGGAGGTTCACATAGGAACCCCCAAAAAGTACTCGAGGGAAACATGTGGACACGCACACACCACGCAACACGCACACACATACATGAAAACAATAACAAACAACACACAGAGTGTGTGTGTGTGTGTGTGTTACAGAGCTTTGGCATTCCGAGCTTTGGCATTCCTGTTAAAACACACACACATTCTTCAACAAACACATGTGGTTGATATTTATAGCCTCAGCCCTGACGTCACCTTGTCCGGGAATCCTCAACATGGGCTGAGGGCACACACATACACACCCTCACTTAAGACTACATTTGCACTTCATTAGGTTATTGTCTCTGGGGAAAGATCCTCTTCACGACATAACAAGATGTTTTTGTATGTCATGACGTCACTTCCTCATTATTGCAACACACCAAAGTATTCGGTTTGAGCGAGAAGCTTTTCTCGTTGTGACAAAGCATCACTTTGTGTCTTTTTGCACAGAGTAATTGTACAGTATCTTGGTTCCAGTCATAAGTGGAAGAAGTACGTACCATAAAAATAGAGATACCATAGTTTGAAAATACTCCATTACAAGTAAACATCCTGTATTCAAAATTGTACTTCAGTAAATGTACAAAATACCATTAAAAGTGAAGCAGAATACCTCCTTTCAAAGTTATATATTATTGAATAGAATATAGTATTCTGTTTTTACTACAAAAAATTCAAATGGAAAATGTAAGTATATTTTTAAGTTTGTAGCTCATCAATGTAAATGTGCCGCTACTACCTTCGGTCAGTGTTCCCGTTAGCTCCCCGCTGTAGCCAGCTAGCGCTCCTGCAGTGTTGGGGTAGTTACTCAGAAAAAGCAACTAGTTACACGTTACTAGTTACTTCTGAAAATTGTAACTAGATTACTTTACTAGTTACTGCATTTGAAAAGTAACTTCACTACTAGTTACTTTACTTTCCATTTTTTTAAGCAAATGTCCAAATTAACTGCAAAGATATATTTTCAATAATAATTTATTATTATTAATTAATATAATTTCCAATAATAATAATCGCGCGAGTCACACGACACTTCCTGCATTAACAATCTACCATAAACGTCGGGTTACGAGTCCCCAAGTCTCCGTTAGCTCCCCGCTGTAGCCAGCTGGGGCTCCTGCTAGCGCTCCGTCACTTCCCCGCTAACTTTCCGCTAGCTCTCCGTTAACATCCGCTCTTTCCCCGAAAACCACCGAAGGTAGCGGGACCAGGCTCGACACCCGACTTGGGCAGAGGGGTCGCGGGCAGTAGCAGCAGCAGCGCTAGCTAGCAGCTTGTTGCTACTGTGCATGCAGGAAGTGTCGTGTGACTCGCGCACCACTAAAAGAGAACTTTTCGGACTGGTAAAAATGTCTTGGGTAACGCAGGAAAGCGCGTTACTGAGTAGTAAAGTAGTGTAGTTACCAATATTTTGAGTGTAATGCGTTACTTTACTTCGTTACCTATAATAGTAATATCGTTACTGTAATCCGTTACTTTGTAACTCGTTACCCCCAACACTGCGCTCCTGCTAGCTCTCCGCTAGCTCCCCGACAACCACTGAAGGTAGCGCTAGCTAGCAGCAGTGCTGCTGCTAGCTTGCTACAGCGGGGACACACACCGGAGGTAGGAGCGGCTTGTAACTCGACTTTTATGGTATGTCCAAATTGTAAGGTACAGTATAGTAAATGTACTTAGATATACTCTATCACTTTGTACAATAATAGCAGTAAGAGGAGCAGATTCCAGGGTAGATCTTGTACATTTTATTGTGGATGTAAATTTTCGAATGTTTCATTGCGACATTATATATTTTGTGTTAATACAATGTTGCAGTGATGCACTCTGGATCAACCCTGTGTCTGCCGGGTTGACACAGCATCCTCCTCACAGAACATGCAACTTTCTAGTTGCACAAACAGAAAAGTTAAAGAAAGTCTCTCGAGTGACAGTAGATTAATGCACAAAGACATTTTATTTGTATTTTGTAGTTTTACGTCTTAAAACCAGGTGAGTTCAGAAGGGTTCGTCCGAGTCTCCATCCTGATTTAATAACGCTAGGGCGTCTCGGGGGACAACGAAGTCGCTGACGTTGGGAAGCCCGGACACCACGCAGCAGCTCACGGCGCTGCGGCAAACGCCCATGTTACAAGCCGCCGTCCACTCCGCTCCGTCATAGCTCTCCACGTCGTAGGAGGTGGTGAAGCCTTTGAAGCCCCCGACGACAAAGAGCAGACCGTCGTGCACTGCGATGCCGAAGTTGCTGCGGGGAGTCAACATTGTCGCCACTTGCTGCCAGCTGTTGCTCACCGGGTTGTAGGCCTCCGCGCTGCGCAGGCGGTTGGTGCCGTCGTAGCCGCCGACCTTTGTGAAATAAATGGTAAAAATAGAACATTCACACTCAACTCTTTCTGATTCATCTGTTGACTGTTGACCACATCTCTTCACACAAGTTGCCGTGTCACTGTTTCTTGTGTACTTACGGCATAGACACGGTTTTCATAAGCGGCGATGCCAATTCCGCTGCGCGGGCTGCTCATCGGGCTGATCATCGTCCATTGGTTGGCTTCTGGGATGTAAAATTCAGCCGTTTCCAGGCACTCGCTCCCATTGAAGCCCCCGCAAATGTAAACCTGGGGAGAACAGGAGGTTTTAAGTAAAGGATCACTTATCCTAGCTTTCAACTGGTTATAAATTATACAGAGATATTTCTACTCTATCCCAAGATGATCCCCATCATTGGAGAGTCGTCCAATCGTCCAACTATTGGTCCCTAATATCGGATACTGTGCATTATCTTGCCAATGTTTCTTTAAATCATAATTTATTATTACAAACCTAAGACAAGCTATAATCAAACTGTTTAAAAAAGAAGAAGAGGGATTACGGTTTATGTCAATACATATAATAAGTAGTTAAATGTGTTAAACAAGTTGACCTTTCTACTTACACCACCCACATAAAAATGAACCACAGTATTTAATAATGCCACACACACACACACACACACACACGGTAAAAAAACTACAAACTACTCTGTTGCCCTTGAATTACTCCCAGACACGATCTCCCTTCAACCCACCCTGTTGTGCAGCGTTGCGCTGCTGGCGTTGCTCCGTTGCTCTTGCATCGGCGCGATGAGACTCCACTGGTTGTCCTCGGGGCTGTATCGCTCGGCGGTGTTGAGCCGCGCGTGCCCATCGTAGCCTCCCAAGGCGTAGATGTTCTCGCCCAGCACGGCGACGCTCACGTAGCAGCGGCGGTCGCACATGGAGGCCGCCTCGTGCCAGGTGCGCGTGTTCAGGTTGAACCTGCGCACGCTGTTGAAATGCTGCGCATGGTTGAAACCGCCGATGCAGTAGACGTTACCGTTGAGGACGGCGGTGCCGTGGTAGGCGCGGGGCCGCTCGGAATGGTTTGTCACGCTGATCCAGTGGTCGGCGCGGACGTCGTACGCCTCGATGGCGTTCGTCGGACTGACGCCGCTCCAGCCTGCGATGGCCAACAGGATGGCATTCGGCAGGCGAGGTCGGGTGAGAGGGTTGCAGAAGTGAGCAACAGAGGGCCTGTTACGCCTGAAGTTATCCATGGCTTCAAGGTTATTCCGGACAATGGACAGGCACTCAAAGTTGTTTTTCACCATCTCATTGGTCAGAACATTGATGCTCATGAACTCCATACTCGTCAAGGCTAGTCGCACCTATACAAAGAGAAACGGGACAGAATCGTTGAATTGAACTTGATGGACTGTACTGGTGACATTCTATATTTTTGTTATTGTCAATAAATTCCTTTAAAAGCTCCAAACCAACTATGTGTTAGTCAGGGAAATGTTTAATAGTGTACTGTGGTGACCCACATACGGACTGTGAGAGACATTCACCTAAGGGCTACTGTGCCTTTAAGAGCTGGTGGGGTTTCCGGGGTCTGGGTTGGTTTTGTTGGTTTGGTTTCCGGGAAGCGTGGGGTTTTGCGCTGCCGCTATAGTACTGCACAAGTATTGTACATTTTATGTGGAGCTTGAGTAAACTCTCTCGACTGCAACTACGCCTACTGTCTCGCTGTTTCTCAACTCTACAGTACCATGGTGAATTATTTCAAAGACAAAACTCTAAGGAATAGGCTATATCTGGCTTTAGATACACAGACACTATTTGATAGCAGAATTAATGAATTGTTGGTTTTGGTCTTTCACTGACAGTAAGAGCAGTATAGAGCATGACCAGTCTCCTTTCAGAAAGCTATCATGGAGTGTTTTAACAATTGAAAGCAACACGGTTCATTGGCTAAGAAAGAATTGATCCGCTCTCGGTTTTGAGTTACTCTTAAACAGCAGCAGCAACAAAAAGAAGTAAAAACACTGTAACCATGATGATCGACACGTTGCCGGCAACTCATTTCTTTGCGAGCCCTTCATAATCACCAGAGAAGGCAGATAAAATCAATAAGGTTCGGCAAAGAGCAGCGTAACTTGCTGTCATTCTTTGGAATCTCATTCCCCCGTGTTGGTCCATGTAGTGCCAATGATGCAGGGTGTCAGTCGCACCAAAAAAATCTACCTGGCAGTCCATGTGACCAACTTTTTTTGTAAAATGAATGAACAAATGAAAGTACCCTAAAACTGGACTTTGTCTCGGTACTTTAATTGGACCAAGGTGGTTTAATTGACTGTCGCTGCAATCGGGATAAGCCAAATGCTGAAGGTGTAAATCTAAATCTAGTGGCTGAAGGTTATCCTACCTTAGACAAGAGCACTGCCACGTGTGCTTTCCGTTCTTCGGGTCCGTGGTCAATCCAGCGAAGGATGGCCTCATAGACCGCGCTCTCCTTTCTCACGTTGAGGTCGTCTCTGACGAGGATGTTAATGAGTTGCTGCAGTCCCAGCTGCAGGAACTCTTCGTGTAAAGCGACCTCCTCGAAGTGATCGAGAATGTAGCGGTAGGCCTTGCTCTGCAGTTCGGGGAAGAAGCCGAAGTCGGTGAACCCAAAGATGCCGATGCAGTTCCCGGGGCAGAGCTGCTCCCCGAGAAAGTCACAACAAGCTTGCACGACGGCCATGACGCAGAACTGATCGGCCGCTATCAGCAGGTCCTGCACGTTTTCCTCCGTCACCGAAACGGAGCCGGTGTACGCAAACTCAATGATGAGCTGCATCATGTCAGGAGAGAGTCCGGGTATGTTGAAGACCTTGTCTGTATTGGACCAGCGGTTGAAGAGAGCACTGAGGGGTCAGGGAGGAACACAAAAGCAGAGCGTTGGAAACGGACTTCAGATTTTTCTTCTCACCTTCACATTGATAACAATGATGATGAAAGGTGCAAGTATACGATACGTGCGCCGCCGGACATCATTCAGAGTGTAACTCGCAGTAAGAATGTCACAAATATGAGTTATGATATGTTTTTTTTGCCTTAAATTAATCCAGTCACTTTTCTGAACACACCAAATACTCAATGCAACTACACTTTACTGATCTGCTTAAAAGCACATCACTATGGAACTGTGAGAATACTGTAGCGTTCAAATAATAATAATAAATAACCCCAACTTAAAAAGAAAAACTGCACTGCAATCAATTCACTTGATGGAAGTTGATATTTAGTTGAATGGCAGTATTTAGTTTACCCATCATCAAGCTGATATTTTGTATCGTTTCCTCTTCTTTTTTAATATCCCAAACGCTCCATGAACTCATTGCGTATTGAGATTAGTCTCTCGGACCTCAGATCATGAACCATTATTTTCTGCCCATTTGAAGGATATACATTCACAAGCTTCAGATAACCAACTCACATGAAGTACTGGCTGCATTTACACAGGATGATCCTGTGGACTTTAAATTCTACGTCCTCGACCTTGAGGACTGCGTCACAAAATTTTCCTTCCAGACGGAGATCGTTAAACGCAGAGTCTGGCTCGTATGAAAATTTGACCGGGTCGTTCATCTTGACTTCCTTGAATAGAGTTTCTTGGTTGTAGACCGGTCTCTTGAGTCTCAATAGTTGTTTTGATTGAACAAACTTCCATGGGTAAAAGAATTCTAGATTTCTCATTTTAGCGATGGATTCTTATTACATCACTGATGGACTGACATCATCCAATTCAACCTGTCGACAGTAAGACTAGCATGCAAGCATACAGTTATGCATTATTTACTGCTGTAACTTATTTTTTTGTAATGTGTTTTACATGCAGCCGACGTCAGTCTGACAGTAAAGGTGTTTTGTTTCACCAAAGTGGCAAAAAACATTATAAAAGTTTGCTTTAAAGTTTTGCACATAATCCACACTGTGTGATTTTGCGTTTGACAGAAGAGGTTTCATTGAATGGTGCACATTGTGTTTTTCTCCTCTTCACTCCTTGTTCATGTCTCCCAGTTTTATTACAGATATCCACCATTAAAATAAGCACGTCAGAAGAAAGTCATTTTACTGTAAATTGTATTTACTAAACTCCCCGGTCACTTTGTTAGCTGCTGTATAATCTAATAAAATACAAGACAACGGATCCACCCAATATGAAGGTTGAGTTTTTGTTAAAACTTTCAGGGAGGAGTTGATTCAACCACGTGTTTATTGTTGACGTTCACAGTGCAATACATGCATCCATGCAGGAAGCATTTAATACACACATCTACACACACTTACAGAGTCAAAGACATACAAACAAACATTTCATAGGATTTTGTCACGGATACATCCGTTTGTGCGTCAGAGCCTCTCACAAGGTCACGTATTACATTGACACAAGCTAGCGAACCCACAAGCTAGCGAACCGACAAGCTAGCGAACCCACAAGCTAGCGAACCCACAAGCTAGCGAACCGACAAGCTAGCGAACCGACAAGCTAGCAAACCGACAAGCTAGCAAACCGACAAGCTAGCAAACCCACAAGCTAGCGAACCGACAAGCTAGCGAACCGACAAGCTAGCGAACCGGGTTTCGCTGGCCAAACTGAAAACCTTCTCTGAGCTTTGACGAGGCTCCATCTTGTCTCACCTGTGCCCTTGGGAGGACCAGAGCCACGTAGTCCGAGACGAAGCAGCCAGAAGACACATCGTTCCCCTTCATGTTGACCAGCAGAAAGTGATGCCACTCACTACAATGAAAGAAAAACACACAAAAAACTAGTTAACATGAAACCTAAGAGTTGTGAATTTTGTGTTTACATGGTGAATATTACAAAGGAAACATCTTGGACACAAAGGAAACCAAGACCCAAGTAGTCAGGGCTACCAACTCTCACGGTTTCGCCGTGTGACACACGCTTTTGCATGTTTTCACACGCACTCACGCCACACAAACAATTTCTTACGGCAAAAAAAAAAAATCTGATTTTGGGCCGAGGCGCGTTCGTGCCTTTTCAAACTCCCGACGATAGATGGCGCTAAGGAGCGCATCTGTAAACCTATTCGCTGCATAGACATCCTATTTACCCCAAAGAGTCCCGGAGTTAGCAACAGAAGAAGACTTTCAAACAGACACAACCGCGGGAGAAACTCAGGAGGAGCAGAGACTAAGGTAGACCTGGGCATCTTACGGCCCGCGGGCTCTCCCAGTCTGGCCCGCGTGAGGTCAATCAAAAATTAAAAATAGATAAATAAGGTGCACGCCACAAACGGCGCTGCAGTCTCCGCCTCCAGATTGAAAATTAATCGCGAAAAGCCGCCGCGGATCTGACCTGCGGTCTGATCCACTATGGCAGAGCACTTTAAGTCAGGATCACTTCTGGATTTCTATTCTTCTCTCAAAGAGGAGATCTTTCCTCACATGAGGAAAGCTGCTCAGGAGATGTTGGTTCTCTTTGGATCTACCTACATGAGAACAAACATTCTAGTGATGAAGTTCAACAGATCGGATCCTCTCTCTCTGACACCTGTCAGCTGTCCTTCATCTCCTCCTCATTCAACCAGACTTCATGCTCTTGTTCAAGCAACAGACTGGACTTTTCTCTCTGAGTAAGAAAAACTGAACTGGAAAACATCAAAAGCACTTATTGCTTTTGTTTGAAGTTAATAAATTGCTGGTCTTTAACATACATATTTAAGGTAAGGTTTACATTTTTGTTAACTTATTTTCATAGCCTTATTGTAACATGTATTCTTACCAGTAGCAGCTTAAAACAATATAATTTAGAGTTTTTTAATAAAGTAATAACATTCATATTGAGTTAATTGAATTAAATTCAGACTATTGGTTCGGCCCTCCACAACGGTCCAAATTTCTCCTGTGGCCCCTTGGGAAAATGAATTGCCCACCCCTGGACTAAGGTATGTTAATGACGTGTGGTTCCCAAGCGCTCTTTGGTGACGTGGTTGATTACGTTACTGTCATCTGTCCATCGTCGTATAAAAACCGCCCTGACAATTTGATTGGTCCGAACAATTTTTGATTTTGGATAATTTCTCCCGAACGGAGCAGTGCCAGACCGAACTTCCAGGCCTCAAATGTTGTGGGCGGGGCTAAGTTCGGCTGGTACCAGGCTACATCTTTAGCATACCACCCAAAAATCCACTAGAATGCATGAAATAACATCTACTTAAACCAAAATGTCCTGGGGGTGGACCATCAGCTATGTCTTTGCTTCACAGACTGTAACCAATGTTGTCCATCTCCAGTAGGCCGCCCTTATCAACGACTTTGGGCCCCACAAACCACCAGGATGCAGGGGACAACATGGGTACAACGACAAATTAATTCCAATTTCCTGATATTTGAGCCACGAACGTGTGTGGCTGCGTGCGCGGCAACATTTTGGTCACCCCCAACAAAATCTCACTCCAAGGTTTTTTGAAAAGTTGGCAGCTCTGATGTAGTACTCTCCCACTCTGGGCAAAACAACATACTGTGTGCTTGACCAGTACTTGAACGCAGCAGTGTCTATGCACAGAAACTGGGTGGGATAAACGGGGGCCAACATGAGGAGCCCAGAGCCACTTGGCAGTTTGAATCCTCCACGCCATGAGTCCACCAAGGACCAAGAACTATCACTTACAATGCAGTGATAGTTCTTTTACCAGATGAAAACAAAGAAAGACCCGACTACCCTATTATCTACAACCATTACTTGTATTTTGACAGCACTATTTAAACCACTGATCATTGTTGGATCTGCACTAAATTAAAAGGAAAAAATAGCCACTAAAATAACAGCGGTTACTTTTCAGCACGAGGGAACCAGAGGTGGCTCCTGGTTTTAAACTCCTGCTGTCAGAAGGAGTGGATGTCTGGAGCCTCCCTCTGAGTCACTCTGCCCTACACGGGGGGACAAAACATTAAGAGGCTCGATGGCTGATGCAAACCTGAAGTAATAACCTCTGGCTGGAAAAGGAGGAAGTGAAGGCAGATAAATGTTTTGGAGCGAACGTAAACAGACGCAAGTCTTAAAACGAGGCTTTCCCTCCTCCTTTTCTTTTAAACATGTTTATTTAATAGCTTTATTTCCCTTTATTCAATCATGTGTTGCAGGTAACACAAAAACTCAGTGTTAGCTGTAGTTGAATGAAATATATAAGTTAATATATAAGTTTAATTTCAATACATCAACGAGGAAGAGATCATGTATTTCTTTATTTCTTTAAAAAATATATATTTCTTATGGTAGTTTATTTTTGAGTGCAGTCTACATTGATCCATAAGAGCAATCTATTTTTGACATTTTTATTTTATGATAACAACTTTAAAGCTTCACAAAAGACGCCAGATAGGAATGTTGAGTTTTTGTTAATGATTGAATTAATCAAAAAGCAAGACTCGCTTGTTGACATGTAAACATGGCTGACTAAAATAAACTTGCCTGGAGGATGGGATTTGAACCCACGCATGCAGATCGCAAAGGATTAGCTTACATGTCTTGTTATGTCCTCTCTCTTGTGTACATTGCTTCTATTGTTTGTTTTTACCATATTATTATTATTATATTATTATTAAATGTCTGGGTTTTTAGATTTGATTAGATATTCCGTTATTAGTTCCATAGTGGGGAAGTTTGTGGAATTACAGCAGCAAAGTGCACACAAGAGACATAGTAAAAAATCAAAACATGTAATATAAATAATAAATGGTAAAAAACAGTAAACATTTTCTGGTGATTAGTTCTCTCAACGCATGGTGGACCTTTTTAAAATAAACGTCTCCCACTTGGATGTTTACATCTTCTCCACTCCTCCCAAACACTTTTCCAGTCAGAAATAAAAATGTATTTTTAGAAGGAACCTCAAACCTGCTTTAACCTTCGTTTAAAAAGCCATACGGCTGCGTAACGATGACCTCATAGGGCACATTACGGAAAGTATCCTGATGGCAGCTGGCGGGCATTAAGTCCTTCTCACTTTAACAGCAATGATGATTAAACTCCACAGTTTCCAGGAGAAGGCCGATGTTTGACGTGTGTGTGTGTGTGTGTGTGTGTGTGTGTGTGTGTGTGTGTTTATCCAGGTGATGGAGATATTTGGATACTCAATGTAACAGCTGTCTCTTCTTCACAGACCGCTATGGTGGATAGATAGCAGGAGGAAGAGGAAGAGAAGATGTCGTTCTTTGGCGTGGAGTGTGTCAGGAAGAAAGAGAGAGGTGAGCCTGCAGCAGATGGATTTTACTCATCGTGAAGGATCGCGCTTCATTCTTGACCTTGAAGACGGCAGTTGACAAAAAAATGGGAATGTCCCTTCTGCAGCTGTTCCAGAGCTTTCTATCCTATTATATGAACTCCCAGTTGTCATTACAATGCATCTGATGTTTTGGGATTTTAATTATTTTATCAAGTTTTAGTATTAAAGTTTTTGAATAAAGTGCTCTGAAAAAGGGGAAATTGGCAACTCCATCTGCTGAGGAAGGTCATGCGATATGATCGAAAGCTTTGGAACATCTTTTTATTATTAATTTGTATGGAAAAAAAAAATTCAACCTATTTACAGATGTTTATCTGTAAATTGTACATTTTAAATTCACTTGTAAATCAATAACAATAATTTCTCTCTTGTCTTTTCAAACCAGAGCTGGAGAGGAAACTCCGCGCCAACGACCGCGAGTACAACCTCTCCTTTAAATACGCAGTAAGTTGTTGGGGGACTCTTCGTGGATGTGAGGTTCCTTTGAGCTCTACAGAACGTCTGACATAGAGAAAGGGGATGCACAGCGGATGCAGCATACTTACCTGCAGACGAAACGAGTTTGCGAGCACCTATCATATCAGTCAGTGCAAATATTTAGGAGAGAAACTCTCCTCCGGGGCTCGAGTGTCTGTCCGTTATCTGGAGAGCCAGAGACAAAGAGTTGAGGCGGCTTCTGGGTGCATTAATTCTCCTCGGTTTGTTCTCTGTGTTGCTGCAGTCAAGGTCAAAACTCTATTAGGTTCTTAAGATGCATGAATGCATGGATAACTAAGAGGTATTTTTTTTGTGTTTTCTGATTAGTCCCTAAAGGGTGACATTAGGCCCATGAGGCGTGTCGGAGGTCACGCTTCTGAGAGTTCAATGTCTGCATATCACGTTTCAAAACCGATTCCTAAAACAATAAAGATAAGTAAATGAGGAAACACTTCATTCATAATAAAACAGAGCAGAGGTTGGATATTTATACACACAAATAAATACATAGACTCATATATTTAAGTATTTATATATATATATAAAAATATATATACTGAAATTGTAGGCACACGTTTAAAGACACAGAAAATGGAAAAGAGAAACCCGGAAAGGAAAATAGAAAACGCAAAAATTAGGGCCTTTTTTCCATTTCCATTTTTAATTTGTTAAAACCATTCTGCATACAACTCCGCAGGGATAAACCTAGTGTAAAATACCAATATGGTTGTAGACGCATGTCCCCCTCCTTGTGAATTCAAACATGTATAGTCTGTGGGAGGTGTTGTTGTTACTGGAGAGATGGAGTGATAAACTCACATGGGAGTCACCGTCCGGCCGGTTAAGAGCTGTCAGCCTCCTGATAAGATCCACCTGGCACAGAGAAAATTCCTCCCACCAGATTAGACTCTCATAAAGTCCCACATCTTTCATGAAATATAGCTATAACACAAATATTTCTCACACTTTGAATTGTCTGAGGATCCCTAATCTGCCCTCTGCTTTGGTTTTGGTCTCAAAGGAACCTCTGGTTCACTTCAACATTTGTAGTTTGACCTTTCATCGACCCCGAGAAGTATTTCTAGGAAATGGTACTTCCAAGAAATTTTCTGCACGGCTTCCGTCAGACCGCTTTTACTCGCACACTAGGGGCCAGAATCATCATATGATCGCCACAAAATGTGTATAAATAAGAAACAGAGTACTTAAACGACTGACTGACTGACTGTGTTAATATTGGTGAGGTTAGGCTAAAGATAAGTGACCTTTCTCAGTGTAACTCAATGACAGCGCCACCAAAACAACAGCCTCCAAAATGTATCAGTTTGTTTAATCACACAGAACACACGTGTATCGTTATTGACACTTTCTCACCTTTCATTTAGCTTTTCCTCCCCACGACATTAGCAATATTTAGTTTGTTTTCCACCATCAAGTAGCGTTAGTGTTTCCTCCTGAGAGGAAAAACCTTCTGAAGGTTGTTTTAATCTTGTTGATTTGATAATGTTCTCAGTGAGTAATAGTTTTAGTGTGAACTGTCTGTCTGTTAACGTCGACACCCACACACACGTGACATGTTGCCCTTTCACTAACCAAAGGAACACAAACGAAGGCAAATATTTGTTCAAGCCCTGAAAGTGATTACCCACCATGCCATTTCCATGATATCGGTTTTATGGAGTCTGTCCACAGAACGACACAATCTGCACGAACATATAGTTCCAGTATGTGTATTTTCCACAGTGGTTGTCTGTTTGTGGCCCCAGCAGCAACCCGGTTATTGTGTTTTATCTGCTTGTTTTTTTGTACATTTTCTGCCCAACCTCGTGATGGAGAATTTGTATTTCCTGTTTCGAAGGTCGTTTGACTGCAGTTTCTAACGGACTAATTGTTTTCAGCACGTTAACCGTATCCCCTCGAGAAACCAGGAACCTCATTTGAGTCATAACAGAAGATCCAATAACAGCCTTTGAGTTCTCAATGAAACATAAAGTGGGAATTGTCTCGTTAAGGGTCGATAAGTATATGATACAACTTTATTCTCCCTCTCTTTTTTGCTCTTCCAGACGAACGCCATCAAGACCTCCAAGTACAACCCCTTCACCTTCCTGCCTCTGAACCTGTTTGAGCAGTTCCAGAGGATCGCTAACGCTTACTTCCTGTTTCTGCTGGTTCTCCAGGTGAGGGAAACAAACGCACACACACGTGCAGGAACAACATACAGGCTGCCATCCAACTGTCCAGCAAATCTTATGTGAAATATTGGATATGTCTCAAACAATGACATGCAGATTAGTCTTGTTGTAGTGTGGCCCACTAATGTAATGTTGGATTTTACAGTAACTTAGTCTCTGCTAATGTTACTGACTGTGAGACAGTGGTGGAAGAAGTATTCAGATATTTTACTTTACAATACTACAGTGTAAAAATACTCTGTATTGTCCTGCGTTTAAAAAAGGTTTGTTGAGTAAAAGCACAAAAGTGTTATCATCAAATATACTTAAAGTACCAAAAATAAATGTATTCACTATGCGTAAGGTAAACACATATAAGTTTCCTTGCAATTAAAAACCATACAGATCATCTTTTTTTAATCGCAGTGAAAATAAAGTATTTCTAACAGAACCCACACAGTCTGCACCGACCGACTGCTGTTCTTCGCAGCGCGTTGACCAAACAGGATGTGTGTGAATCACGTGCAGTGAGATTAAGGAAGTGGGACATCCAGGACGGGAAGTTGCCTCACCGAGCGCCGAGCGGTTGCGTTGCACCACAGAGGGAACAGACAGCGGCCTAAAATGAAATGATACCTTTCATGCATCAGAATCTCTCTGGTCTTCAGAAGGTCTTTATCACACATTTAACAAAAACAACAGGAAACTACTAGAAACCGTTCTTGGATTCAAAAACCTAAAAACTGATCAGCTTCTCATTGACACATGTTCAAACTAATTTCATAGAAATCTGGAAGCAATCAAAAACGAAACAGGATGCAACCGTACGAATTGTCAGCACATATTATTATTAACATCTATAAAAATGTGTACCTTTTTATATTTTTAATTGCACCTCACTCTTCACCAGTTATTTTTATGACACCGTTAACCTGTTTACATTTCTGGCTGCACATTCGTTATTGTTTGGCACCCTTTTTGCACATTAATGACAATTTAAATTTCGTATGTTTTGTTTTATTTGCAATCTACATATTTGCAATCTTTCCCACTTTGTTTTGAAACAACAGTTGTATGAAGTATGAACTTGTCTTTTTATTTGTGCATCACGTTAATCGTTTGCTGATTCTCTTTGTTTTTAATTGTTTGTCCTTTGTTTTTTGTCTCACCTTTCACTCGCTATCATAATGCCAATATACAATAAAACCAAAGTGAACTGAAGACAGTTTTCTGTCTGTGTCCTTCAGGTGATTCCTCAGATCTCCTCTCTGTCCTGGTTCACCACCGTCGTCCCGCTGGTTCTCGTGCTGACGGTCACGGCTGCTAAAGATGCCACCGACGACCTCGTAAGCATTTCACCTTCAACAAATTCAACCACTTTTTTTCAACCACTTTTAGCCATATATATGGCTAAAAAATAACATCAAAACAGGGCCTTTGAACTGCTCAGCCTGCAAGACAGCGAGCCAGATCGCTCAGGCAATTGGCCCAATTCATGAAATGTGTGATAAAATCTTGAAATTGTCTGCCTTCAAAGTGACTGTCCGTCGTCTGAGAAGTAAGTAAGGATGACACGTCAGCTGATCAGGGAGGGATTTCTATTGAAACTGAAGTGAACGCCCTTTATGATGTGTATTTACTTATCTCATGTAGCTGATAATCAACATTTACTCCCCGACTGGGGAAAACCCGTTTCATTAGTATCAGCAGTCACATGTATAAAACACTTCACACATGAATACTCTTCACCCCTGTGATCAGTCTGCCTGTATGTCATATTAACTGTTTGATCAACTTCTGATTCAAGCACATCTTAACTTCAGGCTGCCGTTTCGTTTAGATTATTTGAAGATGTGTTTTGGCAAATATCATTTAAAAAGCAACACACTGCATTCAACGAACGGCTTCATGTGCAGTTCTTCTTTAGTGAGCAAGAAAAATTATATCACATGGGAGTCAAGACTGATGAAGAAATAACAAAAGCTCCCCTCCTGATCACAGCTGACCAACAGTGCAAGTTCACTGGGAAGTTGATTATTTGTGTGTGTGTGTGTGTGTGTGTGTGTGTGTGTGTGTGTGTGTGTGTGTGTGTGTGTGTGTGTGTGTGCGTGTGTGTGTGTGTGTGTGTGTGTGTCATCCAATAACATAATGCCAAACCACCAAGAGAAAATAAAAGTTGCCATGAGTTAAACATTAGCTGACTGGGGAGAACAAGAGTCCTTTTGTCCTGCAGAGGTGACGATCCTAAATGCTCCTCCCCCTCTGCACCGGTACCCATCTGTTCCTTGAGTGAAGTCATTACCTTTGGGAGTTGATCAGGTACACAGGAACTCCAGACTGACCGTGTATGACAACGTTTGCACAACAGGTGCTGAAATAGCCGTCGCCCGCGTTGAATTTGGATCGAGCCTCATTTTCCATGAGGTTCACGGTTAGACAACAATAATCATCTGATTCAGTGGCTCCCAAAGTGGTTGGTTACCCCGAGAAAGATAACTTTGAGATGATTAACAGAAGAGGAAAGTAGAAAACAACATTAATACTACACAGAGATTTCTCAAGGATCACAAGGCAAAACAGTTGGGAACGTGTAATTGTCGGCAACATAAATTAGGGTGGAAACAAAAATTCTAAAATTGAAAACATAAAGTATAACAGAAGGAAAAAAACAAACCCCACAACATATCATACTGGAAGTACCAGTAAATGTTCTTATTTCTTATTGTACCTTTTTTTTATATAGTTTAACATCCGTCACTGGACAGAAAAGTTTGGGAGCTTCTGTTCTGAGCAAAGCTTCTATCGCTCTTTAGTTATGGAAGCCCATTTCTGGCAGTAAAAGAAAAAAATAAGATGAAAATGTAGCTGTGATTGTAAAAATTATGAGATAGAAACTCAAAATTATGAGAAAAAAAGTTAAAAGAATAAAGGTTAAAAGAAAGAAACCAGCCCCACTGAAGCAGACTTACTATCTCATCATTTAGATTTTCTATCTCATAATTATGACTTACTATCATCATTTTGATTTTCTATCTCATAATTATGACTTACTATCTCATCATTTTGATTTTCTATCTCATAACTTACCATATATACCAGCTATTTTGTATTATCACAGCTACATTTTTCATCTTATTTTTTGGGGGAAATGGGCTTCCATACAGACCTGTTCAATTTTGAATGAGTTAAAATAGGTACTTGAGTAGCTACTACAAGGTTGAAGCAGTAAACTCGTTCGTTAGGGTGACGTTCAAATTGCATCAGAAAACCGTGAAGAAACATTTCCCACATTTGAAAGGCGTGTTGGTGATTACGAAAAGGGCGCGTTGCGTAACTCACAGAAACGAATAGTGATCAGAAACCTAAGAGACAGACGGACTGGACACTCGTAATTGGTAAGGAGGGAAGTAGAGGTTTCAGAAACAGACAAACGATTACAGCTGAATCTCTCTCGTGGGAGGTTCCCATTAGATACTGTAAGTCCAACATCACATCTCCTCCCACGTCAGTATCTCTGTGAAAGATTAGAACGCGACTTGTTCGCTGGGAATTTCCCGTCAGAACTAATCAGTTATTTGTTGGTAAAGTTGAGTTCCTTGTGACCTTTTGTGACTCATTGTTTCATTATCTGTGTGTTTTTGTGTGTGTGTGTGTGTAATTTTCTAGAATCGACATAGGAGTGACAATCAAGTCAACAACAGAAAAGTTCAAGTCCTCATTGACAGAAAGTAAGTTTGTTCAAGTGAATCATGGGAAATACACCTGGGCTCGTATATCCAAAGTTTCAGGCAGCTACATCCTGTTTATTGTGCAGAACCATCAGGGTCTTCTAACTTGTCTGTGCAGGTTGGTGTTCCGCAGGGAACCTTCCTGGGTGCCCTTTGGCTTTATTAAAGTTATAGTGTTTGCTTGTGTGAGCTCTCAAGGCTGGATCATGCCCACTAGAGCCCATGCACCAATCAAACATACCTCTTATATTTAGACTGGCAGCCCTCAGGTCAAACGGGGAACAAAACAAGCACTCCCCACCATCCTGCAGCTGCTTCCTGTTGGCGGCAGTAGATAGAGTTTAGGTTATGTAGCACACGAGGAATACATACACATGGGGGAAAATACAGAAGAAAAAAAAAGGCCAAAGGTATCCTGTGGGCTTGTCCATAAACAGAAAGATTGAAAGTCATACAAAGGTAGAAGTGGTATTGAAACATGCATAGTATCCACATTTCATAACACAACCACACCCTCTTGAGAAATTACGGAATAGGCACCAAAACACATTTTATTTATTTATTAAAAGTGCACCTTTTTCTCTTTAAAATGTCTCATGGCTGGTGCAAGGCCATATATTTAAATTTGGTGGAGAAAAGCTGCATGAATTACTTGTTTAGTTTAATTTAAATGTATGTTATGATTGGTTTTTCAGGCTTTTTTTGTTGCCTAAAAACACATTTTGAGATATTGAATTAAATAAAATATCAGCATCAGGGTTTAAAACCCCATCATGTTCAATTTGTTTGTATGCAGAAACAATACCGAGCCAATAACCTCCTCAATATCTATCAAGTACTGACTTCTGTATGAACATGACACGAGGACGATGCATATGATCAACACATTATGTTTAACATTATTGATTAGCTTAGACATCAGTGGGTATGCAGATCCCAACATGAAGTAACTGTATATTTAGATGTGTGCGCTGCACTGGATATACATATTTGCATGTATGCGTCGGTCTTTGCTTCTGGGTTTTCTCTTGTTGGCTGCTGGACGCCACTGTTTAATGTCTCGGCTCCACGGGAAGCAGCTGCAGGAGGAGTCGGTTTTCTTCCTGTTGACTTGATGCCTTGCTTTTGTTAGATATGTCAGGAATGCTTGATGTAGTATGTGTTGAACCCGAAGCACAAACATTGTTTGTTCTCTACAGATGTTGTTGGTTCCACATTCATTATTAGAGTAACTTTTCTTTTCTTTTTCCAATTGAAAATGGTGAAAACAATTTAAGTTTCAAAGATTGAATGAAGCTGATTTTTCTTCCAGCAAAAATTGTGAATGGGGGCATTGTTATCAGAAATGCATCATTGAATGAATATTGATTTAGGTTTGGTATGGAGGGTACAATGTAATTGTAGAAGAGATCAAACTAAGATGTGGCAAGTGCCTGATCTAAAATGTCTTATATTTGAGTGTATTAAATATCTTTGCAATTACTCCGATAATGAATTACTTAAGATGTGAAAACAAATGAGCATCACAAGCCTCATAGTGACTATTAAGTTAGTTATTTGGCTGCCAACTGTACAAAAACCCAACATATTTGTATTTATAATACAACGGTTAAAAAACATTTACAGACATGAAATTTCAACTTAGATGAAGAACAAAAATGATACATTCAATCTTAAAGTGTATAATGTTTTGGAGAAAGAATTGTATATTGCTTCTGGACAAAGGAGGAAAATTGGCCAAAATGGCAATTATTCATTCATTCCATTATAAGCACTGACAAACTCGAGGGAGGTGAAAGGAAACGATGCCCTCTGCTCAACTTTGAAGTGCTGACGCATGAAATGTAAATCCCTGAAAAGCATTAGATATTTGTCTTCAAGCCAAGTTTTCTAAACTATTGTTGGCAGACAGATACACGGTCAGATAATGCAGGACACTAGCAGGAACAACCAGTGAAGGGAAAGGGAACTTATATTAGGATGACCTTGGTGTTCACTGCTTATTTATGGCCAGTTTACTTCCTGACAGTCCTTTCAAGAAAAGGGAAAAGAAAAACCTTTTCTCTGACCTCCTGAGTCCAAACATTGAACCGAACCCGTTTCCTGTTCTCAGACTGCGCAGCGAGAAATGGATGGACGTCCAGGTGGGAGACATCATCAAGCTGGAAAACAACCAGTTTGTCACTGTGAGTGAATTCCTTTTAGATTTAGCATTTGGTTAATTGTTTTATTATATCATGTGAGGTTTCTTTCTTTTCTTTTATTGTGTCATTGCAAAATGTTTACATGTGTAGTGTATGTGTGTGCAAAGGAAGCAAAGTAGCATGTTTTCCTGACAAAGACCATTGGAAATTGAAATGTTGCCACATTCATTTTTTGGGCAGTTTGCAATATTCAGTGTTTGGACAACTTCTTTTTTTTTCTTTTTCAAAAGAAAGCTCAATAAAAGCACAGATTCTAACTGGTGTAAAGTCACAATTACCTCCTCCTTCGACAGAAACATTGAAAGATCGGAGATGTCGTGCTATTCTTGCTGTAATTCGCTTCATTTGTCTCACAGATTCAGTCGTCTAAATATGTGGTTACATTGTTGCATAAGACAGGCGCACACGTCTCCAATAGCCTGATGAATAAGAGCACCAATGTTTTGTTTATCAGAAATACAAACAGATTTCAGTGATGGATCCCTCTGTGCTGTATTTGCAGGCCGACCTCATGTTGCTCTCCAGCAGTGAACCGCTCAACCTGGTGTACATCGAGACGGCAGAACTGGACGGGTCAGTCTATTTCTAGAGTCACGTCACGACGGGAGCTTTTTAACACACAATTAACCCAACAGATTCATTGTCTTTCAGTTGTGTCATTTATTCCTTCTTCTCTTCCTCCTCCAAACCACTTTCTCTTCCTTCTGACTTAAATTTAAATCCTCCTCTTCCTCAGAGAGACTAACCTGAAGGTGAGACAGGCCCTGACTGTGACAGGAGACCTGGGAGAGGATGTCGAAAAACTGGCAGAATTCAATGGTAGGATCGCTCGAGCAACAAAAACACACACACACACACACACACACACACACACACACACACACACACACACTTAAAGCCAATGAAGCTGATGCAGTTGCACAGTGACTTGGCTTTAATTAATTTAAATGAACCCTTTCTAAGAGGCGTACTACAACCATCTCCTCATCTGACCCAGCTACATCATTGTGTGAGTCAATGCAAACATGCAACAGATAAACTGTGTGTGCACACATGTTTTAATAGCTCATAACTCAACCCTGCTCCTCTCTCTCTCCCTCAAGGCGAGGTACGCTGCGAACCCCCCAACAACCGCCTGGACCGCTTCACAGGAACGCTGACCTACGCCGGCCAGAAATACCCGCTGGACAACGAGAAGGTCCTGCTGCGCGGCTGCACCCTGAGGAACACCGAGTGGTGCTTTGGACTGGTGCTGTTCGGAGGTGGGGAAGGACACGTATATTCACATGGAATATATAAATATATATATATACAACTGAAAGTGTCTGATTTGACTTCAAATAGAGGAAGATACGAGCGAAGATGACGACTTGCTGGTTTCTGTTCCTGATTTCTTTCTTCTTCTTTTTGCAGGTCCAGAGACGAAGCTGATGCAGAACTGTGGGAAGAACACGTTCAAGAGGACCAGCATAGACCGCCTGATGAATGTCCTCGTGCTTTGTGTGAGTCCTGTTATACTTTATTCCACTTTCATTTAGTCAAGATAATCCCATTGAGATTATGAATCCCTGTTAAAAGCAGGTCCTGCACAAGATGGCAGCGTGAAAATGTTTCATCACATAAAAACACAGATAAATGAACAAAAAAAGGCTTGAAATACATTCAGTGCTCAAATAATCCTCAATCCTGCTTTTAAAAATGCTTATATGCTTACAACACATAGTTTTTCAAAGCAGAGAGACACTATAACTTCATCAAGTGAACGTCCCACACTACATACCATAATAATATAGTTTTAGCTCAAGAAATGATTGATAATCATACGATATAAAGATTTTGCATCGCTGCTTCTGTAACATAACAGCAAGTTTAAGATTTTAATTCTTCGGGATCCTTGAGCACAGTCAACATTATTTCATCATAATAATAATAATAATAATGTAATGTCTGTGGATTAGAAGTGAAAAGTTGTTCACAGAAGAGTTGTACTTCTTCAATGAAAATCTATCTGGACAGATCAGATAACTTAATTATACAAATATATTTACCTCCAACATTTCAGGTGCATCAGAAAACATAAATAACTGAAAGAATATTTTGCCTCCTTTTGGTTTCCAAACTGTACCTTCTTCAACCTTGTGACGGACGACCCTTTGACCTCTGACCTCCATCCAAAACGTGCAGATCTTTGGCTTCCTGGCCTTCATGTGCTCCATCCTGGCGATAGGGAACTGCTTCTGGGAGCTGAACGAGGGCTCTCAGTTCACGGTGTTCCTGCCGCGGCAAGACGGGAACGACGCGCCCTTCTCCGCCTTCCTCACGTTCTGGTCCTACGTCATCATCCTCAACACCGTGGTGCCCATCTCCCTCTACGTCAGGTGACAGAAAAAGACAAAGGTATCGGCCACAGAAATGCAAAGACTCCCGTTCCGCTTCCTCTCACATTTCCTGTGTCCGCGTCTCTCGGCAGCGTGGAGATCATTCGTCTGGGCAACAGCTTCTACATCGACTGGGACAGGAAGATGTACTACGCGCGCAACGACACGCCCGCCGAGGCTCGCACCACCACGCTGAACGAGGAGCTCGGCCAGATCAAGTACATCTTCAGCGACAAAACGGGGACGCTCACGCAGAACATCATGAACTTCAACAAGTGCACCATCAACGGCAAATCCTACGGTAAGATTCCAGACACAACATGCAGTGAATGTACCTGTTGCATAGAAGGCGGGTTCAATAAGGCCCTTCAGGGACGTCAGATTAAGCTCTATTTAGTGCACAATTATCCTATATTCTTTAAATGGTAGAAAAAAGAATGGAGATTAAAAATGAAAAAAACACTAATAATTGCTAAATTCATTTATAACAACAATGAAAAATACAAGGAAAATATAATATGTAAAGTAATATAACTACAATATCAACAATTGCATGTAACAGTAAAAAGAGTTTCTTCTATAATATCCATCACTGGTTCATGTATGTTACGTAACTTTCTCTTCTTCTCAGGAGACGTGTTCGACTACACGGGTCAAAGACTAGAAGTTACTGAGGTGAGTTGGACGTCAACGATCCTTCAAATATAAACAGCAGATTAGGAGATTTGTTTTTAACGAACTCGACAGCTTTCTGTGTCCAACTTCATCCTCTAGTCATCAAAAATAACTGAAGAGCGTGACGAGGGTTACGGCCTGTAGACGAGGCTGCATCTCACTCGGTTGATGACACATCTTCCTCCTCCTCCCCTTACTCTCCTTCTTCCACTCTCTCTCTCTCTCTCTCTCTCCCCCTCTCTCTCTCCAGTACACAGAGACGGTGGACTTCTCCTTCAACTCGCTGGCTGACCCCCGCTTCGTGTTCCACGACCACGCGCTGGTGGAGGCGGTGAAGCTGGAGAACCCAGAGGTCCACGCCTTCTTCAGACTGCTGGCCCTCTGCCACACCGTCATGGCCGAGGAGAAGAGAGAGGGTGAGGGGGGGTTGTTGTTTATGGAGTAATGCAGGGGGTCCTTTTAGGGCCAGGGGCCACTCATGGTGGAGGAAACGTCTCAAGGATCCCCATACAGTTTAATCACCATAGATGAGATGAATTAAGTGAAGCGCAGATGCAATGAGTTCATCCTTTATTCGTCCCATGGGGGGTGATTTGAAATTAAACATAATGTTTATACCACTGATATACTTTAGAACAGAAGGTTTGTCAACTTGACAATTAATACATTTCAAGGAATTGATCTGAAAAGCTTTCAGAAAATGAACAGCAGGAGAAACTGCCATGGTCCTAATGAATCCAGATTTTAAAATGTACTATAATGTTTGTCACCACCATATTCAAGTTTCTATCGGCCCAGCGCTAACGTGGGTGGAAGAAATGTACATCATATGCTTGTGCAAACGGTCCCCATCAGTAGATGATATGCTCTTTTTAGACCTGACGCCTCTCTGCTCCTCCAGGGGAGCTCTCCTACCAGGCCCAGTCTCCGGATGAGGGCGCACTGGTAACGGCGGCCAGAAACTTTGGTTTTGTCTTCCACTCGCGTACGCCAGACAGCGTCTCCATCGTGGAAATGGGACAGCAGCGCAGCTATGAACTCCTGGCCATCCTGGATTTCAACAACTTCCGCAAGAGGATGTCCGTCATAGGTATGCTATATACTCTGATAATGTAGTATTGGGAATAATATAATAAGAATAATAAGAATAAAGGTTCCTATTGGGTCTGTTTTTTCTTGTTTCTGAGAAAAGAACACATCTTTCAGCCTCAAACGGCTGCAAACCATATTGTGTGTGTGTGTGTGTGTGTGTGTGTGTGTGTGTGTGTGTGTGTGTGTGTGTGTGTGTGTGTGTGTGTGTGTGTGTGTGTGTGTGTGTGTGTGCTCAGTTAGGAGTCCGGAGGGGAAGCTCTCTCTCTACTGTAAAGGTGCAGACACGATCATCTACGAGAGGCTGCATCGGTCCTGCAGCAAGCTGATGAACGTCACTACGGAGCACCTCAACGTCAGTCATAGTTCTCTGTGTGCGTTTGTCTCTGCATGTGTGTGTGTGTGTGTAGGTTATTTTGTCATGTGTGTTTAGAACGACACAGTTCATCCTCTATGCGTGTGAACCTCCGTGTGAAGTGCTCATCCATATCAATACGTGCATGTGCAGGAGTTTGCAGGGGAGGGTCTGCGGACTCTGGCGCTGGCCTACAAGGATCTGGATGAGGAGTATTTCAACCAGTGGAAACAGCGCCACCATGAGGCCAGCACCTCGCTGGACGACCGGGAGAGCAAGCTGGACGAGCTGTACGAGGAGATAGAGAAGGATCTACTGGTGGGGGAATAAAAGAGCTCAGGTTTCAGTCGACCGCTGTAAAAACTGGATTTATATGTATTTGCGTGTCCGACTGTTTGTGTCCAGCTGCTCGGAGCAACGGCCATAGAAGACAAGTTACAAGACGGAGTCCCTCAGACCATCGAGCAGCTGTCCAAAGCCGACATCAAAATTTGGGTTTTGACTGGTGACAAGCAAGGTACACGACTCCAAATGTAATCTGCAACGTATTCTACATCTCTTTTGGATCGGGGGAGTCGTTCAGTTCTCTTCACGTAAATAAGTCTCCAGCAATCATTGCTCAAAAGAAAAGGTGTCTAGTTTTCAATCTTGTTTTGTATTTAAATGAATGATTATATGGGTCTGAATTAGAGTTCATGATGTTGTTTTCACTAAAGTAATTGCTGAGAAAAGACGAGCGTCTGGGGGATCAGACCACAAGCAAACAGTTTTACGGCCCGATGATCCAAACCTCTTTATTTGGGGGTGAAACAGAAAGTGATGTTTGCAATAATGCAGTTAAATGCAGGTGAGCACTGTGCAAACACAGCTACGATGAACCAGAAAGTCAATCAGTAAACCGGGAGGGATTTTTACAACTCGATAAGTCTAATAAGTTCACCATTACATCAGCATAAGATTCGTTCCTGTAACGCACATCATGCAGAGTCATCGTGGGATGTCTCTCTCCGTTGGGTCCCATTTACATCACCGTCTTCACTGCTTACTGATGTTGAGTATTTGCGTTGCAGAAACTGCAGAAAACATCGGGTACTCGTGCAACTTGCTGCGGGAGGAGATGAACGAGGTCTTCGTGGTCTCGGGAAATTCACCGGAGGATGTCAGACAGGAACTGAGGTCAGGAACTGAGGTTGAGACTGAACACGAGGAACTCAGCTGGTTGGGAAATGTTTCCATGCATCCATCAATTTTTGTTGTGTATTTTTTAGAAATGCACTGACCTCCATGAAGCCAGAGGGGGATTCTGTGTGTCCGCCAGAGAGGACTCTGGGTAAAGGTGTGAAGGTGCTCCCAGACGAGGTGGTAAATGGAGAGTACGGCCTGGTGATCAACGGAGACAGCCTGGTACGCCATGAGAGGTTTCCTCCTCACAACGCATGCTCTGGCTGTCCTATCGGACGTGTGTTGCCTTTTACTTCATTAAAGGGATAGTTTGGCTGTTCTGAACTGGAGTCGTATGAAAAGGAGTGTCTGATGGCAAGATAAAGCCATGAAGACACTCCTTGAAAATATTCTGCATATAGCATGCATTTAAAAGGATATAAATTTACTTTTATTTACGATCATATCTGATCTCTAAATCTGAGCAGTTTCCAAGCTCCCATCTTGTTCATAACCTCCTTTAGGTGTTTGAGGACATCTGCAGCTGCTGACTCTGTTCATACTCTCCGCTCTCGCATGATTCCCGCCGCTCATCACTTCCCTGTTCCCTCAGGCGTACGCCCTGGAGCGCGGCATGGAGCTGGAGTTCCTGAGGGTGGCGTGCATGTGCAAGGCGGTGATCTGCTGCAGGGTCACTCCTCTGCAGAAGGCTCAGGTGGTCGAGCTGGTCAAGAAGTACAAGCAGGCGGTCACACTGGCCATCGGAGACGGAGCCAACGACGTCAGCATGATCAAAGGTATCGGCGCCGCGGCGGAGAAGCTCCATGCGGAAGCTGAAGAGATCAAATACACATGAGGGTTCAGATATGTTGCAGCTAAAGATGTGCTGCTACAACGAAAACATTCACTTTTCAGCTTTTTAAACGTGTGGATTTGCTGCTTTTTCTTTTTAAAGTAACAAAGCAAAACAAAAGAAGTGTTGGAAGACGTCACCGCGGACTCTAGGAAATATGAATAGTCATTTTCACTCAATTGTTTTTTTATTTAGTCGATTTTTCAAGAAAAATCTTTGCAGATAGGGCTGGGTGATATACCATATTCCATCACAATGCAGGGAATTAATACCTCGAGAACCAAATATATCACAGTGTGGCATTTTTGGGGGTAATTCTGCTAATCAATAAATAAATAATCTGAAATAACTACATGGTGAAGCTTATTTAAAGTGAAATTATAGAGAAACAAAACAAATATTCTTAATTCTTATTAATATAATATAATAATACAATGTTTTTGTATCATGATGTCTCGATGCATGATCTAATCTAGATATGACTCCATTAAAAGATAATAAATAATCATATTGAATTATTGCCCAGTCCTACGTAATGAAAGGCACTGAACGATGTTGCTAAAATATCAGCATAATGATTTAAAATGACCCGGTGACACAGTGAGTGCCTCTCATCTTGTTTTGGTGTGTTTCTGCCCCCTAGTGGCCACACATTGATTAAAGCAGCTTACAATTAGGATATATTCTGTTGTTGCTGAAATCAGAAACAAAGTGACTGAAATATTCTTCACAAACAGCAAATATTTGATAGACTTCTTTTTATTCTCTCTGTTGTTGGATTTTAAGAAATTCAAATGCCCTTTTATCCTCCTCCTCCTCCTCATCCTCCTCCTCCTCCTCCTCCTCCCAGCGGCTCACATAGGAGTTGGCATCTCGGGTCAGGAGGGCATGCAGGCCGTGCTGTCCAGCGACTACTCCTTCGCCCAGTTCCGCTTCCTGCAGCGCCTCCTGCTGGTGCACGGCCGCTGGTCCTACCTGCGCATGTGCAAGTTCCTGCGCTACTTCTTCTACAAGAACTTCACCTTCACCTTCGTCCACTTCTGGTACGCCTTCTTCTGCGGCTTCTCTGCGCAGGTGAGAGAGGGAAGTACGACGGAGGGAGGGGAGGAGAAGAAAGGACTGTGAAAAGGGTTAGAGGAAAGAAAGATGCAAAGATTCCAGCCTTAGAATTGGATACCGCTACCGCTACCTTTGGTGGTTGTCGGGGAGCTAGCGGAGAGCTAGCAGGAGCGCTAGCAGGAGCACTAGCTGGCTACAGCGGGGAGCTAACGGGGACACTGACCGAAGGTTGTAGCGGCTTATAAGCTGACTTTTATGGTACTTTAAAAAAATTACATATAAATAAACATGGTTGAAAAGGCCAGACTTGCATACAGTGGTCCTCCCCAAATAATACAAAAAGATAATATTGAGCATATGAATTCTGAAAAAGAAAAGCTTGTAAATGCAAAGCTAAATAAATGAAGATAACAAAGTTAAGGGGGCAGGCAGAACTAATCAGCTGACACTGATCCTGTAATAAAGGAAAAGGATTAAAGGAGGATAAAGTAACACAGACTTTAATAACTTGATTAATTAATGATGAAGATTGATTAGACATCATGAATATAATTATGTTAAACTGATGATTATATCCAGGTTTGGTATTTCATATCTGTGTTCCACAAACTCGTTGAAAATACTAAATTAATTTTACCAAAAAGAATTGTATTGTTTCAGAAAGTTGTGGAAAAGTACATTTACTCAACTACTGTATTTAAGCACACTTGTGTGGTACTTGTACTTCTATTTTCTTCAACTTTATACTTCCACAGAGATAAATATTGTACTTTTTAATTCCACTATATTCATATGGCAACTGGAGTTACTTATTCCCGCCTAAACTTCTCCGATGGTGTAATTTAAATAACTTTTTTAGCTCAGAGAGGTTAAATGATCTGATATAGAAACTAATAACGGCAAAAAATGTATATCTAGTTTATTGTGGTTCTTCTTTCCTCTCCTGTTAATCATCTCATGACCCCATAAGACCTTTTACCTACCTTATCTACCTAACTGTATATGAAGTAGTTTAAAAAGTACAATGTGTAATGTCAAATTAAATTTTTAATAATATGTATTGCATAAAAAGAGATAAAAAAGAAGAAAAGATTGGAGTGGAAGTGGTAAAATGTATTTATCTTTTCACTGAGATTTGAAATGCTGGACTTTTTTGTAAGGAATATGTTTATATTGTTGTACTGGTACTTATAGCTCAGTAAAATATCTGAGTACTTTTTCCGCAACTGTCATTTGTGACTTTGCAGCAGAAGTTCTTAAAATACTCTTGACTTTGCGTTTCAGACGGTGTATGACGAGTGGTTCATAACGCTCTACAATCTGGTGTACACGGCACTTCCTGTCCTGGGAATGAGTCTGTTTGATCAGGTAAGTCATCGACTGTAACCTTTACGTGACCTCCTTTGAGCCGAGGAGCAGGGCTCACAGAACAGGAAGCGTAAACACACACAGACGTCTTGATGCCGTTGTCTCCCCCTGCTGGTCAGGATGTGAACGACGTGTGGAGCTTCCAGCATCCCCAGCTCTACGTTCCCGGTCAACTCAACTTGTACTTCAGCAAGAAGACCTTCTTCAAGTGTGCGCTCCACAGCTGCTACAGCTCCCTGGTGCTCTTCTTCATCCCCTACGCCGCCGTGCAGGACACCGTGAGGGACGACGGGAAGGACGTCGCCGACTACCAGTCCTTCGCCCTCCTCACGCAGACGTGTCTGCTGTTTGCCGTCACCATTCAGGTACGAGGGACCTTTTTCTTGCTTCTGTTTTTGTCAGATTTTGAATCTGTTAAAAGAAGAATCACACACATTTGTTTGTGTTTGTCTCCGCGTCTGCAGCTGGGGTTGGAGATGTCTTACTGGACGGCGGTGAACACTTTCTTCGTGCTGGGCAGCCTGGTCATGTACTTCGCGGTCACGTTCACCATGTACAGTAACGGCATGTTCCTCATGCTGCCGTCAGCCTTCTCCTTCATAGGTGAGCGGTGACCTCGTGCACTCCGCCGGGAAGTCTGCGTTTCCACGTTTTTAAACGCTGTGTTTACAGCTATCCTTGTGGTTTTGTTCTTGGGGCGGTCGGTTCCCTTTGCTCTTGTTTCCATTCCCTTATGTTAATTAAAACTTTGTTTAGTTTACTTTGTGTCGAGACACATTTGAACATTGAAGTTTTGCTTGTTTTGATGAATTAAAAAAAGGGGGATTTTGTAGAAAAACATTATATCTTTTTGATGTTGACGTCGATATTTAGATGTTGTTTTGGAAATTATTTGGAAGAAGTTCAAACAAAATCCAACCCAAGTGATCTCCTTTTTCTTTTTGCTCAGGAAGTTCTTCCCTAAGAGTGAACTCCACCTAGTTATATCGAAAATATGTGTATATGTGTCTCTTTTGTATTCTACTGCCTTTACAAAGACACAACATTATATTTAGTTGTATTTATTGTTAATCTTGTCCATCAGTTAGTTATTTGTTTGCAGTGGTGACGGTGAAGGTTAAACTATAAAAGTCAAGAGAAGACCTCGTACAAAGCGTACAAATACAAACTTGTTTGTGTTTGCAGGAACAGCCCGAAACTCTCTGAACCAGCCCAACATTTGGCTGACGGTCCTCCTCACTTCCATCCTGTGCGTCCTTCCTGTTGTGACCTACCACTTCCTGTTTATTCAGCTCTGCCCCACCATCAACGACAAGGTGCCGATGGAACTTCTCTCTGAGAGAAAGATGTTTTTTTCTTTATTGCACCTGTCTGAGAATCTTCTTGTGTTTAACTTGTCTTCAGTGTCAAAGTACTGCAGTGATAGTTGTCTGTACAGACATGAGTACACTGCAACAAGGACTGCTCATGGGTCATTCTGCATACTTTTAATGCTGCCAATTTGCCAAAATGTATGGAAAAATAGGCAAGAAATAATATGCGCTGGAGTTGCAGCCCACAGCTAACTCAATGACTCCATGGCAACGTTATACTTCTAGTTCCTCAAAACCCCAAATTATAGGAGCTGTTGTTCCAAAACATAGAGCAGGATTAACCCCAAATACAAGTAAGACAAAGAGCAATAATAGAATAGTGTCAAAATATGTATGATATATACATATTTATACATATACATATATATACATATACATATACATATATATATATATACAAATATATATGTTATAATAATATTCAATAGAAATAATAATATAAATACTGCTGTTATTATTATTATTAGTCATATTATTCTTTTTATATATAGTGTGTATATTAGAATAATATTAATAATGGAAGTAATAGTATCAGTGATAATAATATAAATATGATTATTTCTACTAATAATATTAACAGTGAATATAATAGAATGGTAATAATAATATAAATATAACTACTTATAATAATAGCAGCAATTTATATAATAGAATAATAATAACAATATAACTACTACTGATAATAATTATAGAAGCAGTGGATATAATAACATTAATATAACTATTACTACTACAAATAATAACTTACTACTGATAATATTAATAATTATTAGTATTATAATGATAGAATCAGTGGATATAATAGAATGATAATAACCATATGAATATAACAACTACTACTACTAATAATAATAATAATAGTAATACAAGCAGTGGATGTAATATCGATAATAATAACAGTAATAATATTGTAAATATGACTGATAACGTCACTGTCTGCCCAAACTCTCAGGTGATGTTCAAGGTGCGACAGGCCAAAGCCACACCTCCTCCTCCACCTCACCACCCCCGCATGCGCCGCACCAGCTCCCGCCGCTCCGGCTACGCCTTCTCGCACGCGCAGGGCTACGGGGACCTGGTGACGTCGGGCCGCTTCCTGCGGCGTCCCGCCTTGTCGCACTCTTTGGGTTTCGCCAACGCGGGTCGCACCACCACCAGCTTCAGCCCCATGGGCCGATCGGCCGGCTACAGCCCGACGGGACGGCCCCAGAACGCCAAGGTCGCGGATGTGGAGGTGACGTCGCTGCAGATGTACAGGAGCATCCGAGATTCGGCCCTCTGACGGAGAGCTGGTTACCTTCAAGATGGCCGACGTTGGAGAAGCGACTAAAGCCAGCTGGACAGCGGCGTGCTGCTCCAAAGGCGTTCAAAGCTTCCGTCTGCACATCTGTCGCCACGAAGAACTCGCTCGGGGCTTTCCAGAGGACTTCACGTCAAAGGCGGCTCACGATCCGTCTCTCGTTTGTTCGGCCAAGACGAGGTTAGAAAAGTTCACGACTTGTGCTCCAAGCTTTTTATTTTGTAACGTTTTTTTATGAAAAGGGAACTACAGCAAAGACGTGTCGCCGCTCCCGATGGATCTCTGAGGTCACGAGTGTTCATGTGCCTCGTGCAGATGACATCTTCCTGACACGAGAAGCGGTCAGAGAGCCGATTCGCTTTCAGGGAACGACCAACAGAAGGGAAACATTTTGTCTTCACGAGGAAGACGAGGTGTCATCGTGTTTGCAGGCGACCCGGACTTCCTGTTCCCTGGAGTCCAGAAGCACAGCAGGCCTTTGTACACAGGAGACAACCAGCAAAGCCATTTGGCATGAGCATATTTAAACGTTGTACTTTTAAGTGTTTATTTTCCTATCGGGCAAGGTGTTAGCGCTTTGCCAGCGTCTCATGACTGGGAGAATGTTTGAAAGATCACTAATGTGCCGTAAACTGCTCCAAACAAACGTTCACGTTCTCTGTTTGACCCTTTGAATCCATTTTCACTGAAAAGCCAGTTCATCGTCTTCGCTGCAGTTTTTAGTTGAGTTCACACGATGGGATCGCACCGCTTAGCAAAAATCTGAAGGATTCTACACTCTTGACGTCATGCAATATTTCAAGTTCATGTATTTTTCAAGTTCTGTATTTTCTTAAGCACTTCGCCACTGTTTGTCTGACAATCAACTCGGTAGTTGGCCGTGTTTCTTCTCGTAAAAAAAGGCGCTTCATCTCAGCTGTTCTCGCTGGTTTCCGACATCTTTCTCTCTCAAGCTCGCTGACTTGAAACAAATCGTTGAAAGAAAAGGATATTTCTATATTATGCATCGCAGGAACAACAATGACAAGAACGCGTGATGGAAGGAAGGGATGTTAAAAAAAATATTTTGTATAAAGTTTAATCAACCCATATATTTTGTAAAGATAACATATTTTATTATATACAACTTGGTGAGTGAAGGTTTAAAAAATACGACATAGAATTGGTTTTAGAATAATACAATATATAGTAATTGCTGCCCATCTTGTCCATGTCCCGTTTTTCATCTGTTCACACGATGCGATTCAGTCACTCGTCGCCTACAGTTGAATGTACCAGCCTACAGGGTAGTTGCCCACTGGGTAGCCCAACTGGTTTCCCACAAGACTTGGTGGGGAGCCAAAGATTTAAAAATGATGAGGGAACTGCAGGACGTTTGAGAGAGAAACTACAGGCCGAAATAGAGAATATTCTTCCAGGCTGAACTTGTGCCAGAGCTTCATTGACCTGGAGGTCCGTGTGGTGAAGCTGGTTGCACCAGTTATTATTTTACTCTAATATTTATATATAAAATGTCAAAAAGTTTGAATAAGCAGAAGGAACATGAACTGCATGTTTGTAAAACTGTTGCTGCAACAATTAAATATCAACCCAAGTGTTCATTATTTTCTTCTTCTTTTAAATCAGGTTTTGTTGTTTTGTCTTCAGTGCTTTTTCGGAGCTGTCTGGCGGCTGCAGTTCAGTCCTGTGTCAGACGTTAACGATTACAAGGTGGGGGCAGCCTCACACATTTGATGAAGTGCGCCTCTGAGTCCCACTACAGAGGCCACCACATGGCCCACCAGTGTCTTTTCACCTGTTTTCTGTGGTGCCTTTCCAAAGACATAGCCATAAAGAAAGCGTAAGATATTTATCTATATATTGCTGTCATTGTATCTCTATCCCTGAAGACTGAATCTGTTTCTCAAATATGACAAACAAAATCTATTTTTTAGCTCCGCTCTCCCTGATAACCATTTTGTATCGTTTTGTACTTCAACTTTTTACTGCAATAAAAAAAAAGATCTAAAAGATCAATGATGTCGTATCTATTATTATCTGTTTTTTTACCTTTAAAAAGAAATTAAGAATGAGATGCAATTTTCCAATTAGAATTTTAGTTTTCTGTTGTAAATCAAGAATGTGCAGCACGTAAACAGGAAGTGATGGCACGGACACGTTTTACTTCCTGTAAACGGCACAAGATGGAGACAAAGTCCACGTTATTCGTTGCTGCACAGGTTGATCAATAGTATCACCTCTTAGCAGTTTCTCATCCATGTTTCTTTTCCCACAGATCCTTCACAGAAACCCCATTGTGTTGGTCTGACGTCATGTTTGTCCAGAGTGGCTCAGAAATCCATCCCTGCTGTGGCTCTTGATGCTGTTGTTGCTTCATCAGCACCAATTTAGTCAAATCAGAATCATTTATTTGGCCAAGTACGTTCCACATACAAGGAATTTGACGAGGTGAAAAGAGCAGAACAATAAACATAGACATAGAATAATAAAACAATTTAATTAATAAAAACAATAAGCACAGTGCAATAATCAAGACACAATTTAAAGATAAATATGGTAAACAACAAACAGATAACAGTACTTTAAAACAAGTGTATATTATTTAATAAAAGTGGCAAGTTTATTATAATAAAGAAAAGATGTTCAAGGATGTTGAAGGAAACTGTCCTGGTGATGTGAGAGTCAGTCAGTCAGTGGGGTCCCGGGCTTTGGTGATGAACCCGACTGCAGCTGTAAAGAAACTGGTCTTGCGGCGTGAGCTCTTGGTCCTGATGGACCGCAGCCTCCTGCCTCAGCTCAGCCTCAGCTCTTAAAGAGGCCAACATTTATTTTGTGCTGCCGTACCGTCATCGTCAAAACTCTCTTGATACAGATCACCACTGAACATGAACCTGAGAACACCATCTCTTCCCATCCTGAGGAAGAGTCCCCACCAAGGTCCCCGAGCTCATAACAAAGACTCCATGCTCTGCAGAGCTCTGGACAAAGTCCTCCAGATGTTGAGCCTGGAGGGTTTACACTGAAACCTGACTATGTGGACCACGCTGGACCTGATGGGACCAGCAGTTTGAGGCTGAAGACATTATTTCTTTCTTATCTTTACAGCTCCTCAACACTACTGTCTTCATCAGACTGATTTATTCGCCAAATACTTGAATTCTAAACACCGGACCGAATATTTATGTGGGGTTCTAGATTAAAAACAAATAATGCATGATGAGATAAAGTCTTTTGATTAGAGTGAATGAATGATTGACTGAATAAATGAGAGCGAAACTGCTCCAGAAAGTTAAAACTAATTCAGGTTGAAATACTTTAGATTACATTTCATGATTATTTGTACATTAACCGAGACACAGTGTTGAAAACCAATAGTCATATTAGTGAGTTTGATCTTGTGCTTTTAGAAATATTTACTAAATACATTGCAAGAACATTTGGCCACTTGAATAGGAGAATATGAGATACGCAAATCAAACTAAAACATCAGCTTTGGTTCTTATAAGTGCAGGTTAAGAGTGTGATCTTTTTTTAGTCCACCTGGATGAAATGAGCACAGTCATGAAATAAAATATGCTGTGAAACTAGTTTAGTGTCAGTGAGCCTGTTGAAATGTTCAGTCCTCAGCACAACAATCTTCTCCTTGTTTGTGGCATTTTATGATCAGTTATAATTCTATGTAGTGAAACAAAAAACAAGACATACACAACAGAAAGGACGTACAGGGCAACGTAAGTATCTGTGTCGGTCCAGGTTTTCTGTCCTCCCACAAACACTTTGCACCTCCATGACGTCACTGTTAAGCTGCAGATGATGACGTCATCATGAGCGACACTAGCAGCAGTGTGATCACGTGAATGGAGTGCTGCTGGATCCGGGACGTCTCGTAGGAGTCGGCCTTTAAGGAGCAGCTCCCTTGTGTCTCCTGACAAACTGGATCCAGAACTCGGTCCAGAAGCTTCAGGGACTGGTCTCTGCAGCTGGAGAGCTCCTGCAGGACGGCTCGTTAAGCTCCTCCCTCACCGCCTCCAGGAAGTGGTCTTTGTCCAATGGGCCGATGTCCAGCACTCTGGAAACGCCCCTCGTTATCATACAATATAGTTGGAAAAAAAAAAAATCACACACATTCATATAAATGTATATAACAGGTGCTGGGAAGTAAGTCATATTTAATGGTTGCTTCAAGCATCATAATGACCTGATTATCTCTGAAAATAAATTAGATTATAGTTTTATGATCTGACATAAGCCTGATAAACGCTACAAACCTGAAGTCAGAACAGATATAGTATTTAGTTTTGAAAAAGAAAACATAGTGACAAAGGTATGTACATGTGTTGTTTGTAGTTGTCAACCTTTAGGCTCATAACCACACTATATTTGTGTGACCATATGGAAAAGTTCTTAACTTAAGAAAGTCAAGGCAAGTTTATTTATATCCCACATTTCAGCATCAAGGCAATTCAAATCCCTTCACTTAAAACATCAAAAAACAAAAGACAGAGTGCAAAAGAAACAAATTCATGTAAATACATTTAAAAAACTGTCATTTAAGAGCCAAGACAATAGAAAATTTAAAAAAGCGGAAATAGATGAAGACAGTTGTGAAAAAGAATAAAACAGTGCAGTGTAAGAAATGATTTAGTAAAAGGAAAGCAAACAGAAAAGTCGGCCTGGTTGAGTCCCTCATTGTGTGTGGGCTCCGTCACATGCTGAGTCAGTGAAACGTCATCAACAACACACCAGTTATGTATTGCCTCTGTCCTAAGCGTGTTCAACATGGATGTTAAAATCGCCAGCAAGAATTACCCAGTTAAAGTCAACGAGGATTAAAGACAGCAGTTCAGAAAAGGTTGCACAGTATTCAGGTGGCCCGTAGATATTTAGGAACATGGCTTGTACACGATATCTGCTTTCCTTGGAGGAAATCATGAAACAAAACGGCAACTCCACCTCCTTTCTCACGCACTTCATCCTCACCCATAAAAGTGGGAGGGTTTGACTGGATGAGAATAGCTGCACTGTTATTATGAACTCACCACATTTTAGTTTTTCCTGGCAAAGACCTGGCGTTTAATAAAGCTAGTTGTAGAGTGTTAAAAGCATTATCAGCCCAATTTGTGTTGGGACCGGCTGTGGCTGACGAGGAATAGATACTACATTTGCAGGATCCCTTTCTATTTCTTAGCAGAATTAAAGTATTTTTCTGGGACCCATCAAGACAGAAATTGAGGACGCCATCGGCGCACACAGGGCCCCGGCTTGTCCTGGACAGCGTGGCGAGTGCCTTCAGCCTTGCAGCCTGGACTTAGCAGATGTGAATGACAGCTGTGCTCTGTAAACAAACCGCCTCATCAGGCTGCAGACACAGAGGATGATGCCTCTTGCTATTATCAATAGTAGTAGTAGTTGCATTGCTATTAGTATTGCCAATACCATTACTGCTTTCATTATCATTACTGTCACAAAGTCCACAGATAGTGAGAGCTGTAATCAGCAACGAGGAGCAGCTCTGAACAAACTGCTGAATGTCTTTAAGAAGTTTAACCTTAAAAGAGTTTAACATCGGTGTCTTTTCATCATGGATGTTTCCAACTGTTGCTTCGTCTTCACTGTGACAAAGTATTGTTTCATTGTAACTCAGGAAACATCAGCAGCAACATTTTGTCAGGAAACTATCTTCAGCTTTCTGTCAGTGTTTAGGATTATTTCTCTAACAGGTCAGATCATCACACAGAGAGAAACAGAGGTTAAATAATTAACTTGAACGTTTTCCAGGTTATGAAGGACAGTTTGAAACGTGTCCTGTTCTCTCTGCTGGTAATAAAAACATATCGCTGCATGTATTACAGTTAATGATTAACCAATGAAAGATGTTGGTGGAATTGAAAGCAAAGTCTGACATTGTTGAAAGGAGACAGGACGCCTTTCCACTGAGAGAGATCTCTGTCCAACATTGTTCCAACTGGAGGACTGAGAGGAGCAAACTGAAGGGAAGTAGAGTTTGGTGAGTCTTTTTATTTTGAAGAACAATTTGGCAAAGAAAGGAAATGGCTGAGAAAATAGTTCTTTTTGAAAGTTTCCTGAACTGCAACGTTTGTTCAGAGACTTTCAGAGATCCTGTGTCTCTGAGCTGCAACCACAGCTTCTGTTCAAGCTGCCTGAAACTATTCTGGAAACAAGCTGAAAACAAAAACTGTCCCATTTGTAGAAGAAAATCCTCAAAAGACTTTCTAGATATTAATTTTGCACTGAAGGAACTGTCTGACTCCTTTGCTGAGAGACAGAAAACTGGATCATCTGAGACAGAGAAAGGAGAGAAGAAGGTGGAGGTGGTGTGTAGTAAACATGGAGAAGAGACTCAACTGTTCTGTGAGGATGAAGAGAGAGTTGTGTGTCCTGTCTGTGAGTTTTCTCTCCACCAGAGTCACAAGGTGGTTCCTATAGAACAAGCAGTCAGTGACCTGAAGGACCAGCTGAGATCTGACTTGGAGTCTCTGCAGGACAAGAGGGACAAACACAAACAAGTGGAGGAAACATACAATGAAGTGACGCAACACTCCAAGAAGCAGCTGTTGTCCACAGAGAGGCAGATCAGAGCAGAGTTCAACAAGCTGCACCAGTTCCTGAAAGAGGAAGAGGAGTCCAGACTGGCAGCTCTGAGGGAGGAAGAGGAGCAGAAGGGGAAGACTATCAGCAGAGAGATGAAGATGATTCAGGAGCAGATCTCCTCTCTGTCAGACAGCATCTCTGCTGTTGAAGAAGACCTGCAGAAACACAAGGTGTCATTCCTCAGCAGTTATAAACCCACTCAGACCAGAGCCAGAGTCCAGAGCTCACTGTCAGATCCACAGCTGGTCTCAGGAGCGCTGATAGATGTGGCCAAACACCTGGGCAACCTGTCCTTCAGAGTCTGGGAGAAGATGAAGGACCAGGTCCACTTCAGTCCTGTCATTCTGGACCCAAACACTGCAGCCTACAGTCTCTATCTGTCTGATGATCTGACCAGTGTGAGACATGGAGACACAAAGCAGCAGCTTCCTGACAATCCAGAGAGAAACACTAAGTGTGCCACTGTTCTGGGATCTGAGGGCTTCAGCTCAGGGAAACACAGCTGGGAGGTGGAGGTGGGAGACCATCCTGGCTGGACTGTAGGTTTGGCTAAAGAGTCAGTTGACAGGAAGGGAAAGATATTTGCTTCACCAGAATATGGAGTCTGGTGTTTAATTCATCACAGTGGAAAATACACTAATGTAGCTGGTAAGACTGTCAGAGGGAAGAAGAGTCTCCAGAGGATCAGAGTCCAGCTGGACTATGGCAGAGGGAAGGTGTCCTTCTACGACCCTGAAGACATGACTCACATCTACACTCACAAAGACACTTTCACTGAGAAACTCTTCCCATATTTCAGTATTGGAAAGGCTGGTGATGCTAAAACTGCTGAGATCAAAATCTGTTAAACTGATATTTCTCTGTGATGTTCAGACATGTTTGTGTTTGTTTGACTTCACTGTGTCAAGATCTCATTGATATAATCAATACAACCAACAGTTATAACAGAAACAAATATATGTAACACTCAAACTGCTTCACATCATCAGATCATAAACTTTCACACAGAAACAAATGATTATTCAATAATAACTCAATCAGCATCTTGTGTTTCATCAGAACTCAATCTCACATTTAGTGAATCCACTGAACCAAATACTTTGTTTCCAGATGTGTTTCTTTAACTTTGATCATCATCCGATATCAGTTTTCTTTCATATAATTTTTGGATCTTATGTTGAGTTTAAATGTTATAATTTCAGTGTTTCACACTTTACACTCAGAGTCTCAGAGGTTCAGTGAATCAAAACACATTATATGACTCTGATTAATTATCTTTTTATGATTGAAGTTGTTTTTCTTTATTGTCTCTAATGAATAATGCAAACACACTTTTTTATTTTTGTTTATTGTTTTCATGAAATTTACTGTAAAACATGAACACATGAAATATTATTTTAATCTAAAATACATTTTTTGGAAATACATTAAGAAAATAAGTTTTAAGGATCTGTTGTTGAACAAAAATGATTCAAAAATAAATCCACAAAGGTTTTAACTGAATGACATCATCATATAAAAAGCTTTAAAGATAAAAGCTGTGAAGTATTCTGGTGATCAGCATATTGTTTTATGATATATTTTAATCTTCTGATGATTTTTTTAGTTTGGGATTCCTTGTTTTATTTTGTGTAAAGAAATGTTTTGATTGTGTTTTATTTCAAGATAAGTTCAACTTTATTCATTCTGAGGGAAATTGATGTTTAATAGTTTTAATACAAAGTGTGAAGAGTGTAAATATAAAGTCTAAGAATCTAAAATACATACATTATATACAATTCCAAAATCAGGTTCACAGTATGATCATAAAAATATAAATGTGTTTTGATTCAGTTTGTAATTCTTTCAAAGCTTCTTCATATTGTTTATGATGATATTTGTAGTTTTTAAATGATCAGTAACATAAACAATGTCTAACAATGTTTGTGATCAAGAAAAATTAACTTTATTTTAAAATGTATTTTTTTATTAAATCAACTATATCTTTATAAATGTAAATCTGATGGATGAAGATGTATGATGTGTAAATAAATCAACAACAGTTTTTATTCACAATTTTCTGTTTCATGTTGTTTCAGTGACCACAAACTCACCAGACCCCAAATATACCCTCTCACACACACACAGACACACACACCATTTTTAATGATATTATGTTATTATTAATGTAATTATTTAACTAATATAAATAATTATAGATAATAATTATTGCAATAGAATATTTTGAGCAATCATGACATTTGAAAAACTGAAACCAGATAATGTTGATAATTATTGTTTCAGCACTTATAAGTGTATAAGTATTATAAATAATAAATAATATAAGTATTTTTGTTTTTTTAATTGCATTACAGAAAATAAAGAACTTCTAATTTTCTGAGACAGGCCTGTATATATATATATATATATATATATATATATATATATATTTAATTTACTGTTCATCTGCTTTATATTTGATGTTCTAGGAGCATTTTGTTTTTGTGCATTTCAGATAAAAAAAATCTATAAAATATCTTGAAAGCATCACTTTGGCTGTATTAATACATATAACATTAAATAGTCAAACATTTAGATATGAGCAGCTGTACGCTTACACATTAGTATAATAAACATCTGACTTAGGACCAAGGTGAATGGAGGTACGAACTTGTAAACTCACATCCATGGTTTAATGTCACTCTTGAAAGAGAAAATCATTTAATTTTCACAGAATACAGCTAAGAGCGCAGGGGGTGCTACTTACCTGACAGGGTACAAATGTTCAGTCACGGATTCGAAGTTATAATATTACACCAGCAAACTGGATGCTGGGTAAACTCCGCCCACTTATCATGATACTCCGTCACACAGGAGAGAGCGTCTCCTGTGTGACGGAGTTTCCCAGTGTGTGTGTGTTTGTGTGCGTGTCAATGTGTTTGCTTCTGTGTGTGTGTCTGTATGTGTGTGTGTGTGTGTGTGTGTGTGTGTGTGTGTGTGTGTGTGTGTGTGTGTGTGTGTGTGTGTGTGTGTGTCATCCAATAACATAATGCCAAACCACCAAGAGAAAATAAAAGTTGCCATGAGTTAAACATTAGCTGACTGGGGAGAACAAGAGTCCTTTTGTCCTGCAGAGGTGACGATCCTAAATGCTCCTCCCCCTCTGCACCGGTACCCATCTGTTCCTTGAGTGAAGTCATTACCTTTGGGAGTTGATCAGGTACACAGGAACTCCAGACTGACCGTGTATGACAACGTTTGCACAACAGGTGCTGAAATAGCCGTCGCCCGCGTTGAATTTGGATCGAGCCTCATTTTCCATGAGGTTCACGGTTAGACAACAATAATCATCTGATTCAGTGGCTCCCAAAGTGGTTGGTTACCCCGAGAAAGATAACTTTGAGATGATTAACAGAAGAGGAAAGTAGAAAACAACATTAATACTACACAGAGATTTCTCAAGGATCACAAGGCAAAACATTTGGGAACCTGTAATTGTCGGCAACATAAATTAGGGTGGAAACAAAAATTCTAAAATTGAAAACAGAAAGTATAACAGAAGGAAAAAAACAAACCCCACAACAAATCATACTGGAAGTACCAGTAAATGTTCTTATTTCTTATTGTACCTTTTTTTTATATAGTTTAACATCCGTCACTGGACAGAAAAGTTTGGGAGCTTCTGTTCTGAGCAAAGCTTCTATCGCTCTTTAGTTATGGAAGCCCATAACCACTGTGTGGTACTTGTACTTCTATTTTCTTCAACTTTATACTTCCACAGAGATCAATATTGTACTTTTTAATTCCACTATATTCATATGGCAACTGGAGTTACTTATTCCCGCCTAAACTTCTCCGATGGTGTAATTTAAATAACTTTTTTAGCTCAGAGAGGTTAAATGATCTGATATAGAAACTAATAACGGCAAAAAATGTATATCTAGTTTATTGTGGTTCTTCTTTCCTCTCCTGTTAATCATCTCATGACCCCATAAGACCTTTTACCTACATTATCTACCTAACTGTATATGAAGTAGTTTAAAAAGTACAATGTGTAATGTAAAATTAAATTTTTAATAATATGTATTGCATAAAAAGAGATAAAAAAGAAGAAAAGATTGGAGTGGAAGTGGAAAAATGTATTTATCTTTTCACTGAGATTTGAAATGCTGGACTTTTTTGTAAGGAATATGTTTATATTGTTGTACTGGTACTTATAGCTCAGTAAAATATCTGAGTACTTTTTTCGCAACTGTCATTTGTGACTTTGCAGCAGAAGTTCTTAAAATACTCTTGACTTTGCGTTTCAGACGGTGTATGACGAGTGGTTCATAACGCTCTACAATCTGGTGTACACGGCACTTCCTGTCCTGGGAATGAGTCTGTTTGATCAGGTAAGTCATCGACTGTAACCTTTACGTGACCTCCTTTGAGCCGAGGAGCAGGGCTCACAGAACAGGAAGCGTAAACACACACAGACGTCTTGATGCCGTTGTCTCCCCCTGCTGGTCAGGATGTGAACGACGTGTGGAGCTTCCAGCATCCCCAGCTCTACGTTCCCGGTCAACTCAACTTGTACTTCAGCAAGAAGACCTTCTTCAAGTGTGCGCTCCACAGCTGCTACAGCTCCCTGGTGCTCTTCTTCATCCCCTACGCCGCCGTGCAGGACACCGTGAGGGACGACGGGAAGGACGTCGCCGACTACCAGTCCTTCGCCCTCCTCACGCAGACGTGTCTGCTGTTTGCCGTCACCATTCAGGTACGAGGGACCTTTTTCTTGCTTCTGTTTTTGTCAGATTTTGAATCTGTTAAAAGAAGAATCACACACATTTGTTTGTGTTTGTCTCCGCGTCTGCAGCTGGGGTTGGAGATGTCTTACTGGACGGCGGTGAACACTTTCTTCGTGCTGGGCAGCCTGGTCATGTACTTCGCGGTCACGTTCACCATGTACAGTAACGGCATGTTCCTCATGCTGCCGTCAGCCTTCTCCTTCATAGGTGAGCGGTGACCTCGTGCACTCCGCCGGGAAGTCTGCGTTTCCACGTTTTTAAACGCTGTGTTTACAGCTATCCTTGTGGTTTTGTTCTTGGGGCGGTCGGTTCCCTTTGCTCTTGTTTCCATTCCCTTATGTTAATTAAAACTTTGTTTAGTTTACTTTGTGTCGAGACACATTTGAACATTGAAGTTTTGCTTGTTTTGATGAATTAAAAAAAGGGGGATTTTGTAGAAAAACATTATATCTTTTTGATGTTGACGTCGATATTTAGATGTTGTTTTGGAAATTATATGGAAGAAGTTCAAACAAAATCCAACCCAAGTGATCTCCTTTTTCTTTTTGCTCAGGAAGTTCTTCCCTAAGAGTGAACTCCACCTAGTTATATCGAAAATATGTGTATATGTGTCTCTTTTGTATTCTACTGCCTTTACAAAGACACAACATAATATTTAGTTGTATTTATTGTTAATCTTGTCCATCAGTTAGTTATTTGTTTGCAGTGGTGACGGTGAAGGTTAAACTATAAAAGTCAAGAGAAGACCTCGTACAAAGCGTACAAATACAAACTTGTTTGTGTTTGCAGGAACAGCCCGAAACTCTCTGAACCAGCCCAACATTTGGCTGACGGTCCTCCTCACTTCCATCCTGTGCGTCCTTCCTGTTGTGACCTACCACTTCCTGTTTATTCAGCTCTGCCCCACCATCAACGACAAGGTGCCGATGGAACTTCTCTCTGAGAGAAAGATGTTTTTTTCTTTATTGCACCTGTCTGAGAATCTTCTTGTGTTTAACTTGTCTTCAGTGTCAAAGTACTGCAGTGATAGTTGTCTGTACAGACATGAGTACACTGCAACAAGGACTGCTCATGGGTCATTCTGCATACTTTTAATGCTGCCAATTTGCCAAAATGTATGGAAAAATAGGCAAGAAATAATATGCGCTGGAGTTGCAGCCCACAGCTAACTCAATGACTCCATGGCAACGTTATACTTCTGGTTCCTCAAAACCCCAAATTATAGGAGCTGTTGTTCCAAAACATAGAGCAGGATTAACCCCAAATACAAGTAAAACAAAGAGCAATAATAGAATAGTGTCAAAATATGTATGATATATACATATTTATACATATACATATATACATATACATATACATATATATATACATATATACAAATATATATGTTATAATAATATTCAATAGAAATAATAATATAAATACTGCTGTTATTATTATTATTAGTCATATTATTCTTTTTATATATAGTGTGTATATTAGAATAATATTAATAATGGAAGTAATAGTATCAGTGATAATAGTATAAATATGATTATTTCTACTAATAATATTAACAGTGAATATAATAGAATGGTAATAATAATATAAATATAACTACTAATAATAATAGCAGCAATTTATATAATAGAATAATAATAACAATATAGCTACTACTGATAATAATTATAGAAGCAGTGGATATAATAATATTAATATAACTATTACTACTACAAATAATAACTTACTACTGATAATATTAATAATTATTAGTATTATAATGATAGAATCAGTGGATATAATAGAATGATAATAACCATATGAATATAACAACTACTACTACTACTAATAATAATAATAATAATAATAATAATACAAGCAGTGGATGTAATATCGATAATAATAACAGTAATAATATTGTAAATATGACTGATAACGTCACTGTCTGCCCAAACTCTCAGGTGATGTTCAAGGTGCGACAGGCCAAAGCCACACCTCCTCCTCCACCTCACCACCCCCGCATGCGCCGCACCAGCTCCCGCCGCTCCGGCTACGCCTTCTCGCACGCGCAGGGCTACGGGGACCTGGTGACGTCGGGCCGCTTCCTGCGGCGTCCCGCCTTGTCGCACTCTTTGGGTTTCGCCAACGCGGGTCGCACCACCACCAGCTTCAGCCCCATGGGCCGATCGGCCGGCTACAGCCCGACGGGACGGCCCCAGAACGCCAAGGTCGCGGATGTGGAGGTGACGTCGCTGCAGATGTACAGGAGCATCCGAGATTCGGCCCTCTGACGGAGAGCTGGTTTCCTTCAAGATGGCCGACGTTGGAGAAGCGACTAAAGCCAGCTGGACAGCGGCGTGCTGCTCCAAAGGCGTTCAAAGCTTCCGTCTGCACATCTGTCGCCACGAAGAACTCGCTCGGGGCTTTCCAGAGGACTTCACGTCAAAGGCGGCTCACGATCCGTCTCTCGTTTGTTCGGCCAAGACGAGGTTAGAAAAGTTCACGACTTGTGCTCCAAGCTTTTTATTTTGTAACGTTTTTTTATGAAAAGGGAACTACAGCAAAGACGTGTCGCCGCTCCCGATGGATCTCTGAGGTCACGAGTGTTCATGTGCCTCGTGCAGATGACATCTTCCTGACACGAGAAGCGGTCAGAGAGCCGATTCGCTTTCAGGGAACGACCAACAGAAGGGAAACATTTTGTCTTCACGAGGAAGACGAGGTGTCATCGTGTTTGCAGGCGACCCGGACTTCCTGTTCCCTGGAGTCCAGAAGCACAGCAGGCCTTTGTACACAGGAGACAACCAGCAAAGCCATTTGGCATGAGCATATTTAAACGTTGTACTTTTAAGTGTTTATTTTCCTATCGGGCAAGGTGTTAGCGCTTTGCCAGCGTCTCATGACTGGGAGAATGTTTGAAAGATCACTAATGTGCCGTAAACTGCTCCAAACAAACGTTCACGTTCTCTGTTTGACCCTTTGAATCCATTTTCACTGAAAAGCCAGTTCATCGTCTTCGCTGCAGTTTTTAGTTGGATCGCACCGCTTAGCAAAAATCTGAAGGATTCTACACTCTTGACGTCATGCAATATTTCAAGTTCATGTATTTTTCAAGTTCATGTATTTTCTTAAGCACTTCGCCACTGTTTGTCTGACAATCAACTCGGTAGTTGGCCGTGTTTCTTCTCGTAAAAAAAGGCGCTTCATCTCAGCTGTTCTCGCTGGTTTCCGACATCTTTCTCTCTCAAGCTCGCTGACTTGAAACAAATCGTTGAAAGAAAAGGATATTTCTATATTATGCATCGCAGGAACAACAATGACAAGAACGCGTGATGGAAGGAAGGGATGTTAAAAAAAATATTTTGTATAAAGTTTAATCAACCCATATATTTTGTAAAGATAACATATTTTATTATATACAACTTGGTGAGTGAAGGTTTAAAAAATACGACATAGAATTGGTTTTAGAATAATACAATATATAGTAATTGCTGCCCATCTTGTCCATGTCCCGTTTTTCATCTGTTCACACGATGCGATTCAGTCACTCGTCGCCTACAGTTGAATGTACCAGCCTACAGGGTAGTTGCCCACTGGGTAGCCCAACTGGTTTCCCACAAGACTTGGTGGGGAGCCAAAGATTTAAAAATGATGAGGGAACTGCAGGACGTTTGAGAGAGAAACTACAGGCTGAAATAGAGAATATTCTTCCAGGCTGAACTTGTGCCAGAGCTTCATTGACCTGGAGGTCCGTGTGGTGAAGCTGGTTGCACCAGTTATTATTTTACTCTAATATTTATATATAAAATGTCAAAAAGTTTGAATAAGCAGAAGGAACATGAACTGCATGTTTGTAAAACTGTTGCTGCAATAATTAAATATCAACCCAAGTGTTCATTATTTTCTTCTTCTTTTAAATCAGGTTTTGTTGTTTTGTCTTCAGTGCTTTTTCGGAGCTGTCTGGCGGCTGCAGTTCAGTCCTGTGTCAGACGTTAACGATTACAAGGTGGGGGCAGCCTCACACATTTGATGAAGTGCGCCTCTGAGTCCCACTACAGAGGCCACCACATGGCCCACCAGTGTCTTTTCACCTGTTTTCTGTGGTGCCTTTCCAAAGACATAGCCATAAAGAAAGCGTATGATATTTATCTATATATTACTGTCATTGTATCTCTATCCCTGAAGACTGAATCTGTTTCTCAAATATGACAAACAAAATCTATTTTTTAGCTCCGCTCTCCCTGATAACCATTTTGTATCGTTTTGTACTTCAACTTTTTACTGCAATAAAAAAAAAGATCTAAAAGATCAATGATGTCGTATCTATTATTATCTGTTTTTTTACCTTTAAAAAAAAATTAAGAATGAGATGCAATTTTCCAATTAGAATTTTAGTTTTCTGTTGTAAATCAAGAATGTGCAGCACGTAAACAGGAAGTGATGGCACGGACACGTTTTACTTCCTGTAAACGGCACAAGATGGAGACAAAGTCCACGTTATTCGTTGCTGCACAGGTTGATCAATAGTATCACCTCTTAGCAGTTTCTCATACATGTTTCTTTTCCCACAGATCCTTCACAGAAACCCCATTGTGTTGGTCTGACGTCATGTTTGTCCAGAGTGGCTCAGAAATCCATCCCTGCTGTGGCTCTTGATGCTGTTGTTGCTTCATCAGCACCAATTTAGTCAAATCAGAATCATTTATTTGGCCAAGTACGTTCCACATACAAGGAATTTGACGAGGTGAAAAGAGCAGAACAATAAACATAGACATAGAATGAAACAATTTAATTAATAAAAACAATAAGCACAGTGCAATAATCAGACACAATTTAAAGATAAATATGGTAAACAACAAACAGATAACAGTACTTTAAAACAAGTGTATATTATTTAATAAAAGTGGCAAGTTTATTATAATAAAGAAAAGATGTTCAAGGATGTTGAAGGAAACTGTCCTGGTGATGTGAGAGTCAGTCAGTCAGTGGGGTCCCGGGCTTTGGTGATGAACCCGACTGCAGCTGTAAAGAAACTGGTCTTGCGGCGTGAGCTCTTGGTCCTGATGGACCGCAGCCTCCTGCCTCAGCTCAGCCTCAGCTCTTAAAGAGGCCAACATTTATTTTGTGCTGCCGTACCGTCATCGTCAAAACTCTCTTGATACAGATCACCACTGAACATGAACCTGAGAACACCATCTCTTCCCATCCTGAGGAAGAGTCCCCACCAAGGTCCCCGAGCTCATAACAAAGACTCCATGCTCTGCAGAGCTCTGGACAAAGTCCTCCAGATGTTGAGCCTGGAGGGTTTACACTGAAACCTGACTATGTGGACCACGCTGGACCTGATGGGACCAGCAGTTTGAGGCTGAAGACATTATTTCTTTCTTATCTTTACAGCTCCTCAACACTACTGTCTTTATCAGACTGATTTATTCGCCAAATACTTGAATTCTAAACACCGGATTGAATATTTATGTGGGGTTCTAGATTAAAAACAAATAATGCATGATGAGATAAAGTCTTTTGATTAGAGTGAATGAATGATTGACTGAATAAATGAGAGCGAAACTGCTCCAGAAAGTTAAAACTAATTCAGGTTGAAATACTTTAGATTACATTTCATGATTATTTGTACATTAACTGAGACACAGTGTTGAAAACCAATAGTCATATTAGTGAGTTTGATCTTGTGCTTTTAGAAATATTTACTAAATACATTGCAAGAACATTTGGCCACTTGAATAGGAGAATATGGGATACGCAAATCAAACTATAACATCAGCTTTGGTTCTTACAAGTGCAGGTTAAGAGTGTGATCTTTTTTTAGTCCACCTGGATGAAATGAGCACAGTCATGAAATAAAATATGCTGTGAAACTAGTTTAGTGTCAGTGAGCCTGTTGAAATGTTCAGTCCTCAGCACGACAATCTTCTCCTTGTTTGTGGCATTTTATGATCAGTTATAATTCTATGTAGTGAAACAAAAAACAAGACATACACAACAGAAAGGACGTACAGGGCAACGTAAGTATCTGTGTCGGTCCAGGTTTTCTGTCCTCCCACAAACACTTTGCACCTCCATGACGTCACTGTTAAGCTGCAGATGATGACGTCATCATGAGCGACACTAGCAGCAGTGTGATCACGTGAATGGAGTGCTGCTGGATCCGGGACGTCTCGTAGGAGTCGGCCTTTAAGGAGCAGCTCCCTTGTGTCTCCTGACAAACTGGATCCAGAACTTGGTCCAGAAGCTTCAAGGACTGGTCTCTGCAGCTGGAGAGCTCCTGCAGGACGGCTCGTTAAGCTCCTCCCTCACCGCCTCCAGGAAGTGGTCTTTGTCCAATGGGCCGATGTCCAGCACTCTGGAAACGCCCCTCGTTATCATACAATATAGTTGGAAAAAAAAAAATCACACACATTCATATAAATGTATATAACAGGTGCTGGGAAGTAAGTCATATTTAATGGTTGCTTCAAGCATCATAATGACCTGATTGTCTCTGAAAATAAATTAGATTATAGTTTTATGATCTGACATAAGCCTGATAAACGCTACAAACCTGAAGTAAGAACAGGTATAGTATTTAGTTTTGAAAAAGAAGAAAACATAGTGACAAAGGTATGTACATGTGTTGTTTGTAGTTGTCAACCTTTAGGCTCATAACCACACTATATTTGTGTGACCATATGGAAAAGTTCTTAACTTAAGAAAGTCAAGGCAAGTTTATTTATATCCCACATTTCAGCATCAAGGCAATTCAAATCCCTTCACTTAAAACATCAAAAAACAAAAGACAAAGTGCAAAAGAAACAAATTCATGTAAATACATTTAAAAAACTGTCATTTAAGAGCCAAGACAATAGAAAATTTAAAAAAGCGGAAATAGATGAAGACAGTTGTGAAAAAGAATAAAACAGTGCAGTGTAAGAAATGATTTAGTAAAAGGAAAGCAAACAGAAAAGTCGGCCTGGTTGAGTCCCTCATTGTGTGTGGGCTCCGTCACATGCTGAGTCAGTGAAACGTCATCAACAACACACCAGTATTGCCTCTGTCCTAAGCGTGTTCAACATGGATGTTAAAATCGCCAGCAAGAACTACCCAGTTAAAGTCAACGAGGATTAAAGACAGCAGTTCAGAAAAGGTTGCACAGTATTCAGGTGGCCCGTAGATATTTAGGAACATGGCTTGTACACGATATCTGCTTTCATTGGAGGAAATCATGAAACAAAACGGCAACTCCACCTCCTTTCTCACGCACTTCATCCTCACCCATAAAAGTGGGAGGGTTTGACTGGATGAGAATAGCTGCACTGTTATTATGAACTCACCACATTTTAGTTTTTCCTGGCAAAGACCTGGCGTTTAATAAAGCTAGTTGTAGAGTGTTAAAAGCATTATCAGCCCAATTTGTGTTGGGACCGGCTGTGGCTGACGAGGAATAGATACTACATTTGCAGGATCCCTTTCTATTTCTTAGCAGAATTAAAGTATTTTTCTGGGACCCATCAAGACAGAAATTGAGGACGCTATCGGCGCACACAGGGCCCCGGCTTGTCCTGGACAGCGTGGCGAGTGCCTTCAGCCTTGCAGCCTGGACTTAGCAGATGTGAATGACAGCTGTGCTCTGTAAACAAACCGCCTCATCAGGCTGCAGACACAGAGGATGATGCCTCTTGCTATTATCAATAGTAGTAGTAGTTGCATTGCTATTAGTATTGCCAATACCATTACTGCTTTCATTATCATTACTGTCACAAAGTCCACAGATAGTGAGAGCTGTAATCAGCAACGAGGAGCAGCTCTGAACAAACTGCTGAATGTCTTTAAGAAGTTTAACCTTAAAAGAGTTTAACATCGGTGTCTTTTCATCATGGATGTTTCCAACTGTTGCTTCGTCTTCACTGTGACAAAGTATTGTTTCATTGTAACTCAGGAAACATCAGCAGCAACATTTTGTCAGGAAACTATCTTCAGCTTCCTGTCAGTGTTTAGGATTATTTCTCTAACAGGTCAGATCATCACACAGAGAGAAACAGAGGTTAAATAATTAACTTGAACGTTTTCCAGGTTATGAAGGACAGTTTGAAACGTGTCCTGTTCTCTCTGCTGGTAATAAAAACATTTCGCTGCATGTATTACAGTTAATGATTAACCAATGAAAGATGTTGGTGGAATTGAAAGCAAAGTCTGACATTGTTGAAAGGAGACAGGACGCCTTTCCACTGAGAGAGATCTCTGTCCAGCATTGTTCCAACTGGAGGACTGAGAGGAGCAAACTGAAGGGAAGTAGAGTTTGGTGAGTCTTTTTATTTTGAAGAACAATTTGGCAAAGAAAGGAAATGGCTGAGAAAATTGTTCTTGTTGAAAGTTTCCTGAACTGCAACGTTTGTTCAGAGACTTTCAGAGATCCTGTGTCTCTGAGCTGCAACCACAGCTTCTGTTCAAGCTGCCTGAAACTATTCTGGAAACAAGCTGAAAACAAAAACTGTCCCATTTGTAAAAGAAAATCCTCAAAAGACTTTCCAGGTATTAATTTTGCACTGAAGGAACTGGCTGACTCCTTTGCTGAGAGACAGAAAACTGGATCATCTGAGACAGAGAAAGGAGAGAAGAAGGTGGAGGTGGTGTGTAGTAAACATGGAGAAGAGACTAAACTGTTCTGTGAGGACGAGCAGAAAGCTGTGTGTCCTGTCTGTGAGTTTTCTCTCCACCAGAGTCACAAGGTGGTTCCTATAGAACAAGCAGTCAGTGACCTGAAGGACCAGCTGAGATCTGACTTGGAGTCTCTGCAGGACAAGAGGGACAAACACAAACAAGTGGAGGAAACATACAATGAAGTGATGCAACACTCCAAGAAGCAGCTGTTGTCCACAGAGAGGCAGATCAGAGCAGAGTTCAACAAGCTGCACCAGTTCCTGAAAGAGGAAGAGGAGTCCAGACTGGCAGCTCTGAGGGAGGAAGAGGAGCAGAAGGGGAAGACTATCAGCAGAGAGATGAAGATGATTCAGGAGCAGATCTCCTCTCTGTCAGACAGCATCTCTGCTGTTGAAGAAGACCTGCAGAAACACAAGGTGTCATTCCTCAGCAGTTATAAACCCACTCAGACCAGAGCCAGAGTCCAGAGCTCACTGTCAGATCCACAGCTGGTCTCAGGAGCGCTGATAGATGTGGCCAAACACCTGGGCAACCTGTCCTTCAGAGTCTGGGAGAAGATGAAGGACCAGGTCCACTTCAGTCCTGTCATTCTGGACCCAAACACTACAAACCCCTTTCTCTATCTGTCTGATGATCTGACCAGTGTGAGACATGGAGACACAAAGCAGCAGCTTCCTGACAATCCAGAGAGATTCACTCATTGTGCAGATGTTTCAGGATCTGAGGGCTTCAGCTCAGGGAAACACAGCTGGGAGGTGGAGGTGGGAGACCATCCTGTCTGGAATGTAGGTTTGGCTAAAGAGTCAGTTGACAGGAAAGGAAATATATTTGTTTCACCAAAATATGGAGTCTGGTGTTTATATCATCACAGTGGAAAGTACACTGATGGAGCTGGTAAGACTGTCAGAGTGGAGAAGAGTCTCCAGAGGATCAGAGTCCAGCTGGACTATGACAGAGGGGAGGTGTCCTTCTACGACCCTGAAGACATGACTCACATCTACACTCACAAAGACACTTTCACTGAGAAACTCTTCCCATGGTTCAGTATTAGAGAGGCTGGTGATGCTAAAACTGCTGAGATCAAAATCTGTTAAACTGATATTTCTCTGTGATGTTCAGACATGTTTGTGTTTGTTTTGACTTCACTGTGTCAAGATCTCATTGATATAATCAATACAACCAACAGTTATAACAGAAACAAATATATGTAACACTCAACCTGCTTCACATCATCAGATCATAAACTTTCACACAGAAACAAATGATAATTCAATAATAACTAAATCAGCATCTTGTGTTTCATCAGAACTCAATCTCACATTTAGTGAATCCACTGAACCAAATACTTTGTTTACAGTTGTGTTTCTTTAACTATGATCATCATCCGATATCAGTTTTCTTTCATATAATTTTTGGATCTTATGTTGAGTTTAAATGTTATAATTTCAGTGTTTCACACTTTACACTCAGAGTCTCAGAGGTTCAGTGAATCAAAACACATTATATGACTCTGATTAATTATCTTTTTATGATTGAAGTTGTTTTTCTTTATTGTCTCTAATGAATAATGCAAACACACTTTTTTATTTTTGTTTATTGTTTTCATGAAATTTACTGTAAAACATGAACACATGAAATATTATTTTAATCTAAAATACATTTTTTGGAAATACATTAAGAAAATAAGTTTTAAGGATCTGTTGTTGAACAAAAATGATTCAAAAATAAATCCACAAAAGTTTTAACTGAATGACATCATCATATAAAAAGCTTTAAAGATTAAAGCTGTGAAGTATTCTGGTGATCAGTATATTGTTTTATGATATATTTTAATCTTCTGATGATTTTTTTAGTTTGTGATTCCTTGTTTTATTTTGTGTAAAGAAATGTTTTAATTGTGTTTTATTTCAAGATAAGATCAACTTTATTCATTCTGAGGGAAATTGATGTTTAATAGTTTTAATACAAAGTGTGAAGAGTGTAAATATAAAACTTAATAATCTAAAAAACATACAATATGAACAATTCCAAAACCAGGTTAACAGTATGATCATAAAAATATAAATGAGTTTTGATTCAGTTTGTAATTCTTTCAAAGCTTCTTCATATTGTTTATGATGATATTTGTAGTGTTTACATGATCAGTAACATAAACAATGTCTAACAATGTTTGTGATCAAGAAAAATTAACTGTATTTTAAAATGTATTTTTTTATTAAATCAACTATATCTTTATAAATGTAAATCTGATGGATGAAGATGTATGATGTGTAAATAAATCAACAACAGTTTTTATTCACAATTTTCTGTTTTATGTTGTTTCAGTGACCACAAACTCACCAGACCCCAAATATACCCTCTCTCACACACACACACAGACACACACACCATTTTTAATGATATTATGTTATTATTAATGTAATTATTTAACTAATATGAATAATTATAGATAATAATTATTGCAATAGAATATTTTGAGCAATCATGACATTTGAAAAACTGAAACCAGATAATGTTGATAATTATTGTTTCAGCACTTATAAGTATATAAGTATTATAAATAATAAATAATATAAGTATTTTTGTTTTTTTAATTGCATTACAGAAAATAAAGAACTTCTAATTTTCTGAGACAGTCCTGTGTATATATATATATATATATTTAATTTACTGTTCATCTGCTTTATATTTGATGTTCTAGGAGCATTTTGTTTTTGTGCATTTCAGATAAAAAAAATCTATAAAATATCTTGAAAGCATCACTTTGGCTGTATTAACACATATAACATTAAATAATCAAAGATTTAGATATGAGCAGCTGTACGCTTACACATTAGTATAATAAACATCTGACTTAGGACCAAGGTGAATGGAGGTACGAACTTGTAAACTCACATCCATGGTTTAATGTCACTCTTCAAAGAGAAAATCATTTAATTTTCACAGAATACAGCTGAGAGCGCAGGGGGTGCTACTTACCTGACAGGGTACAAATGTTCAGTCACGGTTTTGAAGTTATAATATTACACCAGCAAACTGGATGCTGCGTAAACTCCGCCCACTTATCATGATACTCCGTCACACAGGAGAGAGCGTCTCCTGTGTGACGGAGTTTCCCAGTGTGTGTGTGTTTGTGTGCGTGTCAATGTGTTTGCTTCTGTGTGTGTGTCTGTGTGTGTGTGTGTGTGTGTGTGTGTGTGTGTGTGTGTGTGTGTGTGTGTGTGTGTGTGTGTGTGTGTGTCATCCAATAACATAATGCCAAACCACCAAGAGAAAATAAAAGTTGCCATGAGTTAAACATTAGCTGACAGGGGAGAACAAGAGTCCTTTTGTCCTGCAGAGGTGACGATCCTAAATGCTCCTCCCCCTCTGCACCGGTACCCATCTGTTCCTTGAGTGAAGTCATTACCTTTGGGAGTTGATCAGGTACACAGGAACTCCAGACTGACCGTGTATGACAACGTTTGCACAACAGGTGCTGAAATAGCCGTCGCCCGCGTTGAATTTGGATCGAGCCTCATTTTCCATGAGGTTCACGGTTAGACAACACTAATCATCTGATTCAGTGGCTCCCAAAGTGGTTGGTTACCCCGAGAAAGATAACTTTGAGATGATTAACAGAAGAGGAAAGTAGAAAACAACATTAATACTACACAGAGATTTCTCAAGGATCACAAGGCAAAACAGTTGGGAACCTGTAATTGTCGGCAACATAAATTAGGGTGGAAACAAAAATTCTAAAATTGAAAACAGAAAGTATAACAGAAGGAAAAAAACAAACCCCACAACAAATCATACTGGAAGTACCAGTAAATGTTCTTATTTCTTATTGTACCTTTTTTTTATATAGTTTAACATCCGTCACTGGACAGAAAAGTTTGGGAGCTTCTGTTCTGAGCAAAGCTTCTATCGCTCTTTAGTTATGGAAGCCCATAACCACTGTGTGGTACTTGTACTTCTATTTTCTTCAACTTTATACTTCCACAGAGATAAATATTGTACTTTTTAATTCCACTATATTCATATGGCAACTGGAGTTACTTATTCCCGCCTAAACTTCTCCGATGGTGTAATTTAAATAACTTTTTTAGCTCAGAGAGGTTAAATGATCTGATATAGAAACTAATAACGGCAAAAAATGTATATCTAGTTTATTGTGGTTCTTCTTTCCTCTCCTGTTAATCATCTCATGACCCCATAAGACCTTTTACCTACATTATCTACCTAACTGTATATGAAGTAGTTTAAAAAGTACAATGTGTAATGTAAAATTAAATTTTTAATAATATGTATTGCATAAAAAGAGATAAAAAAGAAGAAAAGATTGGAGTGGAAGTGGAAAAATGTATTTATCTTTTCACTGAGATTTGAAATGTTGGACTTTTTTGTAAGGAATATGTTTATATTGTTGTACTGGTACTTATAGCTCAGTAAAATATCTGAGTACTTTTTTCGCAACTGTCATTTGTGACTTTGCAGCAGAAGTTCTTAAAATACTCTTGACTTTGCGTTTCAGACGGTGTATGACGAGTGGTTCATAACGCTCTACAATCTGGTGTACACGGCACTTCCTGTCCTGGGAATGAGTCTGTTTGATCAGGTAAGTCATCGACTGTAACCTTTACGTGACCTCCTTTGAGCCGAGGAGCAGGGCTCACAGAACAGGAAGCGTAAACACACACAGACGTCTTGATGCCGTTGTCTCCCCCTGCTGGTCAGGATGTGAACGACGTGTGGAGCTTCCAGCATCCCCAGCTCTACGTTCCCGGTCAACTCAACTTGTACTTCAGCAAGAAGACCTTCTTCAAGTGTGCGCTCCACAGCTGCTACAGCTCCCTGGTGCTCTTCTTCATCCCCTACGCCGCCGTGCAGGACACCGTGAGGGACGACGGGAAGGACGTCGCCGACTACCAGTCCTTCGCCCTCCTCACGCAGACGTGTCTGCTGTTTGCCGTCACCATTCAGGTACGAGGGACCTTTTTCTTGCTTCTGTTTTTGTCAGATTTTGAATCTGTTAAAAGAAGAATCACACACATTTGTTTGTGTTTGTCTCCGCGTCTGCAGCTGGGGTTGGAGATGTCTTACTGGACGGCGGTGAACACTTTCTTCGTGCTGGGCAGCCTGGTCATGTACTTCGCGGTCACGTTCACCATGTACAGTAACGGCATGTTCCTCATGCTGCCGTCAGCCTTCTCCTTCATAGGTGAGCGGTGACCTCGTGCACTCCGCCGGGAAGTCTGCGTTTCCACGTTTTTAAACGCTGTGTTTACAGCTATCCTTGTGGTTTTGTTCTTGGGGCGGTCGGTTCCCTTTGCTCTTGTTTCCATTCCCTTATGTTAATTAAAACTTTGTTTAGTTTACTTTGTGTCGAGACACATTTGAACATTGAAGTTTTGCTTGTTTTGATGAATTAAAAAAGGGGGATTTTGTAGAAAAACATTATATCTTTTTGATGTTGACGTCGATATTTAGATGTTGTTTTGGAAATTATATGGAAGAAGTTCAAACAAAATCCAACCCAAGTGATCTCCTTTTTCTTTTTGCTCAGGAAGTTCTTCCCTAAGAGTGAACTCCACCTAGTTATATCGAAAATATGTGTATATGTGTCTCTTTTGTATTCTACTGCCTTTACAAAGACACAACATTATATTTAGTTGTATTTATTGTTAATCTTGTCCATCAGTTAGTTATTTGTTTGCAGTGGTGACGGTGAAGGTTAAACTATAAAAGTCAAGAGAAGACCTCGTACAAAGCGTACAAATACAAACTTGTTTGTGTTTGCAGGAACAGCCCGAAACTCTCTGAACCAGCCCAACATTTGGCTGACGGTCCTCCTCACTTCCATCCTGTGCGTCCTTCCTGTTGTGACCTACCACTTCCTGTTTATTCAGCTCTGCCCCACCATCAACGACAAGGTGCCGATGGAACTTCTCTCTGAGAGAAAGATGTTTTTTTCTTTATTGCACCTGTCTGAGAATCTTCTTGTGTTTAACTTGTCTTCAGTGTCAAAGTACTGCAGTGATAGTTGTCTGTACAGACATGAGTACACTGCAACAAGGACTGCTCATGGGTCATTCTGCATACTTTTAATGCTGCCAATTTGCCAAAATGTATGGAAAAATAGGCAAGAAATAATATGCGCTGGAGTTGCAGCCCACAGCTAACTCAATGACTCCATGGCAACGTTATACTTCTGGTTCCTCAAAACCCCAAATTATAGGAGCTGTTCCAAAACATAGAGCAGGATTAACCCCAAATACAAGTAAGACAAAGAGCAATAATAGAATAGTGTCAAAATATGTATGATATATACATATTTATACATATACATATACATATATATATACATATATACAAATATATATGTTATAATAATATTCAATAGAAATAATAATATAAATACTGCTGTTATTATTATTATTAGTCATATTATTCTTTTTATATATAGTGTGTATATTAGAATAATATTAATAATGGAAGTAATAGTATCAGTGATAATAGTATAAATATGATTATTTCTACTAATAATATTAACAGTGAATATAATAGAATGGTAATAATAATATAAATATAACTACTAATAATAATAGCAGCAATTTATATAATAGAATAATAATAACAATATAGCTACTACTGATAATAATTATAGAAGCAGTGGATATAATAATATTAATATAACTATTACTACTACAAATAATAACTTACTACTGATAATATTAATAATTATTAGTATTATAATGATAGAATCAGTGGATATAATAGAATGATAATAACCATATGAATATAACAACTACTACTACTAATAATAATAATAATAATAATAATAATACAAGCAGTGGATGTAATATCGATAATAATAACAGTAATAATATTGTAAATATGACTGATAACGTCACTGTCTGCCCAAACTCTCAGGTGATGTTCAAGGTGCGACAGGCCAAAGCCACACCTCCTCCTCCACCTCACCACCCCCGCATGCGCCGCACCAGCTCCCGCCGCTCCGGCTACGCCTTCTCGCACGCGCAGGGCTACGGGGACCTGGTGACGTCGGGCCGCTTCCTGCGGCGTCCCGCCTTGTCGCACTCTTTGGGTTTCGCCAACGCGGGTCGCACCACCACCAGCTTCAGCCCCATGGGCCGATCGGCCGGCTACAGCCCGACGGGACGGCCCCAGAACGCCAAGGTCGCGGATGTGGAGGTGACGTCGCTGCAGATGTACAGGAGCATCCGAGATTCGGCCCTCTGACGGAGAGCTGGTTACCTTCAAGATGGCCGACGTTGGAGAAGCGACTAAAGCCAGCTGGACAGCGGCGTGCTGCTCCAAAGGCGTTCAAAGCTTCCGTCTGCACATCTGTCGCCACGAAGAACTCGCTCGGGGCTTTCCAGAGGACTTCACGTCAAAGGCGGCTCACGATCCGTCTCTCGTTTGTTCGGCCAAGACGAGGTTAGAAAAGTTCACGACTTGTGCTCCAAGCTTTTTATTTTGTAACGTTTTTTTATGAAAAGGGAACTACAGCAAAGACGTGTCGCCGCTCCCGATGGATCTCTGAGGTCACGAGTGTTCATGTGCCTCGTGCAGATGACATCTTCCTGACACGAGAAGCGGTCAGAGAGCCGATTCGCTTTCAGGGAACGACCAACAGAAGGGAAACATTTTGTCTTCACGAGGAAGACGAGGTGTCATCGTGTTTGCAGGCGACCCGGACTTCCTGTTCCCTGGAGTCCAGAAGCACAGCAGGCCTTTGTACACAGGAGACAACCAGCAAAGCCATTTGGCATGAGCATATTTAAACGTTGTACTTTTAAGTGTTTATTTTCCTATCGGGCAAGGTGTTAGCGCTTTGCCAGCGTCTCATGACTGGGAGAATGTTTGAAAGATCACTAATGTGCCGTAAACTGCTCCAAACAAACGTTCACGTTCTCTGTTTGACCCTTTGAATCCATTTTCACTGAAAAGCCAGTTCATCGTCTTCGCTGCAGTTTTTAGTTGGATCGCACCGCTTAGCAAAAATCTGAAGGATTCTACACTCTTGACGTCATGCAATATTTCAAGTTCATGTATTTTTCAAGTTCATGTATTTTCTTAAGCACTTCGCCACTGTTTGTCTGACAATCAACTCGGTAGTTGGCCGTGTTTCTTCTCGTAAAAAAAGGCACTTCATCTCAGCTGTTCTCGCTGGTTTCCGACATCTTTCTCTCTCAAGCTCGCTGACTTGAAACAAATCGTTGAAAGAAAAGGATATTTCTATATTATGCATCGCAGGAACAACAATGACAAGAACGCGTGATAGAAGGAAGGGATGTTAAAAAAAATATTTTGTATAAAGTTTAATCGACCCATATATTTTGTAAAGATAACATATTTTATTATATACAACTTGGTGAGTGAAGGTTTAAAAAATACGACATAGAATTGGTTTTAGAATAATACAATACATAGTAATTGCTGCCCATCTTGTCCATGTCCCGTTTTTCATCTGTTCACACGATGCGATTCAGTCACTCGTCGCCTACAGTTGAATGTACCAGCCTACAGGGTAGTTGCCCACTGGGTAGCCCAACTGGTTTCCCACAAGACTTGGTGGGGAGCCAAAGATTTAAAAATGATGAGGGAACTGCAGGACGTTTGAGAGAGAAACTACAGGCTGAAATAGAGAATATTCTTCCAGGCTGAACTTGTGCCAGAGCTTCATTGACCTGGAGGTCCGTGTGGTGAAGCTGGTTGCACCAGTTATTATTTTACTCTAATATTTATATATAAAATGTCAAAAAGTTTGAATAAGCAGAAGGAACATGAACTGCATGTTTGTAAAACTGTTGCTGCAATAATTAAATATCAACCCAAGTGTTCATTATTTTCTTCTTCTTTTAAATCAGGTTTTGTTGTTTTGTCTTCAGTGCTTTTTCGGAGCTGTCTGGCGGCTGCAGTTCAGTCCTGTGTCAGACGTTAACGATTACAAGGTGGGGGCAGCCTCACACATTTGATGAAGTGCGCCTCTGAGTCCCACTACAGAGGCCACCACATGGCCCACCAGTGTCTTTTCACCTGTTTTCTGTGGTGCCTTTCCAAAGACATAGCCATAAAGAAAGCGTAAGATATTTATCTATATATTGCTGTCATTGTATCTCTATCCCTGAAGACTGAATCTGTTTCTCAAATATGACAAACAAAATCTATTTTTTAGCTCCGCTCTCCCTGATAACCATTTTGTATCGTTTTGTACTTCAACTTTTTACTGCAATAAAAAAAAAGATCTAAAAGATCAATGATGTCGTATCTATTATTATCTGTTTTTTTACCTTTAAAAAAAAATTAAGAATGAGATGCAATTTTCCAATTAGAATTTTAGTTTTCTGTTGTAAATCAAGAATGTGCAGCACGTAAACAGGAAGTGATGGCACGGACACGTTTTACTTCCTGTAAACGGCACAAGATGGAGACAAAGTCCACGTTATTCGTTGCTGCACAGGTTGATCAATAGTATCACCTCTTAGCAGTTTCTCATACATGTTTCTTTTCCCACAGATCCTTCACAGAAACCCCATTGTGTTGGTCTGACGTCATGTTTGTCCAGAGTGGCTCAGAAATCCATCCCTGCTGTGGCTCTTGATGCTGTTGTTGCTTCATCAGCACCAATTTAGTCAAATCAGAATCATTTATTTGGCCAAGTACGTTCCACATACAAGGAATTTGACGAGGTGAAAAGAGCAGAACAATAAACATAGACATAGAATAATAAAACAATTTAATTAATAAAAACAATGAGCACAGTGCAATAATCAAGACACAATTTAAAGATAAATATGGTAAACAACAAACAGATAACAGTACTTTAAAACAAGTGTATATTATTTAATAAAAGTGGCAAGTTTATTATAATAAAGAAAAGATGTTCAAGGATGTTGAAGGAAACTGTCCTGGTGATGTGAGAGTCAGTCAGTCAGTGGGGTCCCGGGCTTTGGTGATGAACCCGACTGCAGCTGTAAAGAAACTGGTCTTGCGGCGTGAGCTCTTGGTCCTGATGGACCGCAGCCTCCTGCCTCAGCTCAGCCTCAGCTCTTAAAGAGGCCAACATTTATTTTGTGCTGCCGTACCGTCATCGTCAAAACTCTCTTGATACAGATCACCACTGAACATGAACCTGAGAACACCATCTCTTCCCATCCTGAGGAAGAGTCCCCACCAAGGTCCCCGAGCTCATAACAAAGACTCCATGCTCTGCAGAGCTCTGGACAAAGTCCTCCAGATGTTGAGCCTGGAGGGTTTACACTGAAACCTGACTATGTGGACCACGCTGGACCTGATGGGACCAGCAGTTTGAGGCTGAAGACATTATTTCTTTCTTATCTTTACAGCTCCTCAACACTACTGTCTTCATCAGACTGATTCATTCGCCAAATACTTGAATTCTAAACACCGGACCGAATATTTATGTGGGGTTCTAGATTAAAAACAAATAATGCATGATGAGATAAAGTCTTTTGATTAGAGTGAATGAATGATTGACTGAATAAATGAGAGCGAAACTGCTCCAGAAAGTTAAAACTAATTCAGGTTGAAATACTTTAGATTACATTTCATGATTATTTGTACATTAACTGAGACACAGTGTTGAAAACCAATAGTCATATTAGTGAGTTTAGCTCCTCCCTCACCGCCTCCAGGAAGTGGTCTTTGTCCAATGGGCCGATGTCCAGCACTCTGGAAACGCCCCTCGTTATCATACAATATAGTTGGAAAAAAAAAAAATCACACACATTCATATAAATGTATATAACAGGTGCTGGGAAGTAAGTCATATTTAATGGTTGCTTCAAGCATCATAATGACCTGATTATCTCTGAAAATAAATTAGATTATAGTTTTATGATCTGACATAAGCCTGATAAACGCTACAAACCTGAAGTAAGAACAGGTATAGTATTTAGTTTTGAAAAAGAAAACATAGTGACAAAGGTATGTAAATGTGTTGTTTGTAGTTGTCAACCTTTAGGTTCATAACCACACTATATTTGTGTGACCATATGGAAAAGTTCTTAACTTAAGAAAGTCAAGGCAAGTTTATTTATATCCCACATTTCAGCATCAAGGCAATTCAAATCCCTTCACTTAAAACATCAAAAAACAAAAGACAAAGTGCAAAAGAAACAAATTCATGTAAATACATTTAAAAAACTGTCATTTAAGAGCCAAGACAATAGAAAATTTAAAAAAGCGGAAATAGATGAAGACAGTTGTGAAAAAGAATAAAACAGTGCAGTGTAAGAAATGATTTGGTAAAAGGAAAGCAAACAGAAAAGTCGGCCTGGTTGAGTCCCTCATTGTGTGTGGGCTGCGTCACATGCTGAGTCAGTGAAACGTCATCAACAACACACCAGTTATGTATTGCCTCTGTCCTAAGCGTGTTCAACATGGATGTTAAAATCGCCAGCAAGAACTACCCAGTTAAAGTCAACGAGGATTAAAGACAGCAGTTCAGAAAAGGTTGCACAGTATTCAGGTGGCCCGTAGATATTTAGGAACATGGCTTGTACACAATATCTGCTTTCATTGGAGGAAATCATGAAACAAAACGGCAACTCCACCTCCTTTCTCACGCACTTCATCCTCACCCATAAAAGTGGGAGGGTTTGACTGGATGAGAATAGCTGCACTGTTATTATGAACTCACCACATTTTAGTTTTTCCTGGCAAAGACCTGGCGTTTAATAAAGCTAGTTGTAGAGTGTTAAAAGCATTATCAGCCCAATTTGTGTTGGGACCGGCTGTGGCTGACGAGGAATAGATACTACATTTGCAGGATCCCTTTCTATTTCTTAGCAGAATTAAAGTATTTTTCTGGGACCCATCAAGACAGAAATTGAGGACGCCATCGGCGCACACAGGGCCCCGGCTTGTCCTGGACAGCGTGGCGAGTGCCTTCAGCCTTGCAGCCTGGACTTAGCAGATGTGAATGACCGCTGTGCTCTGTAAACAAACCGCCTCATCAGGCTGCAGACACAGAGGATGATGCCTCTTGCTATTATCAATAGTAGTAGTAGTTGCATTGCTATTAGTATTGCCAATACCATTACTGCTTTCATTATCATTACTGTCACAAAGTCCACAGATAGTGAGAGCTGTAATCAGCAACGAGGAGCAGCTCTGAACAAACTGCTGAATGTCTTTAAGAAGTTACGTGTCCTGTTCTCTCTGCTGGTAATAAAAACATATCACTGCATTTGTCACAGTTAATGATTAACCAATGAAAGATGTTGGTGGAATTGAAAGCAAAGTCTGACATTGTTGAAAGGAGACAGGACGCCTTTCCACTGAGAGAGATCTCTGTCCAGCATTGTTCCAACTGGAGGACTGAGAGGAGCAAACTGAGGGGAAGTAGAGTTTGGTGAGTCTTTTTATTTTGAAGAACAATTTGGCAAAGAAAGGAAATGGCTGAGAAAATAGTTCTTTTTGAAAGTTTCCTGAACTGCAACGTTTGTTCAGAGACTTTCAGAGATCCTGTGTCTCTGAGCTGCAACCACAGCTTCTGTTCAAGCTGCCTGCAACAATTCTGGAAACAAGCTGAAAACAAAAACTGTCCCATTTGTAGAAGAAAATCCTCAAAAGACTTTCCAGGTATTAATTTTGCACTGAAGGAACTGGCTGACTCCTTTGCTGAGAGACAGAAAACTGGATCATCTGAGACAGAGAAAGAGAAGAAGGTGGAGGTGGTGTGTAGTAAACATGGAGAAGAGACTCAACTGTTCTGTGAGGACGAGCAGAAAGCTGTGTGTTCTGTCTGTGAGTTTCCTCTCCACCATGGTCACAAGGTGGTTCCTATAGAACAAGCAGTCAGTGACCTGAAGGACCAGCTGAGATCTGACTTGGAGTCTCTGCAGGACAAGAGGGACAAACACAAACAAGTGGAGGAAACATACAATGCAGTGATGCAACACTCCAAGAAGCAGCTGTTGTCCACAGAGAGGCAGATCAGAGCAGAGTTCAACAAGCTGCACCAGTTCCTGAAAGAGGAAGAGGAGTCCAGACTGGCAGCTCTGAGGGAGGAAGAGGAGCAGAAGGGGAAGACTATCAGCAGAGAGATGAAGATGATTCAGGAGCAGATCTCCTCTCTGTCAGACAGCATCTCTGCTGTTGAAGAAGACCTGCAGAAACACAAGGTGTCATTCCTCAGCAGTTATAAACCCACTCAGACCAGAGCCAGAGTCCAGAGCTCACTGTCAGATCCACAGCTGGTCTCAGGAGCGCTGATAGATGTGGCCAAACACCTGGGCAACCTGTCCTTCAGAGTCTGGGAGAAGATGAAGGACCAGGTCCACTTCAGTCCTGTCATTCTGGACCCAAACACTGCAAACCCCTTTCTCTATCTGTCTGATGATCTGACCAGTGTGAGATGTGGAGACACAAAGCAGCTTCCTGACAATCCAGAGAGAAACACTAAGTATGCCAATGTTCTGGGATCTGAGGGCTTCAGCTCAGGGAAACACAGCTGGGAGGTGGAGGTGGGAGACCATCCTGTCTGGTTGGTAGGTTTGGTTAAAGAGTCAGTTGACAGGAAGGGAAAGATATTTGCTTCACCAGAATATGGAGTCTGGTGTTTACATCATCGCAGTGGAAAGTACACTAGTGGAGCTGGTGAGACTGTCAGAGTGGAGAAGAGTCTCCAGAGGATCAGAGTCCAGCTGGACTATGACAGAGGGAAGGTGTCCTTCTACGACCCTGAAGACATGACTCACATCTGCACTCACAAAAACACTTTCACTGAGAAACTCTTCCCATGGTTCAGTATTGGAAAGGCTGGTGATGCTAAAACTGCTGAGATCAAAATCTGTTAAACTGATATTTCTCTGTGATGTTCAGACATGTTTGTGTTTGTTTGACTTCACTGTGTCAAGATCTCATTGATATAATCAATACAACCAACAGTTATAACAGAAACAAATATATGTAACACTCAAACTGCTTCACATCATCAGATCATAAACTTTCACACAGAAACAAATGATTATTCAATAATAACTCAATCAGCATCTTGTGTTTCATCAGAACTCAATCTCACATTTAGTGAATCCACTGAACCAAATACTTTGTTTCCAGTTGTGTTTCTTTAACTTTGATTATCATCCGATATCAGTTTTCTTTCATATAATTTTTGGATCTTATGTTGAGTTTAAATGTTATAATTTCAGTGTTTCACACTTTACACTCAGAGTCTCAGAGGTTCAGTGAATCAAAACACATTATATGACTCTGATTAATTATCTTTTTATGATTGAAGTTGTTTTTCTTTATTATCTCTAATGAATAATGCAAACCACCTTTTTTTATTTTTTGTTTTCATGTAATTGACTGTAAAACATGAACACATGAAATATTGTTTTAATCTGAAATATATTTTTGGAAATACATTAAGAAAATAAGTTTTAAGGATCTGTTGTTGAACAAAAATTATTCAAAAATAAATCCACAAAAGTTTTAACTGAATGACATCAACATATAAAACACTTTAAAGATAAAAGCTGTGAAGTATTCTGGTGATCAGCATATTGTTTTATGATATATTTTAATCTTCTGATGATTTTTTTTAGTTTGGGATTCCTTGTTTTATTTTGTGTAAAGAAATGTTTTAATTGTGTTTTATTTCAAGATAAGATCAACTTTATTCATTCTGAGGGAAATTGATGTTTAATAGTTTTAATACAAAGTGTGAAGAGTGTAAATATAAAACTTAATAATCTAAAAAACATACAATATGAACAATTCCAAAATCAGGTTAACAGTATGATCATAAAAATATAAATGAGTTTTGATTCAGTTTGTAATTCTTTCAAAGCTTCTTCATATTGTTTATGATGATATTTGTAGTGTATACATGATCAGTAACATAAACAATGTCTAACAATGTTTGTGATCAAGAAAAATTAACTGTATTTTAAAATGTATTTTTTTATTAAATCAACTATATCTTTATAAATGTAAATCTGATGGATGAAGATGTATGATGTGTAAATAAATCAACAACAGTTTTTATTCACAATTTTCTGTTTCATGTTGTTTCAGTGACCACAAACTCACCAGACCCCAAATATACCCTCTCTCACACACACAGACACACACACCATTTTTAATGATATTATGTTATTATTAATGTAATTATTTTACTAATACAAATAATTATAGATAATAATTATTGCAATAGAATATTTTGAGCAATCATGACATTTGAAAAACTGAAACCAGATAATGTTGATAATTATTGTTTCAGCACTTATAAGTGTATAAGTATTATAAATAATAAATAATATAAGTATTTTTGTTTTTTTAATTGCATTACAGAAAATAAAGAACTTCTAATTTTCTGAGACAGTCCTGTGTGTATATATATATATATATATATATATATATATATATATATATATATATATATATATATATATATATATATATATATATATATATATATATTTAATTTACTGTTCATCTGCTTTATATTTGATGTTCTAGGAGCATTTTGTTTTTGTGCATTTCAGATAAAAAAAATCTATAAAATATCTTGAAAGCATCACTTTGGCTGTAATAATACATATAACATTAAATAATCAAACATTTAGATATGAGCAGCTGTACACTTACACATTAGTATAATAAACATCTGACTTAGGACCAATGTGAATGGAGGTACGAACTTGTAAACTCACATCCATGGTTTAATGTCACTCTTGAGAGACAAACTCATTTAATTTTCACAGAATACAGCTGAGAGCGCAGGGGGTGCTACTTACCTGACAGGGTACAAATGTTCAGTCACGGTTTCGAAGTTATAATATTACACCAGCAAACTGGATGCTGCGTAAACTCCGCCCACTTATCATGATACTCCGTCACACAGGAGAGAGCGTCTCCTGTGTGACAGAGTTTCCCAGTGTGTGTGTGTTTGTGTGTGTGTCAATGTGTTTGCTTCTGTGTGTGTGTCTGTATGTGTGTGTGTGTGTGTGTGTGTGTGTGTGTGTGTGTGTGTGTGTGTGTGTGTGTGTGTGTGTGTGTGTGTGTGTGTCATCCAATAACATAATGCCAAACCACCAAGAGAAAATAAAAGTTGCCATGAGTTAAACATTAGCTGACTGGGGAGAACAAGAGTCCTTTTGTCCTGCAGAGGTGACGATCCTAAATGCTCCTCCCCCTCTGCACCGGTACCCATCTGTTCCTTGAGTGAAGTCATTACCTTTGGGAGTTGATCAGGTACACAGGAACTCCAGACTGACCGTGTATGACAACGTTTGCACAACAGGTGCTGAAATAGCCGTCGCCCGCGTTGAATTTGGATCGAGCCTCATTTTCCATGAGGTTCACGTTTAGACAACAATAATCATCTGATTCAGTGGCTCCCAAAGTGGTTGGTTACCCCGAGAAAGATAACTTTGAGATGATTAACAGAAGAGGAAAGTAGAAAACAACATTAATACTACACAGAGATTTCTCAAGGATCACAAGGCAAAACAGTTGGGAACCTGTAATTGTCGGCAACATAAATTAGGGTGGAAACAAAAATTCTAAAATTGAAAACAGAAAGTATAACAGAAGGAAAAAAACAAACCCCACAACAAATCATACTGGAAGTACCAGTAAATGTTCTTATTTCTTATTGTACCTTTTTTTTATATAGTTTAACATCCGTCACTGGACAGAAAAGTTTGGGAGCTTCTGTTCTGAGCAAAGCTTCTATCGCTCTTTAGTTATGGAAGCCCATTTCTGGCAGTAAAAGAAAAAAATAAGATGAAAATGTAGCTGTGATTGTAAAAATTATGAGATAGAAACTCAAAATTATGAGAAAAAAAGTTAAAAGAATAAAGGTTAAAAGAAAGAAACCAGCCCCACTGAAGCGGACTTACTATCTCATCATTTAGATTTTGTATCTCATAATAATGACTTACTATCATCATTTAGATTTTCTATCTCATAATTATGACTTACTATCTCATCATTTTGATTTTGTATCTCATAATAATGACTTACTATCATCATTTTGATTTTCTATCTCATAATTATGACTTACTATCTCATCATTTTGATTTTGTATCTCATAATAATGACTTACTATCATCATTTAGATTTTGTATCTCATAATTATGACTTACTATCTCATCATTTTGATTTTCTATCTCATAACTTACCATATATACCAGCTATTTTGTATTATCACAGCTACATTTTTCATCTTATTTTTTGGGGAAAATGGGCTTCCATACGGACCTGTTCAATTTTGAATGAGTTAAAATAGGTACTTGAGTAGCTACTACAAGGTTGAAGCAGTAAACTCGTTCGTTAGGGTGACGTTCAAATTGCATCAGAAAACCGTGAAGAAACATTTCCCACATTTGAAAGGCGTGTTGGTGATTACGAAAAGGGCGCGTTGCGTAACTCACAGAAACGAATAGTGATCAGAAACCTAAGAGACAGACGGACTGGACACTCGTAATTGGTAAGGAGGGAAGTAGAGGTTTCAGAAACAGACAAACGTCGATTACAGCTGAATCTCTCTCGTGGGAGGTTCCCATTAGATACTGTAAGTCCAACATCACATCTCCTCCCACGTCAGTATCTCTGTGAAAGATTAGAACGCGACTTGAATTTGTGGCTGACGAGGAATAGATACTACATTTGCAGGATCCCTTTCTATTTCTTAGCAGAATTAAAGTATTTTTCTGGGACCCATCAAGACAGAAATTGAGGACGCCATCGGCGCACACAGGGCCCCGGCTTGTCCTGGACAGCGTGGCGAGTGCCTTCAGCCTTGCAGCCTGGACTTAGCAGATGTGAATGACAGCTGTGCTCTGTAAACAAACCGCCTCATCAGGCTGCAGACACAGAGGATGATGCCTCTTGCTATTATCAATAGTAGTAGTAGTTGCATTGCTATTAGTATTGCCAATACCATTACTGCTTTCATTATCATTACTGTCACAAAGTCCACAGATAGTGAGAGCTGTAATCAGCAACGAGGAGCAGCTCTGAACAAACTGCTGAATGTCTTTAAGAAGTTTAACCTTAAAAGAGTTTAACATCGGTGTCTTTTCATCATGGATGTTTCCAACTGTTGCTTCGTCTTCACTGTGACAAAGTATTGTTTCATTGTAACTCAGGAAACATCAGCAGCAACATTTTGTCAGGAAACTATCTTCAGCTTTCTGTCAGTGTTTAGGATTATTTCTCTAACAGGTCAGATCATCACACAGAGAGAAACAGAGGTTAAATAATTAACTTGAACGTTTTCCAGGTTATGAAGGACAGTTTGAAACGTGTCCTGTTCTCTCTGCTGGTAATAAAAACATTTCGCTGCATGTATTACAGTTAATGATTAACCAATGAAAGATGTTGGTGGAATTGAAAGCAAAGTCTGACATTGTTGAAAGGAGACAGGACGCCTTTCCACTGAGAGAGATCTCTGTCCAGCATTGTTCCAACTGGAGGACTGAGAGGAGCAAACTGAAGGGAAGTAGAGTTTGGTGAGTCTTTTTATTTTGAAGAACAATTTGGCAAAGAAAGGAAATGGCTGAGAAAATTGTTCTTTTTGAAAGTTTCCTGAACTGCAACGTTTGTTCAGAGACTTTCAGAGATCCCGTGTCTCTGAGCTGCAACCACAGCTTCTGTTCAAGCTGCCTGCAACTATTCTGGAAACAAGCTGAAAACAAAAACTGTCCCATTTGTAGAAGAAAATCCTCAAAAGACTTTCCAGGTATTAATTTTGCACTGAAGGAACTGGCTGACTCCTTTGCTGAGAGACAGAAAACTGGATCATCTGAGAGAGAGAAAGGAGAGAAGAAGGTGGAGGTGGTGTGTAGTAAACATGGAGAAGAGACTCAACTGTTCTGTGAGGACGAGCAGAAAGTTGTGTGTCCTGTCTGTGAGTTTTCTCTCCACCAGAGTCACAAGGTGGTTCCTATAGAACAAGCAGTCAGTGACCTGAAGGACCAGCTGAGATCTGACTTGGAGTCTCTGCAGGACAAGAGGGACAAACACAAACAAGTGGAGGAAACATACAATGAAGTGACGCAACACTCCAAGAAGCAGCTGTTGTCCACAGAGAGGCAGATCAGAGCAGAGTTCAACAAGCTGCACCAGTTCCTGAAAGAGGAAGAGGAGTCCAGACTGGCAGCTCTGAGGGAGGAAGAGGAGCAGAAGGGGAAGACTATCAGCAGAGAGATGAAGATGATTCAGGAGCAGATCTCCTCTCTGTCAGACAGCATCTCTGCTGTTGAAGAAGACCTGCAGAAACACAAGGTGTCATTCCTCAGCAGTTATAAACCCACTCAGACCAGAGCCAGAGTCCAGAGCTCACTGTCAGATCCACAGCTGGTCTCAGGAGCGCTGATAGATGTGGCCAAACACCTGGGCAACCTGTCCTTCAGAGTCTGGGAGAAGATGAAGGACCAGGTCCACTTCAGTCCTGTCATTCTGGACCCAAACACTGCAGACGGCAGTCTCTATCTGTCTGATGATCTGACCAGTGTGAGACGTGGAGACACAAAGCAGCAGCTTCCTGACAATCCAGAGAGAAACACTAAGTATCACACTGTTCTGGGATCTGAGGGCTTCAGCTCAGGGAAACACAGCTGGGAGGTGGAGGTGGGAGACCATCCTTCCTGGACTGTAGGTTTGGCTAAAGAGTCAGTTGACAGGAAGGGAAAGATATTTGCTTCACCAGAATATGGAGTCTGGTGTTTAAGTCATCGCAGTGGAAAATACACTAATGGAGCTGGTAAGACTGTCAGAGGGAAGAAGAGTCTCCAGAGGATCAGAGTCCAGCTGAACTATGGCAGAGGGAAGGTGTCCTTCTACGACTCTGAAGACATGACTCACATCTACACTCACAAAGACACTTTCACTGAGAAACTCTTCCCATGGTTCAATATTGTAGAGGCTGGTGATGCTAAAACTGCTGAGATCAAAATCTGTTAAACTGATATTTCTCTGTGATGTTCAGACATGTTTGTGTTTGTTTGACTTCACTGTGTCAAGATCTCATTGATATAATCAATACAACCAACAGTTATAACAGAAACAAATATATGTAACACTCAAACTGCTTCACATCATCAGATCATAAACTTTCACACAGAAACAAATGATTATTCAATAATAACTCAATCAGCATCTTGTGTTTCATCAGAACTCAATCTCACATTTAGTGAATCCACTGAACCAAATACTTTGTTTCCAGTTGTGTTTCTTTAACTTTGATCATCATCCGATATCAGTTTTCTTTCATATAATTTTTGGATCGTATGTTGAGTTTAAATGTTATAATTTCAGTGTTTCACACTTTACACTCAGAGTCTCAGAGGTTCAGTGAATCAAAACACATTATATGACTCTGATTAATTATCTTTTTATGATTGAAGTTGTTTTTCTTTATTGTCTCTAATGAATAATGCAAACACACTTTTTTATTTTTGTTTATTGTTTTCATGAAATTTACTGTAAAACATGAACACATGAAATATTATTTTAATCTAAAATACATTTTTTGGAAATACATTAAGAAAATAAGTTTTAAGGATCTGTTGTTGAACAAAAATGATTCAAAAATAAATCCACAAAGGTTTTAACTGAATGACATCATCATATAAAAAGCTTTAAAGATAAAAGCTGAGAAGTATTCTGGTGATCAGCATATTGTTTTATGATATATTTTAATCTTCTGATGATTTTTTTAGTTTGGGATTCCTTGTTTTATTTTGTGTAAAGAAATGTTTTGATTGTGTTTTATTTCAAGATAAGATCAACTTTATTCATTCTGAGGGAAATTGATGTTTAATAGTTTTAATACAAAGTGTGAAGAGTGTAAATATAAAGTCTAAGAATCTAAAATACATACATTATATACAATTCCAAAATCAGGTTCACAGTATGATCATAAAAATATAAATGTGTTTTGATTCAGTTTGTAATTCTTTCAAAGCTTCTTCATATTGTTTATGATGATATTTGTAGTTTTTAAATGATCAGTAACATAAACAATGTCTAACAATGTTTGTGATCAAGAAAAATTAACTTTATTTTAAAATGTATTTTTTTATTAAATCAACTATATCTTTATAAATGTAAATCTGATGGATGAAGATGTATGATGTGTAAATAAATCAACAACAGTTTTTATTCACAATTTTCTGTTTCATGTTGTTTCAGTGACCACAAACTCACCAGACCCCAAATATACCCTCTCACACACACACAGACACACACACCATTTTTAATGATATTATGTTATTATTAATGTAATTATTTAACTAATATAAATAATTATAGATAATAATTATTGCAATAGAATATTTTGAGCAATCATGACATTTGAAAAACTGAAACCAGATAATGTTGATAATTATTGTTTCAGCACTTATAAGTGTATAAGTATTATAAATAATAAATAATATAAGTATTTTTGTTTTTTTAATTGCATTACAGAAAATAAAGAACTTCTAATTTTCTGAGACAGTCCTGTGTGTATATATATATATATATATATATATATATATATATATATATATATATATATATATATATATATATATATTTATTTTTCTGTTCATCTGCTTTATATTTGATGTTCTAGGAGCATTTTGTTTTTGTGCATTTCAGATAAAAAAAATCTATAAAATATCTTGAAAGCATCACTTTGGCTGTATTAATACATATAACATTAAATGATCAAACATTTAGATATGAGCAGCTGTACGCTTACACATTAGTATAATAAACATCTGACTTAGGACCAAGGTGAATGGAGGTACGAACTTGTAAACTCACATCCATGGTTTAATGTCACTCTTGAAAGAGAAAATCATTTGATTTTCACAGAATACAGCTGAGAGCGCAGGGGGTGCTACTTACCTGACAGGGTACAAATGTTCAGTCACGGATTCGAAGTTATAATATTACACCAGCAAACTGGATGCTGGGTAAACTCCACCCACTTATCATGATACTCCGTCACACAGGAGAGAGCGTCTCCTGTGTGACGGAGTTTCCCAGTGTGTGTGTGTTTGTGTGCGTGTCAATGTGTTTGCTTCTGTGTGTGTGTCTGTATGTGTGTGTGTGTGTGTGTGTGTGTGTGTGTGTGTGTGTGGAGTCCCCTGATTAGGATACCCTAGGGCTTCTTTAGGTGTTCTACAGCTCATATGACCTTGATTTGAATACCAGCCCCTATTGTCTTTGATCCCTAAAGAATCAGCAACTCCTTGACTTTAAACAAATTAAGTAAAAAAATAATATATTTATTATTTATTTTCTACATAAATATGATCAAAAGTCAAGATTCTGAGTGCACGCAACCGTATTACCACGTGCACGCGCGCCGTTCGCACGTGCGGCCGTTCACACACTCGTGCTGCCGTTCACGCACGCGCACATAGACACAGTCAGTGAGCTTAGTCTAACAAAGCCAACTAGCAATCAAATTCATTTCCTCCACCAACAGCTGCAGTGTGTGTGTGTGTGTGTCCCCACAATGACGTTAAAACAAGAATGAGTGTGAAGCTGCGGTGATTAGTTAACTTGAAACACCTGTGTCATGAGTGAGACTGAGTTTTTGCTTCTAAGATGAGGCTCATTGACTTCAGTGCATTGTTTTTTTTCATAAAAAGCTTTATATCTCAAGAACTTCACGCCAGCACGCCAAAATAATATATATATTTTCTGAGAGATAAGACTCCTGCGAACGCGTCGATGTTGTTTGTGGGTCTCTAGGCTACACGATGTGTCTCTAGTTGCAATTTCTAAATCAGATACGATCGTCGGGGATAGACATTTTTGAGGGAGATTTAACATGGCACAGTATGGAGGAAGGAGGACCACCTCTCACATATCGTCTGATTTAAACACGTCTGAATCGGTTGGATTCAAACCGACCCAATTTTACGAAGTAAGACAAGATTTCCTACATTTTGATGTATAAATTATGCCCAAAAAGTTAGTATTGTGGAGGAGATGGCAAAAAGCAAATACTTTTTAAAGCTGAAATATTTTTCTGTCAGCACTCTGAGCTGCACAATACACACCCATGTTAAACGCAGAGAAGTTGCTAAAAAAAGCATGAAATGAAAACGGTGACAGTTAAAAAACTATACAATATATCAGAATTCTGAAATAATAGCTGAAGGTTTTGTCAACATTTTAAAAGTTTAAATGGTGTCTTTAGCTGAACGTATGCAGAACCTGTCAGCTTTTGAAGTTGAAGAGGATTTGAAGATTTTCCCCATCCGCTCCGTCATTTTAATTTTCATAAAAAGCTTTATAATTCAAAAATTGGAAAAGTCAGAAATATGAAAGGTCATAGCCATCGTGTCCTTAAGTAGCTGAATATTTTAATAGTTGAACGGTTTCTGTAGCTGAATATATATGAAGGAGCTTTAGAGATTCAAAATATGTACGGAAGAAACAGAATAATAAGAATTTGATTAAGTTGAATAAAGAAGAGGATAACAATAGTTGGACTGCTGAAGCATTCCAACTAATTAAAGGAAACATCAGCAGTTTGTATCCTAACATTGACATTAAAGACGGCATACAAGACATAAAAATGTGTTTCAGAAACACCTAGAGAGAAAAGACCAGATAAAGAGTTAATACAACTGCTGGACATTAAGTTGTATATTTCCTGCAGCTTAAAGGCACAGCTTTGGGGAAGAATGTCTCCCCGGCCTATGCAGACATCTTCATGGCTGAATGGGAAACCTCAGCTTTAGCTGCATGTCCAAAGAAACCCTTAAATCATTACAGGTTTATAGATGACATCTGAGGGGTGTGCAACACTCAACTAAGGATGGTGACATCTTTGAACGAGCACAACGTCTCCTTCAAACTCAAATCTACTAGTAGTTTGACCTCTGTTGATTTTCTTGATACCAACACATTCAAAGGTGCCAGTTTCCATGAAACTCACACACTGGACATGAGGGTCTTCTTTAAAGAGACAGACATGCTCTGCTCTACAAAACTATAATGTCCATCAGAAACACAGGTGTTCAGGCTTAATTAAGTCACAGCTGTTGAGGTTTCACAGAATATGGACCAAACAGGAGTCAACGTGCTATTTGCAGCTCTGGCCAGCAGAGGGCACTCTAGGTCTTTTCTTAGAAAGTGTCACAGGTCTTTCTACCAAACCTGTTGTGGTGACCTCTAACCTTCACTTTGTTACCACTTTCTCCTCATCTTCAGTGCAGCTTGTCAGTGTGATTAGAAAACACTTCAAACACCACATCACAAGTTCTTCACTGCTGAGGATCACAGCATCGATGATCCACAAGATTTTCTGGTTCACCTGAACTGTCTGAACTAAAACCTCTCAAATGTTTCCCCGCTTCAAACTTTGTAGAGAGATTGTTCACATATTGTGCTGTGATTTGGTAAAGATTTAAACCTGCAGCTGCGTCATCCCAAAGAGATAATCATCCTGAAAGTGCTTTTCTTTTTTCTGTGCCATCTTCATTTACTCTTAACCAGTAAGATATATAATGATATCTACACATCTGGCCAAATCTCACAATTGTTACATGTATTATAATAATAGCATTCCCTTGTGGTTTCAGAGATAAACTCGTTTTAGTATGATTATTCGCAATTTTCACTAAAACCAGCTCTGGCTTAAACTGTTGAGGCCCAGGAGCATTATTTATCTCTCTGAAATGCTTTAAAGGTTTCATTAATTGACTGCTGTTTGCATTTCCTCTTCGAAGTCAAACAGTAAAATAAGAAACACCAATGCACTAAGCAGAATTTAGTTTGCTCCCAATCTGGTGTGTTTGTTTCCCCACAGGGCTCCACTGTGCACACGTTACACTTTTATATGGGTTTGATAACGCAGCATAAAAGCTCTGCTTTTAGAAAAACATAATCTACACCTCATGTTTTCCTTCATGCTTACTCTGCATTGTAATCTGTAAAGAGAGAGTCCGTGGGAAGCTTTGGTCAATAAAGGCTTCTCTCTTCATCTCCAGCATGAACAAATAAAGTCAAATGCACTTTACAGTTTGTGTTAGTTAATCTGCGTAAAATGACTTCCACGTATCGGTCCCATCCAAGCAGAGCTGGGAAGATGAGAAACATATCACGCTAAAGGCAGAGTTTTATTATGAGCCAACATAAATTGATTATTACAGAAATATAGTCTGTCAGTGGAACAAAGAAGATGATAAGTGAGTATTAATTGATTTATTGGTGGCAAAAAGGACAGAAGATGAAATACGGTGTGTCATGTTTAGAAATCATGATGTGTATTTTGTGACATCATCTTTGTCTAATGAAACCAGCAACGTGACTCTGCCGCTCGTCCCCAGCAGATGGTGGAATAACCTTCAACCAGCAGCCAGAACCTCATGTTTCCAATTATGACTGTAATATTGAAAGAATGTCATTGTGCTGCAAAGCGACAACTGTGGACATTTATTAAACGTTGTTATTGTTTTTTGCATTTGCCAAGACACAAAAACTGGTCCTTTTGGCACGATTATTGAAACCACAGAACTGTTTAATCATAAGAACGTTTCTGTTGTTGTAAGTAACAACATACATGTGTCTACATTAAACACGCCATTCAAAACGGAACGCTCGCAAGTGTTGTTTGCTAAGCGGTGCCATTGAAAATGCAACACCTGCACCCAGAATGCACCTGTGAAAAACACCTGTAACCGATTGGCTCGCGTGGAAATCAGAGCTCGAACCCTGTGAGCGGGTTTCAGGTTTGCTCTTTGGCGTTCACACATAGTAAGCCTTCAGTTGGTGAATGTGATGAAATAAACTAACTACGATGAAACTGCCACAGTTTATTACTCACTTTAAGACAATTACTGTGTTTATTTTTCATGCTTGCACACTTTGTGGCAAGACTCCACACGCAAACCCAATAAGACACGACACTTGGAGATGAACGTCTAACGTCTTCGTCAAAATACTTTTTTGCTACACACTGATCATTTAAACCAAACAAAGCTGTCTTTAATCTTTTATATATCTTTGTTTTTATCATTTGGCCTTCTGGGAGTTATTGTTTCAGAAGTAAACGCATAACCTGGAAGTACAGATGTTAGGTACTTTACTTGAACATTTCCATTTCTTGCCACTTAAAACTTGTGCACTATGTTTCAGAGGTAAATATTGTACTGTATATATATATGACAGCTTTAGGTTTCTTTGCAAAATGTTACATACAAAACATGTGTTGATTTATAAAACATGATGCATTGTGAAAGATGAACCTACCCATCGATCTTCAGTATATTAGCTCAAATTAGACCAACTACAGCAGTAAAAATATTACTTTCAAGTACTTTTATTTCAATAGTATGATGGTGTCACTCCAGAGGCTTTTTTCAGTACATATTGCAAACACAACTTTTACATTGCATTTTCAATTGAGGCTTTTACTTGTAATGGAGCACTTTCATGCGATATCTATACAGCTCTGGTCGGTTGTCCCATCGATCTCATGTCTGTGTGCCATCTGAAGGGTGTGTTCAGATATGATGACCGCTTCACGCTGAGCACGAACGACACGAATCAAAGTCAGAATGAGTGTCAGAAAGTGAGAGGTCGTCGGGGGCCTCGTGCTCTCATTTGTAAGGTTGGTTTTCTCAGTCAATTCGCCAGGGTGAACCCTACCTCTCTCCCAATGCATGCTGGGAAAGGGTCCAGACCCCCTCAGCCCTTATGGGAATAAGCTGCTTAGAAAATTTCTCCATAGATAAATGGATTGATCGTTTATTCTCACACCCTGAGATCGTCTGACTTGATTCCCCCCCACCAAACTAAGCTTGGTTTAACGATGTGAAGCCACTGAGATGGGATGTTATGACTCTTCTTGTTTGGCAAACCTTTAAGATGTTTTTCCAACAACACAAGTGAGAAGCATGTAAAAGCTTCAATAATTGTCTAACCCAACACATTTGGTCAGTAGTTTAATTTAGTTTACGTAAGAAATGCCTAAACCATAAGAAAGTGTTCGTATTAATATGATTTATACAGTACAACATACATTAAAAGCACACATATTATGTTCATAATTTATTTTGTGAAATGTTTCACTCAAAATAAATATATAAATATTAACATAGTGGCTCAATTCTGGCAAATATCACACATCCGAACAGCCAGAATTGGGTATTTTCTATAAAATATGGTCTGTTTTCTGTTGAATGATAAACTTTACGAATACACTTTATAGATCAATAACAACAAAACACCAATGAACAGAAGTTGTTTTCATGAAGGATGCCAAATGTACATCTTATTGAACAAAAGAAATACAAGATAAATGTTTGTCATTCATCAATTTTGTGTGATGGAATGAATACGTACTATCATTTAGATTTACAGGAACAATTGTAACTCTAAATGTTCCAGTATTGCTGAAAACACCTTACTGAAACGATTTTAATAGTTTTGCTCTATGGATATATTTTGCAAAAAAATTATAATAAAGAACTGAATAACAATTAACATTTTAATGAAAAAAAAGAAGTATTCAGCACAAAGTATCTGCTAAACTGTGATTAAAATAAAAGTGAACGCTTTGCTGCCCCCTTGCGGCCGAAGCAGCTCCTCCACGCACCAATGCTGCGTTTACGGCATGTCGAAAAGTGGTGATTACCGCCCCCAAATGAAAAATAAGTCCGTTTTGCTATAATTTCTTCAATCAAGCAATGCCCAGTTTCTTTCAATAATAGTTAATGCAACAGGACACATCTACACTCAGCTCGTGGTTGTCCGCTGTGCGTTGTGTAATAGCACACAATAAAACCCCAGCTGAACTTCAGAAGGCTCCAACACGCGTTCACTCCAATTTCCCATACATCCTGAACGCAGCACCAAGACCCAGACTGCCTTACATTGTTAACGTTGATTTCTACCGTTTTCACGCCAGCATTTTTTTTGTTGTTGTCTCCCGTGAGCCAAACCGGGGTCACAAGCGCCCACGAAACGCATGAAATCTGGGCTCCGTTCGTCAGCGGGACACACACCGACAAAACCGGTAAGCGACTTTTCAGAGAATTGACACAATTTGAGTCAGTTGTCGCGGTGGAGAAAACGAGCCACAGACGCTCGGCGGTGCAGGATTGTGAATATTTCATATCGGCTCCAGGGGCGAGTCGTGGGTTTTAATTTGGGGGAGAAGCTCAACTGTTCGGCTTTTAATTCGTGTTTCTAGGGGTGTTTTTTGTGTGTTTTCTTTTCTTCCCAGTTCCAGTTAAACTGTGTTAAAACACCTGCCTGGGTCGTTACGCGCGTTCACGAGGGCTATTTGCATTCCTAACCAGCCGGTGGTGACATACTTATTGGTTATATCTCCATTTTATTTCGTGTGTCACCTGTTATTATAGCCCAATAATTTAAACTGGTGCCCGGGGTAAAATAAAGAATAAAACACCGAGCTAGTAAAGGAGGGCACCGGGGAGGAAAAGCTCCAGGAGTCGTGACGTCGCCCCGGAGGCGCAGGTTCACGGCGCCGTCAGCTGGCTCTCCTTTTGTTGAACGCCCACCTTTCTCCAAGTCGAGGTGCAATGTCTCATTCCCCCTCCGCGGCCCCCGCTAATGTGTTTCTCTCTACTCCTGGGAAGCTCCCCAACATGCGGAGGACCGCTCGGCTGTAGCCCTGCCCGGACCGGAGGCTGCTGCTGGGCATGGTGCCGCTGTGAAGAAGCCCGGTGTTGCCGCGCTGCTGTTTGATTTCTCTCCCCGGAGGACATGCCTGCGGTCGGGGGCAAAGCGAGAAAGTGCCTGGACAACATGACTGTGTTCAACCAAGAAAATGTGGAGGGATTTTACGATTTCGGAGACGAGCTTGGGAGGTAGGTTTATTTTTGAATATGTTTGTTTTATTTAATCCATCGCGGTTGTGTTGTTATTCGTAATGCGTGTTAACTTCCCCTTTTCGTGGTGCGAGAGGCAGGGTGTGTGGAGAATATCTGATTTACATCTCTACATTTACATGATTTATATTCTGCATTTTAAGCCCATCCATCCAAAGTCTTACATCGCACACCCGTGCTGCACTCACAACTCTGCATCCAGATGGGTTTAAACCCTGAACATGCCCTGATAGTATGGCTGTGAGTAGCCTCCCCTACTGTGAGTGCATCTTGATTAATGCAGTCCATAATGCATCACTGCCGGTGATGGAGAGGTTACAGCGTTGGTTACTGTAGCTGCCTCCTCCTGGAGATTTATGGCAGGCCATTATGCATCTTTTCTATGTGGGGAGAGGATTTACATCGTGGCACAGCCGGCTTTCATTCCATCCAGACAGCGTTTGGTCAAAGGTGAAAGCTCGACAATGGGGATAAAGAGGTTGCATGAAGACGGGTGATTTGCACCCCTATTTATTTATTTATTTATTTATTTATTTTGATCTGGATAGTTGCTTAAACGACAACGCATGGGGTGGCCACATCCTTTGACATGCTGTCATGTTGAAACCACAGTGTCGAAACTGGGCCCAGCCTTGTTTTCAGCTTAACTTCGCTGCTGCAACTTCACATGATAGCCAAGGCACAAATAACAGTGTAGAGATCGCTGTCAGACCGTGGAAGTGGACCTCTGTGGGTTTCTGGTTATCAAAGTGACACATGTACTCCAATTGTTGTTCTGCTCTCCAGTTCCCTGTCTGGCTCTTAGCGCTCCCCTTCCAGCACCGTGGGAGGCGGGTGGGGGCTGAAGTTGCGTGAGCCGCTTCACTATGCTACTTTGGTAATAGAGACGATTTGGGAGCTTTGTGTAATGGGATTGAGTTTCTGGCTGGAGGTAAAGGCCCGGCGATGGGTGTCGTCTGGTCGTCGCTCCAACGCGACTGCATCCCGTTCTCTGCTGTAGTCAGATTCATAGTCATAATCTTGGAATATTTTTTTTTTCCAACATTTTGAGTGCCGCAATATTATATACACGTTTGCTGTGTGTATAGTGAAGGCATCCCAGAGCTGGTATTTTTGAGTATGCTCTAATGGCAAACCGCCCAGATCGAGTATTACACCCGTCTGTTTTTTTGGAAGCATTCCAAGACAGAAGAATGATGTATGACTTGGCGGAGGCTCAAGCCTTCTGCGTGATATGGAAAAATAAGTTTTACCTGTTTTATGATAGCCTGAATAATCTGTGAGCGGTAGGCATGTTTTGCATTGTCTAAAAACAGGCATGCACCTGTTCTCCAGCTAGAACTGGACTCTGGGCCTCCTGCATGTTTTTACAGTTTCCTCCGAGGTCAGAGAGACGTTTTTTTTTTGGCGTCTGACTTCATGTCCATCCATCCCCACTTTGTTCCTCTCTCAGTACGGCAATGCCCGTTTTTCATCAGCAGGACTTAAGGCTTCTTTATTTTTACCTTCTTGGGTAACATTATAATGAATGAAATGTGGGTCATGCCGAGGATCAACACTCCCAAATGGGCTCCTACACATGAACAGGTCACATTCACTCAATTGAAACGAGAAATTTCTGTCAATTTTGTGCAGTTAAGACGGCTTGCTGAATCTGACTTCAAACACTTGTACAGTGTGTCCTAAACTTTTTTTTATTCTTTATTCTGGGGACCCACTTTAATAAAACAATGACAAACAATCACGACCAAATTGACAAAAAGCCTTTTATCGATAAATCACGACGAGCAAATTTGTGTGTGAATGAACATTCCTGACCATCACCTCATGCTACGTCGGACGGGTAAACCAGGCATTTCAAAGACATGTTTTATGCATGTTAATTCCTTCATAAATTAGTGAAGCGAACAGAATGTGTGCCAGCTTTTCATATTAGAAAAACACTTTTGGGAACGACCGCTTTGGGATAAGAATATGGAAAATGACGAGGGATATTGCGCCGTGTGTGCTTTCAAAATAGTTTTTCTCTCGTGCTTGGAGGAACTTTGGATAAACCAGTTAATTTATGATGGAAACCGGTGGCTCTGTGTTTTCATTGGCTGGGTTACTGTAATGCTTTGCTCGCTTAAATACAGAGAAGCTTTTGAGACGACTCTTCTCCGGGCTCCTGATCACCCAAGCAGGGACTTCAGCCGCTCGCTGACACCGACGCTGCTTGCTTTTTGTGTGCATGCGTGGTAGAACCGAAGGCTGGTGCAGCCAAGCGCCCAAGGTGTGTGTGTGTGTGTGTGTGTGTGTGTGTGTGTGTGTGTGTGTGTGTGTGTGTGTGTGTGTGTGTGTGTGTACAGTGATCGTGTAGGCCCAGCGTAATGGCAAGGATTCGTTAAACACAGCCAAATGAGATGTGAGACACTGATTTGAGGGCGTAGTGTGCAGTCTGATCCCGTCTCTAAAATGTATTTATTGCCACTGGCATCATCAGCTATCCAGAATGATTGATTGATTGATTCATTCATTCATTCATTCATTCATTCATTCATTCATCAGACCTCGGCTTAACCGCCTCATGGCATAAACCGGTCTTTCTCAGACTGTTAAAAAAAAAAAAAAAAACATCCCTCCAGAGGTGGTGAAGGCAACTCGCATAACTGAAATTATTACAAATGCAAAAACAAACTGTCACTCGGGGAATTGCAGCATGGCTAGCGTGGAGCCTCCAAAATAAAAAAAGTGTGATAATCCCAGTTCAAGTGCACCGGTGGTCAAATTCTCCCTTTTTGAACTGTCCAGTAAATGTCCAGTCAGCCTGTAATCCTCCTGGTCTAAACTGCCACGGCTGCTGTTCCCCTCCCAGCCCTTTCCCCTAATGAGCCGAGCGCTGACCGCATCTGGGCTCGCTTGATCTCGCTCTAATTGCCTCACAGATTGGCAGAAAACTCTCACTTCAGGCTCCAGATCAGCTGGGGAATTTGTTGAAGACCTCGCCCATTTGATACCTCCTCAAAATGAGGCTCGAGTGAAGGGAGAAGCATCGTTGAGGCGTTTTAAAGGGTTTCGTATTGGCGCCGTGATGCCTATTATTGAGGTTCAGGGCCTCTTCAGCTTGCAGTTGAGGAATTTTCTTCCATGCCTCTATTTGTTGTATGTTCAATACATTGTGCTAAAACTAAAGGATTAGTTGACTAATTGACAAACGGATTCATTGATGGAAATTTGCTGCTTTTCTCCATTTTTATATTGCTGTAAAAAGTGCTTTCTTACGCCAATTTAATTTAAAAAAAACCATGAATCTATGAATTGAAATATGGCCCTGAAAACGAGTCATTAGTGAAAACAATCATCAGTTGCATCATCAGTACACAGTATATCTAGTCATCATTAGTGCTTTAAAAACATCTTTTACACCCTAATTTGACAGCAAAGCTCAACAGAAACTCACACTGATTAAATTGTAATGTTGTTTGGAGAGGCCTTTGTGCTCGAGTGTTTTTCCACTGCTATCGACAGGAGAAACCCCCATCACGTCAGCAGGAGCCGACACCGAGCGGCGGATATCTGATCGGTATCAATCTAGAATATCAGCATGTATAGCGTGCCGTCGTCTAGGAGCTTCTTCTTCAGCAAAAACACCAAAGTCTGCATGAAAAAAGAAAAGAGCAAAAAAAAGGCCGTTGGGTCATGTGAGTTGAGTTCTTCAGTTTCCATGTTGTCATTTGTTTGCAGACCGACTGACTCAGCTGCTTTCTGGCTGAGAGAGAGAGAAAGAGACCAAAACGTTAACTGACTGGAATATATTTGTTTGTTTTTATGCCTTTTATCTGGTCCACAGGGCCGTTTGGCACTTTGCATATTTTTGCAGTGCTCTGCCTCGATCATTAGTCTGCATTAATCTGACCGCTGTGTGACTCTCTACCAGTCGGCCCTCCTTTTGTGTGTGTGTGTGTGTGTGTGTGTGTGTGTGTGTGTGTGCGTGTGCGTGTGGTGGGAGCTGCCCTTTGTAGAGGAGGAGGGGTCGGTGCATTTCAGCAGGGATTCTGCAATGCAAGTTTACAGGAAAAGCATTAAACTGGGTCCGCATTTAGGTGATTCCACTGCGAAAAAAATCCCCCCAAAAGACACATTTCTATGAATACAAAACAGGATTATAAAACATCCACACGGGCCCCTGTATTACACAGTGATATCATTCAGGAGTTCCTTTTTTCTTATTCCCCCATTAGAAATAAATGTACGGAATATTCACTCCATGAAACTGTGACATCCTTTTTATTTTTTCCTCACACACCAGCACCGGCTAATGCCACGTACATGCAGACTGCGCCCCAGCTACTGACCTAGATCCACCCCCCACCCCTGGACTGCATTATTGGGTGGAGGGGCAGTCTGGGTAGCAGGAGTGTCCTTGATGAGGCCTGCCACACACACACACACACACACACACACACACACACACACAGAGCCCCCTCCACCCCAGGGAGCGGCAGCGCTGTCACATAATTGCAACGTTACCATTTCTTTCTTTGAGGATTTGTCTCCGAGTCCATCAGATTCAAGCTATTCTATCATTCACTAATATAATCTTCTATATTTTAAGAACAGCTTTTGATTTGAGGTAGCTTAATAATGTTGGACACTAGGTGGGGGGGGGAAGATGGAAATGCAGAGTTTACACAATGTGATTTAATTACGTCACAGGACCACCATTTGAAGGAAATGGTTGTAATTTGTAAGCAAAAAATGGGCGACGAGCCTAAAATCTTTGCTGTGGTTTAGCAACGATCACAACAAAAATATCTGCCCGATGTTTACAGTTGGCATCGTGTGTGTGTGTGTGTGTGTGTGTGTGTGTGTGTGTGTGTGTGTGTGTGTGTGTGTGTGTGTGTGTGTGTGTGTGTGTGTGTGTGTGTGTGTGTGTGTGTGTGTGTGTGTGTGTGTGTGTGTATAGAGGTCAAATGAGTGTTATGGAAAAGACCCCATCGATGACACTCGTCTCACTCAAGACATCTATTTCTCTGGTTGCCGTATTTACATTCGAGTCATTTTAGTGTGACGCACGCGAGTGCAAACGCTTCGGTCTGTGTTGCCAACATTACGCAGCAGAAGTCGGGAGTAAATGTGTCGAAGAGGCTCGATGATATTCCTGTGAACTCAAGATCATCGTGTTAGAGAGACGTACCATGAAGAAGGAAAATGAGGAAAGAGCTAATGGCAGGTTTACGGTGCAGAAGTAGAAATACTGGCGGACAGTATTCCCGCCGGGTTCAGATTCTCTCCGTCTCTTTGGTCAATCCATCTGCCTTTTTTTTTCTTCTTTTTTTTTAATCCGTGCGATCGTTCCAGTCAGACTCCTCGAATTGCGGTCACCTCGCGAGTCAAATTGAAATCTGACTCACTTGGAATGTCCTCGAGGAGCATAATGAGTTATTTTCAATTAATCCCCGCAGTCAATGGAGGATAATTGGATCCCCTGTGCGTGTGCGTGTGCGTGAGAGAGAGCTACAACCCTTTTCGTCTGGGGAAAAGACAACTTTCCCCCTGTCTGTCTTTCATCCCCCTCATATTACGTTGGCAGTCTTGCTTATACTCCGTCACGGGCACCTTTCACCTTCAGTTAACAGCAATGAATCTGATGAGCGTACATAACTGTACGTGGAGCCTTTTAGTCCCAGAATGGTTGGAATTGGAAGAGTCGATCAGAAAAAGTGTAAACAATTGTGTATTACGTTCAAAAGATGTGTTTGTTATGCAACACTCCTTCAGATGTGTTTTTTCCTATCACACATGCTCGCCCACTGAAGTCAAAGACGTTCATCTGGGAAGATGCTGCACTTCATGTCCGACTACGCTCGCAAAAGCGAGGCAATTTCAGCAACATGACACTATTAATCCTGATTTTAATAGCTTCTATCTTATCAATTATAAACAAATGCAGCATGCTTTTCTTTTTGCTGTTCTGTCATTGATTGGTAGCTTTCAAGTTAATCATTCATCCGCTGTGTTTCTCTGAAACGCATGGAAGGTTTATTAAAGAAAGAAGCAGCAACAGCTTGCTTGTGTTGAATAAGCGTCAAACGTTCTGGCTGTAAGCTAGATATCTATGTCTGGAGGACGTTGGATGTGAGCTGGACGTGTGTTTGTCTGCACATAAATCGGAGAATCCACGTGGGTTTGTTCTGGGGTATTAAAGACAAAATGTCACGGCGGATTCATGCAGGTAGACGAGGCGCCAAGACGTATGCGGCGTTCGTACTGATTAGAGACCAGAACACATCCTCCTGCTGCCGCTCTGTTCTTCATTTGTTTGTTTGATCATTAACAACAGTACCAACAAGGAAGGAGCGGCAGCACATTTTCCACAGATGCATCTTTAAAGTCCATGAATTTTGACAAACATTTATAGAAGTTTTGTCCGTTCACAATTTTTTGGGGGGGGTATATATTGGGTATATTTGTACCCAAGCTCATTTGAAGCACTATGAGCAAAATATCATCAGCTCACAGAGGGATTAGAGATCATTGTCGACGGCTTAGAGTATGACTGTCGTGAGCATGGATGTATATTAACTAAATCCTCCTTCTGGCTCAGGCAAGACTGACCGACTGGTGCTGCTGTCGAGTTCATACAACTACAGCTGGGCTTCTAGCTCATGTAAACAACGGGATCTACACTGCCAAGGCTCTCAAAAGCCGTTTTCAAACTGGGATTAGATGTTCAGTTTTAACCACTATGAGCGATCTCGGCACTCGGTAATGTTACAGTTAGTTAGATGTGTTTTATGTGAGAGCCTCACTGCTTATTCTGGTGATACACTTTGGGATTCCCCTTTGTTGATGTTTGGCACAGGTGTCCAACTTTTGTTGACCGTATACATCATGGCTCCTAATTTTAATTTTTGTATGTCATTTTTTTTTATGTCATTTTATTTTTCTACTTTGTGACCTTTGTCTGTGAAAAGTGCGATATAGATGCACTTTACTTACTTAAAGTCTGTCTTTAAGTCCAACACATGACACAATGTCATCAATGTTATGAAAACAAAGCATGTGGTGTGTGTTCAGCCAACTCCCCCATCTTGTTACCTTCCTTCCTACCGAGGCAAATGACAATGACTGGCTCAGTTGGCACAAACGCACCACTCGCTCTACGTCCGGTGGAGGTCACAAACCCCAGTCCTCAAGGTCGAGAAATACAGCTAATTATGGCTCCGGTGTGTACGTTGTCAATCTAACTCCTGTCTGAATGAAGAGGCGAGGAGGTGTCCTAAATGCGCTTGTGATTCATCATTATTGTTATTTAATGTCTTTATCCAAATGTTTCTTTTGTATTCAAGTATTTTGCATACTTCTATTTTTTTGGGGGGGCCTTTTAATTTTGGCAAGGCCTGTTCCTGAATGTTTTTGAGTGCAGCCCCGAGTAGAATTTAAAATGCTGCAGAATGAGCTCAACTGTCATTGACTTCACGTGTGCTGCTCCAAGATCAGTGGGAATTCAAACGTACAGATGCGGAGGATGTGCTTGTCATTGTATCATTCGCCTGATCAATACACTCTCACGCTGGCGCCGCCTGCTACACTCACCGCTCTGGGCCCGATCACAGATTAATGTCTGCTATACATACATGCATGCATGCATACATACATACATGCATACATGCATACATACATACATACATACATGCTGCCAAAACGTATTGGCACCAATTGGAAGCCCAAAGTTAATTCTCTCACACAGTTGGAGGTGAAACTTTATTCTTCTGTTGCTTGTTTCTAGGTGGATAATTGTTGTCTTGGCAATGCTCACACTCGGTCTGTTGTGTTTGGTTTACTGGGAGCTCCTTTTCCTTGAAGATCAAGCCTTTTGTGTTGCCTGTGATGTGTTTCCTTCTTTGAGATAATCAAAAGAAAGGGCAAAGGGGAGATTTTTCCAAACTCCGTCGAGTTTTTAATTAATGTCAGCCGGGTCGGACTCTTTTTAATCTCGCAGTCATTACCAGGAATCATAAAGCGCCGTCGTCCTGTAGTTTTCTGAATGTCATCGCCGGCCGCCTTGTCATTTAGTAGATTGTCTCATATTAACAACAGGGTCACATCAACAGAGGAAGCCTACAAAACCAGTCTGTGTGCCTGCCCACTTTCCCTGAGTCACCGGTGGAGACGGCCACCTCGAAACCTGCTGAATGTCAGTTTCATATAAGGGGCCCCTGTTTTTAATACAGCGAGCACAAAATATAACGGGTGACGACGGACGGATGGACCGCCTGAAATACCAGCAGCTCTTCACCACCAGCAGCATCTCCTCGGCTGTCAGCACGACGGTCTTGCACTGCTCTCCATTTGCATGCACAGCCTGATATCGAGCTGGTTTCTGTCTCCGTCTTCCTCAGTCGTACCCCAAAGCCCCCCCCTCCAAAAATAAAAGAAATGCTTCACTAACGTGACAGATTGAGTGCAAACCTGAAAGAATCATGTTTTTGTTGTTGTGATAAGTGATGTATTCATAGGAGTCAAGATGTGTGTTTAATGTTTCTTATCGAGGGGTTTAAATCTCACAGTACTCCACTGAGGTCAGGAATTGTAACTCGGTATTGATTACGGCCAAGTACATTTATAATCTTGTTCACTTATATTTTGATCAGATGCTTTCGTTCACCGACCATTTTGTTCCAGAATAAAATATCTCGAACCATCGATTTGCCATGACATTTTAATAAAACATTCATGGTCCCCAGAGGATGGATCGTACTGACTTTAGTGATCTCTTGAACCACTGGGATTTTGACGTTTTGGGTGAAATTGGATGGATTGTTGTTGTTCACGTAGTGATGTTCGTTATGTAATAACCTTGGCGCTCCTCTGACGTTTTTAACTTTCGCGCCATCATCAGGTGAAAAATGTAATTTGTCCACTACTTTGACCGACGGTATAACCTACAAAACTAAATGACGTTCCCCTCAATCTGGTATTTTAGTTTCTCTCGTTGAAAGAAAAGCCTTTACAAGTTTCTCAACGTAAGATAATCACTTTGGTATCAGTCGAGAAACATGATTATTATACTTTCGGGCACTACTTTGGAAAAGTGCCAAACAATACGCAGGCTATAATAGAATGACCATGACCTGGACGTCGGCCGGTTGGGTCACTACATGGTTTTACTTGTTGGCTTCATTGTTCACTATTAGAATATATGATTACCAAAATCATGGCTCTAATTTATGAAGTCTTTGTTTGTTGCCATGGATGGTAATGTCCTAATATATTATTAACTATCTCTGCACGATTAGTTTATTATCCAGGAGCGCTCGCTGTAATGTGTGCCACACTGTGACTTTCTAAGACGAGCACAGAGGCGACGCACATCGAGGTACCAGGCTGATTATCTTCACATCCACACGCAGAGGAGAATGTGTGTGTTTTTAATCCACATCTGTGTGTCTGTAATGACCAATCCCACATCAGATCCCAGGAGACTATAATGATGGTGTTCAGGGGCTCTTGACAGTGAACCAGTTTGGGAACCATGGTGGCTGGAGATCACAACAGCTCTGAAGATGGTAAAAGAAACCCTTCACCTCTCTTTACCTCTAAGCACAATGTTTCCATTGTTGGCGTTGCCTTAAAAACCTTCGGGCTGGGGGAGGTGAATGACATTCCTCAAACGCGTTGAATGGCTTTTTGCCGTCGCTACTAGACGAGGGCAAACACTGCCTGCCTCTCATTTAGCTTTCTGCCAGGAATCTGTCAGTCAGGACTGTCGCTTATAGTTTTTGGAACAGCAACCGTGACTCCTCCCTCGCCGAGGTCACATTGAGCTGCTAAATGGCACCGGGTGGGGTGGGGTTATACATCTGAGATCATAAGTCATAGAAAGTCCCACTCACTGTGGAGGTCTTGACAACGTTAATGAACTATTTCGCGTAAATAAAAAACAACATTTGGGGTTGTTTTAAGCTAATTTTACTGATGCCTCCGATCACTTCAGTCGTCTGATGTTAGTTTGTTGGCGAGCTAGCGTTAACCGATAGTGTCACATGAAGGATAAATAATGTCGCCGTGTAATACACCTTAAGCTCGTAGTCTCCTGGTAGCTGACGGGTTTTTAAACGTTGACCATGTAAAATCTTGAGCTCGGGTCAATGCATCGGCTACCAGGGCTGTCAAGATTGGCCCAAAATGAGATGAGGAATGTTATGCATAAGTAATCTTATTCATTTCACTACAAAAACATAATAAAGGTGGCAGCTGGCTGGAGGGAGATCAGCCGGTGATCCCACCGCAGGATGATCTCCAGTGTCAGTAAAGGGCCGGGCTGTGTGTGCTCTGCTTGTGCGCTCCCTATCAACGCTTCTCTTTTTTTGTTTTTATATTGTAGAAGTATGTTTGGTTGTTAAACGGGAACCGAGGTCGTCCAGTGTGGCTCGAACAAAGCTTTGCCATGCCAACCAAAACCTAGCGATCTCAAACCAGCCCGTTGCCATTAGTCGTATCAACTTCCTTGAAGCTGGGGTCAGAAAAAACTCCGTCAGGACATCCTGACAAAATCCATATCTGAACACAAACACTGTGACACACGCCGTTTTAAAGCCCAACCAGGATTATCTCTTCCTTCCTCCGACCGCCGCTGGTTCCCTCTGGCTCGCTCTCTGAATCCTGTTGCCGTGGTTACCCTTCCGTTGTACACAATGGCGTGGTGGTTGCGTAATGTTTTTTTTCTTTCTTCTGCCGGCGCAGCTCGTGGGCCACACTACAGCCGAGTGGGCATGCAGGGAGCACTCCGAGCCGTCCTCCCACACGGCGCTCCGTTTGCGGATGAAAAGCTCGGCCTCACCCGGGGAGGTTTTGTTTTTCACAGCGGAGAGCCGCAAAGACAAACGTACCTTATGGCCTCTGTCATTGGCTACTTTTGATATTCTCATCTGATCCTGGTGGGACTCGACTGGCTCGAGAAGCTGACCAAGATGTGGATGAGAAAGACGCCTAAAACTGATGGACAACGGGCTTCTCCATCAGCGTGGAGTCTCTTTGAGGGACTGATTTTAGTTTGAGACGTGTCTTTGCTGCACCGTCAAAGAAGTACACAAGAAGACATCATTGCATTGGTGTTGTTGTTTGATTCCGGTGTTTGGGAAGATTGCAACTTGTTAGTATCATGGATCAATATCTATTATAGAAAGATCAACATCAAAATAAAGATTGAAATGTTGCACTTATGTATATCATGTATTAATTATTTACCAGGTAAACTCCTTTCGAAGTTTCGGTATACTAAAGAGCGGAAATGGTTATGAAAACTATGCAAACAATATTCAGTATTTATCATGAATATGCTGATTAGCTAATTAATCGATGGACAGAATAATAATTAGCTCTTCCAGTAAACTTTCTCTGGTTCCAGCTTCTCCAATGTGGAGATTTGCTGCTTTTCCATCATTGAAAATCAAATATTTAAGGCTTTTGGACTGTTGGTTGGACAAAACAAGACATTTGAAGACGTCTCCTTAAACTCCGGAATTCTTTTCACTATTTTCACATTTTCTGGCATTTTATTGACGAAACATCCGATTGATTAATCGAAAAGTCAGCGGATAAATCTACAAGATGATAACTTCCACTGAAGCACGAGTATGATGGCAACCTCATGGGTTACGATGCTGTTTGTTTGCATGTTGCAAGTTTCTTTTCTCCCTTTTTTATTTGTTAGTTGAGAGTGAGAAGGCAGGAAACAAGAAGAGAGAGAGAGAAGGGAACTTAACAAAGGTCTCCAGCTAGAATGGAACCAGGGATGCTGTGGTTATGTGGTATCCCCTTAACAGACGGCACAGTGTTGAACTCAGGGGTCTTCGTTTCCTGAAAAGTCTATAAACATTGCTGTGACAATCTCCTGAAGCCCAAACGACATCTTCAAAGTGTTTGTTTTGTCCGACTAACGGTACAACAACCAAATACCAACTTGTCAATCACCTGCAGTCTCAACAGCGCAACGAATTTCGTACATAAAGAGTTTTTAAAAAGCAGCACTCGCTGCTTTTTAAAATTATTACTAATTTATAAATTGTCAGCAGTATGTAGTTTCTGTTCTGGTTTTTATCTGCGCTGTCATCTAGACTTACCATTTCCTCTCGACACATAAACACCCAAGACTTGTCAAACGTGGAGGAAGCGCTGAGAGCTCCGTCGCCTCCGGTGCTGTGGCGGAGGAGACCGATGTGGAGAATTCGGACACTGACAAAAGGGTGGTGTGCAGCGCCCGAGGGCTTTATGCATCCCCCATGAGCCAAGGACAATTTAATTAACTGGAGAAGCAGGACTGTAATTGTAGTGCATCTCTCACAAAAACACAAAGATCGTCGCTTCATTTTCTTTTCATGTGGAGATCGGGGATGGAACAATACGCAGAGCCCACATTCACACCGGGCTGTACGGTTGAGAAAAGATGGTGGTTGTTAAATTGAGGAGTGTTAGTAAGACGAACAACGAATAATAAGCTTTCACAGTCTCCCCGCTCTCTTTCTCTCACTGTCTCTCTAGTGTTTACTCTCCTAAGTGCCAAGCAATTTGGCAGCAATAACTGCGAAGACAATTTTTTTTTTTCAAAAACACTGTGCTGTCCTGTTTTTAAAGCCTCAGGTTCGTCACCAAATCCATAAAACCCGGCTGCTGCCAGCGCTGTGTTTTCCATTATAGTCTGACGGATGAGCTTCTTCTATAAGTATGGAAACACTTGATGAGTCGAGCTACGTGAAAAAGTCCTACTAATGAAGAACTAATGGACTGGCTTAGTCTTTAAGTGCTAATTGAAAGGAAGCACAGTTCTGCATTTCAATTTCCGTGCATGAGCAGTCATCACTGTTTCATTTGTGGAAGTTGCAGGATGCATCATTTATTTTCATTTGTGTTTGATAACGCAAATACAAATATTTTCCGGTATGCAGTAGCGAGGTCGCTCGTTTTCTTTAGAATCACGTGTATTGATTTGACCGGCTGTTGTTGGACTAAACTTGGTGCGAGTGGGCACACTGGAGCACTTCAGCCTGAGAGACGTCGAGTAAACGCAGAGCAGGCGGTTGAAAGAGGTTACGCAGCGCCGTTATTCCACTTTATCTGCGCGTGTGTATTCCACTCACCGGGGGACTCTGGGTTTTATACAGAAATTGTGGAGTTATATTGTAATAACATTTCAATTTCACCTGCTGCAGATTGTCTTTTCGAAGCCGGCCGACGGGGCGACGGCTGATCCCGTCAGCCAATCATCGGGGCGGCTCAAGCTGCTTTGTCACAAAGCTGCCGGGGATGGAGATTAATGCCAGATTACAACACATCACATTTATCTGACGGCTGCATTAACCGAACCTGAAACCTGTATTTAATGACATCAAATCCTTTTCAGTACGATATCACCGCAAAGTATGTCAGGCCGTCGAGCAGATTGGAGAGGCAGACGTGGTTCTCTTTGTGGTCGAGCTTGATGAAAGACATACATGCATATAGTAGGATGTTTTTTTTTGGGGGGGGGGGGGGAGATTTACTTTGCGCTTAAATTTGTTTCACTTATACTGACTGGTTTCAAAGCTGTTTCTCACCAGTGTGACGCAACAATGCGGTGGAGGAACATTGTAAATTTGCAGCAGATTTTTCGTATTTACCACCATTTATCTTTTTATTTTTTTTGCGTCAACGGGCCCAAATGACTTTCCTCTGAAATCAAGCAAGTGCATGTCAGCCACATTAGCATTTCATCCTGGCTGCTGGCCGATCTCGAGCCGTATGTTGTGCTTTTATTTCGTCGCTGTGTTTGTCCTACATTATGGGGTGTTGAGCGGAGGACTGCCCTCTGCTCCGAAGGCACATCATTCCAAAAACACCAATGGTCTCAAAAATGTCCCATTGGACCTAGAGCCCATTGCTCTAAAATTACACACTCTGTGGAACGCAGAGAAGCAAATGGCTAATTATCATGTAGAATGACATCGGCTGGAACAAAGGATTCCATTGGTCAAGCATTTCCATATTTTTATAGCGCGTTTCAGCTCATTGTTTGGCTTTCCTGACTGCAACGTTACTGTTTTTGTTTCCTCTCATAGCGTCATTTTCAAGATAGTTGAACAGCTAAAGAGTCACATATTTCTCTCAGCACTTGGTGGAGACCAAAAATGTAACCAAAAGAGAGTGTATTGAACTTACATGAGCCATGTAAGTTCAATATTGCTTCGAAACGGCTGATTGTGTAAATTGTTCACAATATCAACTTAAAAGTTGATTGTATGGATGTCTGTCTGAGATTTCTGTCGCCAGAAAAACACCAAAATATATGAAAGTAGGTGTGAACAATGTCATGCGACTTGCAGTTAATGTTTTTGCCTGTCGCTGGGCAGCAAAAAACAAAGTGAACAAACTACCCCCCCCAAAAAAAATGCAGCGAGCAAAGTTCCTCTGCGGTTCACACCAAAGGAAACCAAACTGTGGCTGAGATCACACTTATTGTGTTCCCACTTGTGTGTCATCCTCCACCCGTCCATGTGCATCAGTATCAGATTTGACAGAGAGGCTTTGTGTGTGCGGTGCGTTTCTTCCTGCATCTCTGCGAGCACGCCTGCTATTGTACTTCACGCTTTTCAGCTTTTCAGCACCCGCTCATATTTCACAGTAGTAGCGCTCAGAGCCAATCAATAGCTGGCTCTCAGTCGTGAGACAGAGAGATGCACCGTGTAGTACTGGCCACGATAACACAAGCACAGCGCTTCTTATCTCTCAAAGCTAAATCGAGTACCAGGACCTTAAAAATGAATGTTTTTCTTCCTGTGCCTCATCATGTATTGTGTTATTTAGGAGGTAGCGGGTCGTTATTGGTGCCCAAACAATTACTATTGTTTCAGTAATTTATAAAATAAATAATTAAAGATGTCACGTTGAGCTACAAGAATCTTTTACATTATGTTCACTTTTTATCAAAAAGGGAAGAATTTAAAACAAATTTACCGATTAATCGCTAATACAAAAATATCATCAGACCAAGAATTCGCTTCTGAATTCTTGAGCTGCTCGTGTCGCCCTTCAAAACAAAAGCATGGCGCTACGAGAACATCAGACCCACGCTGCAGTGACTGAGGGCTCTGACCTGCTCGGTAGTGGCTGCATTCATTCGTGTTCACAGACGTCTGAAGGGAAAATCCATAAATTCACAATTAAGTGTTTGCATGTAGATTAAAATAGGGTTTTCTATTATTATTGTAATAATAATGATGATAATTTGTGTTCACATCATGATGTGGTTTTTGATTTAAATGTTTTGTGGTGTTTTAATTTTCTCCCAGCGGTCTAGTTTGACATTTAGTCTCGACTAATAAACGAGAAAGTAGAATTGAAATACAATTTTAAAACCCGTCTTAGTAAGGTGGCTCTCACTTTTGTATTCAACAAAGATTTACTGAACTGAACAGCTGTTGATTTTTAATGCGACAACGATGATGATAATGATTTGAAACAATGAACTTTTGAGCAACCAATTGTTTTGTTGTTGTGCTAAATGTCCGTCTTTAGAGCCAGTGATGAGTCGGCTCTAATCCATGGAAATGACAGCTGCATGCTGGTGTAGTTGCTGTGAAAAAATAATATTCTGCAGCCTCTAAAACTGTTGGGAGCAGCAATTTAAAGCTCAGATGTTTTAACATGATGCAAGAAAACCCACCTACGTGTTTCAACCTTTACCTCACAGACGGTGTGTTGCAAGCAGGGCGTTTATTTTATCCTTGTACTTCTGTGTGTGTGTGTGTGTGTGTGTGTGTGTGTGTGTGTGTGTGTGTGTGTGTGTGTGTGTGTGTGTGTATGGCATGATATGCATACATTATACTCCCACGAGTGTAGGCTGTATTTAAGAGGCTGTAATGTATAGATGGATTATGGTGGGATTGAGGGCAAAGGTCACACGGGTGAGTATCAGACCTTCCTTTCCCAGCCGGGTCCCAAAGGAATTACTCGCATACTGGATTATTCTAAAAGTAAATGATTTCCATCTAATGCCGTCCAGACGAGAATAAGCTTTGGTTGTGCACTGGCTGGAAGCCAAATGTTCTCCGCTGGGGAAACACCTGGTTTACTTCTGCATTTTAGCAAATCCTCGATGCAGAGGCACCAAGATGTCGAGAAGATCCTAAAGCCAGCTGGTGAGTGTGTGTTTGTGTGTGCGAGCGTTCGTGTTCTTCAGCTGCTGTCAGCCCAAGCTGTGCCAGACACCCTGCGTTGATGACTTGAACTTCACACCGAGCTTGTTACCACCTCATTCTCACCGAGGGAGCTGCCTTCTCAACACAACCCTGTCTACTTGAAAGAATTCATATAGATCTGGCTCACATCAACAAGAAACGATGTACAACTTGTTTGTCTTGGCGTGCCGTTGCATGAAGAGTGGCATCAATATTTTGTCCATGGGCTGGAGAAAATGGATGATGCGTCATAATGTTGTGCCACAAAGTGCAGAGTGACTCCAGCATACCACGGCTCCACGATTAGCTTCTATCTGCCCGAGTCGTCATCATGACCTGTGCTACCTGGCGCACAGGTACCTTCCTCAATACTTTGCTTCCTCAATACTTGAGCGTTTAAAGGAAATGAAAAAGCCACTGTGAACACAGTTCACTTTGTGACATTCAGGGGGAAAAGTTCCTCTCAACGTGCTTTACAAGAAACTCAAAGATCCACTGCATTCAGATCTGCAGGAAAAACGCAGTAATACTGGAAAATACTGGAGAAGACGGCGACAGCTGCTTGTTCGACCCCGACTGTTTTTATCCACTGTGCCCGCACTCGCTGGCCACACTTTGTGTTGTGTGCTTGTTAGTGTCAGATTCATACTTCCAGGCCTCTCCCCTGATTCCTGTTCTCAAGGCCTTTCTGCTGCTCATTACAGCTGAACATGGTTCGGTCCAGCATCGCCTCAGCCCGACAAGGCCGGTCAGAGCAGCGGCCCTCGAACCGCCAGCAGCCGGGACGAGGCGGCGCTCGATCGGGTCCAGCGGTCAGTCTTTCTCACAAGACTATTTGTTGCTTCTCATAAGCGTGCACCCTGATAACACGCCTTATACCTACCTGAGCTATCTTGTATTTCCAACACGACATCGGCACTAAAGAATTTTACCCCAACCAGCGGCTAGTAGTGGTGACATTTGGCTTTCTGATGGAAACATTTAGTTATCTCAGTTTTTACGTCAGTCAGGAAACTTCCAGGTGATTGTGAATGTTTTTTGTAATGTTGCCCTCTCAAATATATTGTTGCATTGTGAGCATAGGTATATTTTGTGTTGCATTACATTAATTATTTTCAGTATTACTTTTTTTTATGTCAGTAGTACCTAAAACCTCAGGCGAAGTTGACAGTCAACAGTCCACAACCCAAAGATAATAATATTTATGGCGTATTATAGAGAAACGCAGCAAAGCTTTGGCTTTTGTGCTTGAAAAATAAAAGCATTGTTCTACCGATTGTCTAGTCGGTTCTGCACCTCATTGTTTCGCTGCATTACCTCCACTTAGCAGCTGCTCTTGTCCAAGGTGACTCGTAAGAAGTCATCTGATCCGATATCTGCAGCGTGAAGAAGTCTCTCTAAAGGTGTTTCAGCACCGGGGCTGCATAATGAAGGCCTTTGTGCTTTGAAGCAACACCTCAGCATCAGCAGACACAAAATCTAATTTGCAGAGTCTGCAGCGGCTCAGCCGCCGTGTGGCTGTTTGCATGCAAATTGGCTGAGCGCAGGTCTGTTTTTAAGGAAGCAGCGTCGGTTACTTTGTACTGTTGCGTACTGTCGCTCCCATGTGTGTACGTTCAACAGGCGGGGACTGTATGAAGTACACACCTGAGAGAGCTCAGTCTATTCTATTATTGGGGTTTTAGAGAAGCATGCGGCAGTAAATCTGTTGACCGCCGCCGTGTATTTCCACAGATAATAACAGTGTTGGGTAATGCAAAGCTCTCCTCGAGGCATTGTCACACAGCCGGGCAAACAAACCTCTCCTTTCCTTTCCCAACCAGCTCCCAATCATCCTCTCCCCTTTTACAGAAACAAGTAGGCCGAAAGCAGGAAGCCTTGTCCGTGCTTTAAGCACTACAAAGGTACAAAGGGGATGCAGCAATTTGATCCGGCAGCCTATCTGGGGTTTTGCGCTGTGCAGGGAGGGGAGGGGGCTCTTGAGAAACGGCCTCCCTGCCTCTGTTTGTCAGTGATTCCCAGGAAGGCGTTTTTTCTTCTCTGCCTGCTCATTATTTTCTGCCCCATCTTTGCGATTGCTCAGCAGCTCCGGTGCAAGTCAGTGCTCTCCCTCCACATCCCCAGAGGATGAGAGGGGTTTCTCAGCTAGCCTCTGCTAGTAGTAACAATAAACATGAGGGGCCTATCAGGTGGGGCGAACCCCCCCCTGTCAACGTAGCTGTAAGCTATATATATTTTAAAATCTTAGCTCTCAGAAAGAGCAACTGGACCGGGGTAAGAACGCTGCCTCGTTCAGTTGAACCGCTGCCATTTCTCCCCTTGTTTGTATGTGTGTGTGCAGCTGGTGTTGTTCACAAAGGGTGGGCTCGCTTTCCCCCTCTCTCTGTGTGCGTACAGGGGCAGCAGCGCTTTGGAAATAACAGAGGCGTGGACGTTTGATTCCCACAGGCCACATGCCATCACACTGGCTGTGTTTAGTGGCTCAAACGGCAGTCGTTTTGGGGGTTTTATTTTCATGATACGTGGCAGATTACTTCTTCTTAAAAGGTTGAACAAGTATCTATCTATATGGTCTTCCATCGGCTCTTCTAATTAGGTGGGGGGGACCTGCAGGAAACGCACTCAAACACACTAATTCACCACGATGCTGATGGCATTTGCCAACCAATTATCCGCAGTTCATAGCAATATGCAGAAATGCACATTTCAATGCATTCTTGTGTTCAGGTTTGCGTCATAAACAATAGTGCTGTTACATGTTGTCAAAACCTCATCACACATGAATTATTCTACTCTGTCTCTCTGTTGAAAAGGTCCTGCCTTGTAAAGCTGACAACAAGTAAAGTAATTATAGAACCTCTTTACATCTTTCCTCCTCCAGAGTCGCTGCTCCGCTTCACTGCAGTCTCAACCTGACACCCATCGGGTGCTTTAACATAATAGTCCACGTTGATAAGTCGAGTAACTTTTCCACGTTCGGGGAATTTGAGAAAACATCGGTGTCCACTGAATTCATGGAGCAAAAATAATTTGTATGTTTAAAAATAAATCAATGGCAATTCACCAAACTCTTCACCGATAGCACGATGTAGTAGCATTGAACAGTGAACCTTTCGGTGCATTGTGTGAATTGGCTAGAATTTGCATGCAAAAGTCTCCACTTGCCTGTTTTTAATGGTCAGGCAGCATAAGAGCCCTCACAAAATACCACACAGGTTATGTTCAAGTGCCTGCAATGGATGTTGGTTCTTTTTTTTTTTTTTTTTGTACGCAGGACTTTTTCAATACGCTGAATAGTCCGACAGACTTGTATTTCTCACACAACATTGCTTTTTTCTTGTGTTTGTGTCATAAAACCATTATATGGAAGCGCTGACAGGAGAAGTAAATCCCGGGGGGGGGAAACAAAGTGTCACAGGATGTCTTCACAATCTGCACAGATGGCGTATCATCATGAACAGGAAATCGGTCGTGTTCTCCTTTCTCATCCGCAACAGTGTTTTCACACCCAAAGTCCCACGGCTTCACACATCACGCTTTTCCTCTGCATGAACTGTGGAAAGTTTGAAGGATGTTGTGAGGAAGCTGCTAGTTTTTCTTGGGCTTCTGGTTTGTTGCTGTCGTAATTGTTTGCCTTTTTGCAGTTTCAGTGGTCTGCACATGGAGTTGCACGTGTTAGCCGTTGGAACGGTTTTACTTTCTGCTCACCTGGATGTGCGTTTGTGAAAAGGAAAACGGGGCGAATGAGAAGAGAGGTGAACTTGTAGGTCGAACATATATAATATTCTCATCACGTGGCTGTCTGAACTTGACCTTTTTTATAGCTGCACGTTTGCAGCTTAAGTGATTATCCTTTGAGCTATAATAGTGTGCAGAGTCCTGTGTGTCTGCTTGTATAATAATAGTACACACACACACACTGTGTGAACAGCAGACACAGATTAGAACCTGATGTTTCTGTCCCTGCGGTCTACACGATGGAGGCCTGACTGACAGGTGGGGATGGGAGTGTCATTATCACGAGAAAGCGCTCATCCTTCGTCTCTCTCTCTTCCTCTTCACGGTGTCTGCTTTGTGTCTGGTTCGGTCGCGGCACAAGCCACTTCCTCAGAGACATCATTCCCTTTGAGCTAATCCAAGGTTCGGTTTGTCAGCAAACAATCCCTCAACCGTAGGAATCGGATTACTTCCCTTTCAATATATGTCAGTTTAATGTGGTTGATTATGATGCTCGGACGATATCCAGAGGGTTATGTCAAACTTTTGGATTTTAGTTTTACTGTTTTCTCCCGCCACACTCATCAGCTGTTCTCAAAGTAGATGAAAACAGTTTTTCTCACATAGAATTGTGTATTGGAAATAAGGCTGTCTCTACCTTTTAACCAATATGGCTTTTCAAGGCTTCCAAATCCACCTATTATTTTAGTATTTGTTTATTTTGTGCATCAGTGGAGCCACTTGCCAGGGTGACGGACAACTCCACAAGTATTGCATTGATAATTGATCAGGAGTGTTTTTGCCCACTGTGTAATACCAATGATTATTTTCAATGTTGACTCACCTGCAGACTATTTTTGCTCGTCAATCGTTGAGTCTATGAATTGTCCAAATATATGGTAATTCCCAGAATCTAAAGTCTTTAAATTGCTTGTTTAGTCTGACCAACAGTCCAACACCCAGAGAGGTTTTATTTACTAGGATATATGACAAGGAAAAGCTGCAAATCCGCACGTTTTACGAAGCTGTAACTGGGAAATATTTCACCCACTGTGTCATTAACCTTCCACCGGCAACTATTTAACAGGGATGTGCAAATGCAACGCGCCGTGCCACTCGAGGGAGCGGCTGAGGTCGCTCATTGGCCGTGCTTGTTGCTCCACAGAATCAAAGAGCAGGAAGAAGAGATGCGACCATGTTTTTAGCCGCATGTTTAGGCATGTTTTTAATCTTTTTTTTTTTTTTTTTAATTATCTGTGAACCTGCAGATTATTTTCACGACTAAGCGATTATTGGTTTTGGCTGTCACATTCTACGAAAGCAAATAGTTTTTGTCCAACCATCCAAATTCTAAAGACATTCAGATTACAATCGCATTAAAACAAAGTGATGCTGCAGATCCTCACATTTAAGAAGCTCTAACCATCACATGTCTTGCTATATTGCTCTTTTTCAGCCCCTGTGCGAGCAGCAAACTTTCTAAAATCTAAACGGCGGTCTGTATCTACATGAATGTGGGCGTGGCCTCAGACATCAGTGATCGGTCCATGGGGGACACGCCACAGTCACGGGTTCAGAGCTGGGAGACGTTATTAGACCCTGATACTCACCCTGAAGCCTTATTTCTCTTTTTGGCCTCCAAGCTCCTCTGCAGCTGGCAGTGTTGTAGTCTGGATCCTGGGTTTCCTCATCAAATATTGGGACTCATTGAGCAAGGATTAGAGTGGGAACATATAGCTAAATTACTGAACTGCTTCCTGACAAGTGTGCACTCTCGTCTTGGCAGGACTGTGGGAGTCAGATGACGGCGCAGGGGAACTCGCTTTATTGCGGCTATTCTTCTTCTTCTTCTTCTTCTTCTTCTTCTTCTTCTTCTTCTTCTTCTTTTTGCCAAGGCAGTGGAAGCTTTTGCCATAAAGCTGTAAATCTGTGTGAAAATCTGGGCTTGGATGGAAATGAAAAAACACGAGACAGAATGTGGCGCCCTCTCTCATCCCCTACTCCCTTGTTCTATTCCTCCCTCTGTGGGTGTTCGGTACACTAAGTGCTAAATGATTGCCAGGGCCGCGAGGAGCCACAATCGGCGGAGGCGTCAACGGCCCTCAGCCAAGTGTCCTTGCTATCTCCCCCGAGTAGTTTTCCCGGCCGACATTTTGAGGTGGAGTCGGCGCTATCCAGTCGGTACGGCAGCGTTCAATAGATGTAGCGTTGCTGATGGACTTTCCCCGACAGCTCCTGCGTTGTGCATACATGGAGGACTTGTCAGGCTATAATGTCACTCAGGCTCGTCACGCATGGATTGCAAAGTCTGAGTCTATAAAGGCTGCACACGTATCCACTCACCTGTTGACACTGTACCGTATAGCACATGGTTGGGAAGAAACACCTGGGCAGGTCAGCTGATGAATGTTCTCGGTGGGATCCAAATAATTTTGGTCAACATTACACAAAAACGCTTTATATCCCAGAGAAACATTATTAACATGTTGCTGCTTCATGTCGAGTCTTTAAAAAAAGAAATGTCACGTTAGCTAAACATGCTTATTTGAAAATCTAAAACCAGTCAATGTTGTGTGTCTTTTGCATTTAAAACGGTCCAAATTGTTTGTGTTAATTCTGCTAATCAACAAAACATCTTTTAATTGCGTCTGCTCTCGATTCAGCCAATAGTTTCTCGTGTTGATTGTCAAAGAATTTACACAAAGTGTAATTATTTTTAAATTGTATAAATCCTACATGTTTTCCACAGATTGTTCATCATATAAAACATATCAAACTTGAACCTTTTCAACCGGTAGTTTGAACTGTTGAGGTACAAATGTTGGATTTCTAAGAGTTCTAAAACGTTCATTGAGCCTCTTTCCACCCAGAGTTACTACGAGATACTAAACACTCTAGGACTGACGTGTTTTATGTCACTGATCTATCGTGAATGATGCATCTTCTAGTGGCTGGGCGTGCGGGGCGGAGGATTCCCGTGTGGATGTTTGTCAGCTGTGTTGATGTTGTGCTGAGCTGTGATTCTCATCAGGCTGCTGCCCGAAAGTCATTCACACACTGCCGTCACCAGGGTGAGGGCAGGTGTTATTTTGTTGAATACTTTCTTTTTCCACCGCAGATAGTAATTAGGACTCTTGTAAATTAGCGTTTTAAATATACCTTACGGAGTAATTGTGTTTCTGGCGTTGCAGTCAACTCGTCCACGGGGTTCGCCCACGATGTCGCCCTGATTTCCATCTGAATACATTCTTGTGTCTCTATTCAGCTTCCATTGCTATTCCTGTATCCAGGCGGCGTCGGGCATGATGCATCAGCCAGTTATTAAATTAAAGCTTATTATCCCGCCCACTCCTTTTTTTTGGCTCCAACGGCCGTGTTTACCAAAAGCAGGGTGGCTGCTTTTATTAGTGAACAATGGTGAACTCTGTGGGATTTTAATGCGTGAGCACAAGGATGGCCTTGAAGCTGATTGATCACTGCCATTTAGTTCTATTTATTTATCGGTCAATTGTTCATTTTGTCAGCTGTCCTCGTTCATTAATTATATCAAATTCTGTCTTATTGATGGTCTTATTTGTTTATGAAAGAGTTGTGTTTTTTTGTTTTTAAAGGATTGAAAAATACACTTACTTGAGAATGTCGTTACCACTCTCACTCTCAAAATGATGTCAAAAAGCTAGTTAGCTTAGCATAAAGACTGGAAACAGAGGGAAGCGGCTAGCCTGGCTCTGTCCAAAGGTTGTACGGATCAAACAAATGAGATATACCACCTTAATGAGCGATCTTCAGAGGTGTTTAAAGGCAGATTTATTTTATTCTGTATCAACGTTTCAAGGCCAGACGACCTCTTTTGACAACGTTTTTCTTCTCTCCCCCTCTCCCTCGCTAGTGGCCAGTTTGCTGTGGTCAGAAGATGTCGGCACAGGGGCACGGGGGTGGACTATGCCGCCAAATCCATCAAGAAGCGCCGCAGCAAGTCGAGTCGGCGAGGGGTGACGAGGGATGACATCGAGCGCGAGGTGAGCATCCTGAAGGAGATCCAGCACCCCAACATCATCACGCTCCACGAGGTGTTTGAAAACAAGGCGGACGTCATCCTGATCCTGGAGCTGTGAGTGGCCTCGTCTCCTTAATCTACTTCCAATGTGTTCATCACATCCTGGCCCGTTGAAGTTGTTATTTACTGCTTGATACAAGACAGACTTTTTTTTCACAAAAGTTATTTAGGATAAACTATATCTTCTAATGTTGTCTTTTTAAGAACAGTTTAATGTTCAGGCAAATGTTCTCTTTTTAAAGTCCATGGATTTTAGTTTTACACTTCCATAAAGCCGAAGGACTCACAAGAGCCAGATTTAATAAAAGCGACTCCCTCAAGCTCCAGAAAACGACGGAGCCTACATTTCCCATTATTCAGTCAAACGTGCCCAAGCAGAGATAACCGTTCTCACATCAACAGGGTTATATTTTTTCACACTTTTGTACAGCTTTTCAGTTTTACTTGCTCATGACGTTTAAACTAAACTTCAATGTGTAAAACCCAATTAGAAAAACTCTTGTTTTTGAGTTTTTTGTTTTCAAATAAAACAAAAATAATTTTCTAATAGTGGTCACAAGTCATCGTAGTAACACCTTTTCCAGGTAGATTATAAACTGCACCTGTAGCTGGAACCACTTAGCGGTGTCGTGTGGCACCAGTCAAACCAGTCAAACTAGATTAGGTGGAACTATAAACGCTGGAAGTTAATTCATGTTTACGTTACAATTATAATCCGGCGAACACGCTTATTCACGACAAATATGCACGAAAGCAGAGGCGAGGAGGTCACCTTCATGCCAGTCCGTAATGAGTGAGCGCTGCGGTCGCCGGACCACATTCCTGACCAGTGATCGCACAAAAACCTGTCCGTACTTGCGGTACGATGCGCGCGCGCGCGATTTAATGAGTCCGTGGCTCACTTCCAGCTCGATGCAGTGACGCAGTAGAGCTGATCACTGGGGCTACAAATAGCAACGCAATATTCTCTAACGCTCGATTAAATGCTTTCAGAGGGGAATTATCTGAATGAAAATCATCACAGGACGACCTTCAACTAACGCTCAGCAGTAGAAATACGATCTTATTTATCATTAGCAAGCTGTTTAATTCTGTTTTTGTCAACACAGGGTTGGTATTTAGAGTCGTATCAATATAATAAACCACTGTAGAGCGCTGCAGACTCCTTCCCCTCAAACATTTGCGGAATGGTTCTGATGTTTCCTCATTCCTCTAAAACACTTTACTCAACGTGAACTCGGCTCCCCTCACAACTTTATGTAAAAACATTTCCGTATAATATCCTATTCCATCAGTTCCCCCAAATTCATTTGTGGATATAAATAAGCTTTTCGTTTGCACAGTGATCGAGTTGAGCTACAACGCCTGGTTTAAATAACTGTACTCAAAAGGAGTACTTTGCTTTTGTGGCTTTAGACTGGATGTTAATGAACCATTATAAATATTGTATAATATACAATAATAATGTACAACCTCAGGATTCCCACAAAGAGCAGGTGGCACTGACCTGTGAATCTTAAAGCTACTGTGATGTATTCCAATGAAACCAGTTTAGAGTCGGCTTGATGCCGCTGCTGAAACTGTAGGGTTCAGCCCATTAGGGAGGATCCATCGATTTTATCTCTTCTTTGGAGTTATTCAAGTGAGTTTGTCTTTCAAGCGGGCAGAATATAAACCCAGACGATGGAGAAGTGGACGGGGAAAGGTCGGGGAAACGACTGTGGCGGAGGACAGTCCAGTTACAGCGGACGTCCCTTTTCGCTGTCGGTCATAAAAAGTATCTTTTAAAAAAAAAGGGACCTCTGCTATAATGGGACTTTCGCTGCTGTAAAGAGCAGGTCTGCTGAGCCACTTCCCCCAGAATAAAGGTTAACCGGAAGAAGAACAAATCTAATTTCACTGAGCACTGAAATGCTTTCTATTCTACTCGGTTCTTTGACTCTTTATGACCTTGTATCAATGCTTTTTATGTCTGATAAGCCCAGAATTTATATCCTTATAAATCACAAGAGGTTGTAAAGGTTATAGAAGCAGCGTGTGGCTGGTTAGTCAGTGCAGCTCTCCAGCATGGGGTGTGTTATAACTGTTGTTGTTTTGGGGTAGTCCTAAACATCATCAGTCTCACCTGATCTCTCGGGACCCTGAAGCCTTTAAACGACGGGTCCGTAGACGCTGGCGTCCGTCCGTCCTGCCGTTTGGCTTCATCTCACACTTCGCTCTCACTGACGATGTCGCTCACTTCCACACTGCATTGTTTAACTGTGCCGAGTTCAATTAGAACAAAGCGCTGAGCCAAGCAATTTAAAGATGAGCTCAAGTCGGTGTTACAGAAAGACACTGTTCTGTGAGGGACGAGACCAATGATAAAGCAGGTGATGGGTCTTTTTTACATGATCTATAATCTCACACATTACCCCTGTTCTGCTGTCTGTGGAGATCCGGCAGTTTATTTTCATGCTATTTTCCAAACTTCTTTATGTCTGAGAACGATGCACTCGCTCTGAGCCTCTGACAAACCATTTGGTGAGGATTTGCTCCCTGACATGACACGTCTGTTTTCATTGTGACGCCATTGTCGTGTGTTTGTGTGGACTTGACACACGGCGAGAAGAGGAAATATGAACCAGGAAGGGTAGCTTGAAGACTAAATATAGATAGATAGATGCCAATACACCATTTCTAGTTAATGCTGCACTCGTTTGACGTTGATGAATTTAAGCTCCCTGCGGAGCAAAGAAAATCTTGGTTGACTGGTTGAAGATTAGGTAGAATTTCAATCAATAGGTTGAACTATTATGGTTTTTTGTCTGCATTTAGTGCACTGACTTTTGTCTGCAAGAAAACTCTATAAAGAGATTTTTGAAGAAGAAAAAAATAAAAGCGATTTAAAAACAGACCCAAAGCAGACGAGCGCTCACCCTCCCATATTCAGTATGATTACCAGGAGTAGAAGGAGCTATCAAAGCTGCCGTGAGGCCTGCAGTCATATCACAAATAAAACCATTTGGCTATTTATCAGACCAAAGATATTGAAATGCGTCATGCAAATTCTATACATGCTCACCCTTAGCCAACCAAGTAGCCGAGTGATACGCAGTTCAGGGTTTTTTTAAACACCTGAATCCAGCCGACGGTCCGACCGGCAAAAAAATGCGTGAATCAACCGCGCGAAAGCGACCCGCCTCGCAAACACGCCAACAACCGTCCAAAAGATTCATCGTCTTGTTTTTTTTATATCCCTGAGACAATCTTGTAATGGACTCGACTGAGAGTCTTTTAGTGGTTGATCCACTGAAGGTCGTCCAGAGGAGGAGACGATGCGTTGTGGAGTTTGAAGAGTGAATTATTTAAAACCACTGAATTAGCATTCAGAGCTGGTCGGGCGACATCATAATGCCAGCAGGTAAAACAACAAGTTGCATGCTGGTTGCTAAAAAATATTTAGATCTCTGTTGTGTCCCTTTTTGTCCTCCACATCTCCCCCCCACCTGCTGCACCCTGGGTAAATAAACAACCGCGACAGCCCTCTGACGTTAAGCGTTGAGGAACCCCTTTCTCTAAATAAAGTACTCTCCAGATGATGCCAGGCAGTAAAAATGATGGCAGCGTTTAAATAGATGTAAATCATAAGTTGTAAAACTGCCAACTGAAACGTATTTTTCCATTTTAATTTCCATTCCTCGCATATGTTGTCAGACATTTGTACAGCCGAGTTGACGCTCAGCGGCTGAATGAACACGGCTGTAATTACAGTGATCTGCACCCTTCCTCTCTCCTCAGCTCTCTCCATCACCCTTCCTCTCTCCTCAGCTCTCTCCATCACCCTTCCTCTCTCCTCAGCTCTCTCCATCAGCCTTCCTCTCTCCTCAGCTCTCTCCATCAGCCTTCCTCTCTCCTCAGCTCTCTCCATCAGCCTTCCTCTCTCCTCAGCTCTCTTCGTCAGCCTTCCTCTCTCCTCAGCTCTCTCCATCACCCTTCCTCTCTCCTCAGCTCTCTCCATCAGCCTTCCTCTCCTCAGCTCTCTCCATCACCCTTCCTCTCTCCTCAGCTCTCTCCATCAGCCTTCCTCTCTCCTCAGCTCTCTTCGTCAGCCTTCCTCTCTCCTCAGCTCTCTCCATCACCCTTCCTCTCTCCTCAGCTCTCTCCATCAGCCTTCCTCTCCTCAGCTCTCCCCATCACCCTTCCTTTCATGTAATCATGCCGTGGCTGTGATGAACCCTCCGCTCTCTCCCTGACTGCCACTTTTCTACCTTTTTTTTTTTTTTTTTAAGCGCTGAATCACGCGATGCTGTTCGTTAAATTAGCTAAATGTTGACAGATAGGATGCAGGACGACGTGTTGAGGCTGTTATTTATTTGTTATGCTTATTAACGGGGTATAATAAGACGCAATATCATTTAATTCTGATGGGATAAGAAATCCAAGATACCAAAGACTTTTGTATCGTATAATGTTGTATCTCTTTTGCCCAAAAAGTAGCCATATCTGGTTCAGTATTCATTAAATGCTGTGGATCAAAACACTATTTAGTTCCAATATGTTCTGTTTTTGTGCCGTAATCTTGTTAATTTGTGCAAACTGTTGCTTTTCATCTGATTTAAAAATGAAATATTTTCCATAATTAATTATCTTATTTTTTATTTTTTTTTCAATTTTTACCCAGATTATCAGGCCTTTTTCTTTTTATGAAGATAATGTAATGATACAAACACTTTAAATATTCCGATAAAGTGATCTTGACTCGAGCAATGGGTTGTCCTTTTTCCCACCATCTAGCCGTTGATGTTTTAAATGGAGGAGATTTAATAATAATAATTAAGAAGTTTATCGAGAACAGCGGTGGTTATAAATGTAATCGGTAAGTGTAAAGTGGTCGGGATCTAACGCACCGGGATGATTAGATTACCTCAGATCAGCTCTGATAAGCAGGGATTTGTAGCTCGCTCTGACCTGAGAGATCTCACATTTGATCTCTCCTCTCTCCTCTCGTGTCCAGCGTGGCCGGCGGAGAGCTCTTCGACTTCCTGGCGGAGAAGGAGTCTCTGAGCGAGGAGGAAGCCACTCAGTTCCTCAAGCAGATCCTGGACGGAGTCTTCTACCTGCACGCCAAACAAATCGCCCACTTTGACCTTAAGGTACGACAGAAACTAGAATACAGACGTCATCGTCCATCAGTCGTGTGCCTTAGGCATGAGAACGCCACGTTTCTGAGATATTGTTCCTTCCGTCAGCTTGTATTGTACACATTGCTAATGACTTTATGACGGTATTTATTTGATGTGGACATCACAGTGACATTAGAATTCATAACATACATCTATGCACACAAAAACAGATGCACTGTGTTGAGTGTCTATAGCGAAACGCACTATAGTATACACTTCACTACATACTTATGCTTAACGGCTTTAAGTATGTTGGACATTAGAGACGGTATTGAAGGTGAAAAGAGTAGTTGATTAATTGTCAGCCGAGAGAACATTACATTACACCTATTTTGTTCATGGTTTCAGTCTCTTTTTTTTTGGACTGATGGTAATATAAGGTATTTAAAGATGTCACCTCGGCTTGATTCATCAAGAAAACGATTAGCAGATCGATCAGTACGCATTGGTTTTACATGTTGGAGACACTCTTCTTCCAAAATGCAATGAAAATATTCAAGAAAACAAAAATATTTAAAATAATTCACTTTTTCTTTGTACAGTTGAACTGACGATGGCATCCCCAAGGTCGTAGTTAGATTTATATCTGTTGCCTCACTTTCTGTTTTGTACAAAACTGAAAATACATAATACGTTATGAACGCTAGTATTTAGTACACGATAAGCTGGTTTGTTTGTCCTTCGTAGGGCTTTTGTTTCACACAGTTCAACAAATGCAAATCAGACTGTTTAAGTGATTAGTCTTCAAAATGAGAACCAAAACAGAATTATTGGGCAATTTCATAGAAGTGATCTACTCTTCTGATGATTGTGATATTTCCATGAAAACACTGGACAACACATTGTTTTCCTGTTATCAGAGGTCACAGTAAAGTGCTGCATTTTCTTCAACCCCCCTCCATGGGAGAAGTTCACATCCATTTTCCAAAATGCCAACTCAATGGAGAAGTGGATTTGCAGCATTATTATAATTATTTTTGTACATTTTTTTTTTTTTTGCAACAGCAAACCTCTTAACCTTTTTATATCAGTTTCTCTTGGTATCGACGTTTTTGGAGCCAATGCATCTGAGGCAAACTACCATGACTCATCAGTTTTGGTTTATTTAGGGATTGTGTGCATGCTCAGCGACTCACAGCGGAAAGAGTGCAAGAGTAAAGACAGAGTGGGGAGGTGGGAAAAAAATCTATCTTTTTGGTGTTTTTCTAAAAGAGAATAAAGAGTGGGAAGGTAACCTGTATGATTTATGAAATGAAATGCGTTTCCCTTCATCGTGATTGTAGGTTTACGTTTAATTTGGCTTGACAAACCACATGTTGCGTAACAATTACTTTGCCGCGTGGCTCAAAAAATACACTAAAGCGGTAAACTCCATGCACAAAATACAGCCTTCTGATATTTAAAAAAAACTAATCGCTGTTTCATAATAATATATATTACATTGTTGTAGTACATGATTTATGCATTAATTAATGCTAGTCAAAGGAAATACTTTATATACTGCTAGTATATCATAATATATGACTAAGATATGCACTTTGAACGTAAAAAAGGTCCCAGAGTGCGTTTAAAAAAACATCAAAATAGACTCCTGAGACCCTCCAAAGCAAATCCCATCTTAACCCCTGGGCACAACACTCTGTATTGGGTGTACGGTTGTATTATTGTCAAACATATAAAAAATTTTATTTTTTAAATATTTATCAAGGTTTTGCATCTTAAAGTTAGAAATCCCGGTAGCGTGACAACACTATATTGTTGTGGATCTCGATCAATACCATTGATCGGTTGTCCACTTACGGAAGCACACAAATTGCGCCTTCACAATAAACAGCCAGACCGACTCCTCCACTCTCAAGAACAATCTTCACAAATCATCCAGCAGAGTTCAGGACATTTGGCCTCCGGGGTTTTTGCAGAACATATTGCCCTCTGTGCTCAGCTCTGTTGTCCATTGTGGAGCAGAACGGCTCGGATGGAGATGTCGTTTGCGTAGTTGAGTGCATACCTGAAGTATTTAGCTTCAAACGGAGTCTTTGTTTGCTGTGTCAACACAACATCTTTTCCTCTTTTTTTTTTTTTTTTTTCTTCTCCTTTTGAATTATAGTTCAAAGCTATTTGTTGTGTATATTGTGCAGCCATGAGCGTACCATAACGGCAGTATGAGACATTCAGGGTCCGACGGAAAGGCCCCATAGGTTCTATCTGACCTGTTTTTAAAGTGTGAACAAGGCATGTTTCAGAAAATCAATCGATCGATGAACTTATTCTACTCAAGAGCTTGACTTGTGAGGCGGACTAATGACGGCTGACTCAGCAAATCTGCACTTTGTATCGAGGCTGAAGGACCAAAATGGTTCAGAGCTGTTCTGTTAATGGAAAACACTTGAAAAGACCCAGCTTCAAACTTTAAACTTGTATTGCTCTAAACGTTGAGATTTTCATTGTGAGGTGATCTGTAAGGAAATGTGTTTCTTTTGGGGTTCTTGAGCTTGCGCTCTGAATTGAGAAATGTTACAAGTAAAAGTACTGTGCTAAAATGTTACTGAAGTAGAAGAGTGTAAGTATAATCAGGAAAATGATATTAAAAGTACTGAATGCAGAAAAAAAGCCTCCTGTGACTGTTATACTATCATATATTATATAATAAGATTATTATTCCTTATGCATTAACATAAAAGCAGGTTTTTACTGTTGTAGTCGGTTGAGTTGGAGCAAACCTTTAACCGCTCGGTGTTTGATTGCAACTAATTATTTGATTGTTTTCATAATAGATGAATATGCTGATTATTGTCTCGATTAATCGGTTGATTGTTTGGTTTGTAAAAAAGGCCCACAGTGACCAACAAAGTTAAAAAAAGTATTAAACATGAATTTAAACGACGAAAGTAATTGAAATGAAAACTAGCTAATCTTCACATTTATGAAGCTGGAACCATGACATGGTTTTACTTTTTTTTTAAATTAAAATAGCCAATACATTTTCTGTTAATCGACTAATTGATTAATAAAGTTATAGTTAGTAATAGAGATTAAAAAGGACTATTTCTCTCTTATTTGTGGTGGAGTTGAAGGAGAACGTGGCATGAAACAAAAGCAACTCAAGTAAACTACAAGTGCCTCAAATATCTACTAGAGTACATGTACGTCGATACTATTTAGAACTCAAGCAGTTTGAAAACCGTCTCCCTGATTCCAGCTTTAACGTAAGCTTAAGCTTTATCGAAGTTTATCGAGACTCGAACCGCCGAGCTGAGCTGCAGTCTGTGTTCCCTCAGCGCCTCCCGTTGCCACTGCGGCCCCCACATTCAATCCGTTCTCGTTCCTTCCCCCGAAACCAAATCCTCACAGTCGAGCCAAAGGGATGCGGTCCGGAGAGGAAGATGGCCTCCTCCTAAAAAGACGACATCGCGTCCTCGGTCTTCTGTCGTCCCGCGTCGCTCTGAGCACGTTGTTGCCGTCCTCCCTCGCCTCTCACTCCCTCGAGAGGTTTCATGCTCGTGCTTTGCATGGGATTTCCATGATGCGCATCCTTCCTGCCGGCCTGTTCCTGGTCGTGTGTCCACCTCTGCCGCTCGCGCTCTTGTTTACACTTAGTGTGTGTGTGTGTCCCACCGTGGTACCTCAAGGTGATCACGTTTCAACATTTGTTCTCGTTCTAGTCCTAATTCCTCTGTGCTGCAACTGTTCCTCATTAACGTCACGGTGAACAGTTGGCTTCATGTCTTTAATAAAAAGGTCACGCCACCTGTTCTCCATGTCTCCCCTGCTTTTTTTTAACTGTCTTTCTCTCTTTCCAGCCGGAGAACATCATGCTGCTGAACCGCTCAGTGCCTCACCCGCGCATCAAGCTCATTGACTTCGGCCTGGCCCACAAGATGGATTTTGGCAACGATTTTAAAAACATTTTTGGAACTCCAGAATTTGTAGGTCAGTACCTCTTTTGTGTGTGTGTGTGTGTGTGTGTGTGTGTGTGTGTGTGTGTCGCTGAAGAATCATGATCCTTGTTTTATGGCGTACAACAATTCTGCTCTGACGAGTTTTCACTTTGTGTGCAACACACACACACACACACACACACACACACACACTCTAACAGACACACACACACTCTAACAGACACACACACACACACTCTAACAGACACATTAATGGCATTAATGGCTCGGTCCCATCTCTCCCCTCACTGACCCCTTTCTTGCCCTGGGCGCCCGCCAACACTCCCATATCTCCTCCAGCTCCGATGCCAACATGTGGCTTTGTAGTAATTCGTAACTCGAGTCAAAAATAAACACAGACATGATGCACATTGATTCAGTGGGACTTGATGATGTCATTATTGTTAATTGTGAATAAATGACCATTAATCCTTCAGAGTAATTGATTACGGTGTTCTTTATAACGCCAGAACTTGTCTCAGAATGGCGTTTCAAGTTTCCTTCAGTGTCATCTCGGCAAAAAAAAATCTAATTGACTCCTTGGAAACATTAGACCTGTTTACATCCCAGAATGATGGAAACTTTAGTTCAACACCGATGTGTGATTATCCCCCGAATAGAAGTAATAATAACAGATATGACAGAATCTGTATATTCTATCGAATATTAACTAATAAAAGGGGGCGGCCTCCTCTCTCCTGTAAAATGCCCGTTTCACATCAAAACTGTTTAAATTTCATTAGAACTGAATGCGCCGAGTCATCGGTAATTACGGTGTTCACACATCTCAGGGCATGTGACGAGAGAACAAAATAATATAAATAATCACAGTTCTAGCAGGTGTGATAAAGAAAAGAAAAGAAAACACCTAAGGAAACAAAAGAAATCTGAATGTGATAGCATGCTTGAAACAATACTCACTAAGAAGGCATTGCAAGAAGGAAATAAGTTAATTAATTAGTAAGGTGTGTGTGTGTGTGTGTGTGTGTGTGTGTGCGTGTGTGTGTTGTTTGCGTGCTGACCTGAATAGTAATAATCTTCTGTTTTGTGTGTTTTTGCCTCACAGCTCCAGAAGTAGTCAACTATGAACCGTTGGGCCTGGAGGCAGACATGTGGTGAGTAAACAAAGGCTCTCTACAAAGAGCACTGTGTACATATGCTGTTTGAAATCGTTGGCATTTCCAAAGAACATCTGCTGTTCAGTAAATGTTTTGCATGATGCACCGCTAACGTCTCTCTCTCTCTCTCTCTCTCCCTCTCTCTCCCTCTCCCTCTCTCAGGAGTGTCGGTGTGATAACATACATCCTGTAAGTATGAGTCGTCGGTGCGTCACAGCAGGGTTCTCACGTTTTCTCTCAAACCCCCCCGGGGGTCGCCGTCTCGCTCCACACAGTCGGTGGGAATGTGCGGAAGGTCGCCGGCTCTTTGACCTCTCTGTGTTGCTCGCTCTGCAGCCACGCTTCAGGATCAATAATGGAGCCGCCTGCAGCGAGGACCGGCCAGCTTATTAAAACTGCATTCTGCGTGCACTCGAGTGTGATTATTGTCCCAGCAGCTGTTTTCCTTTTTATTTCAAGAGGGATTGTTTTGCTGATCATGCTGACGTTCTTACTAGATATCCAATCGTATTGATTAACCGCATTATAGAGGCTCCTTCCTGTCATTCTTCTTTAATCTTGTCGGCCTGTAATGCAGTTAATGAAGAGGATGTGACCTCAGAAAAGAAGCCCTGATTAGATAACCCCCCCCCACCGCCTGCCCTATCTTCTATCTATAAGAAGTCATGTTCAAAGGTTTCACCTGTGTCGCTACTTTACTTGTTCTTCAGTGAACCAACCATCTTCCTCCTCCTCTTCCTCCTCCGGCTTTCATTGAGCGAGCGCGTGTTCTTGAAGCAGACCCGTCAAGAGCGGTCAGCTGCTGTTGGCTCTCTGCGACGCCCCGGTGTCCTCGTCTCTTTTACTACGAGGTCTTCTGAGCGCCCCGCCTCACGCCCTCGTATCCTTCAGGCAGACGCCTCCACCAACGCTCAAACGCAAAGAAAGAAACGTGCGCACGATGCCGTGCACGGCCGGGAGCATTTGCCCACACGGTAGAGAGTGCACACCAGAATACAGAGCGGTAAATAAAGAGCAAATGGAGGTGAAGCGTTCTCTCACTGTTACATAAGGATCCGTAAACATTACATTACTGCGTTATAATTACATTACTGCGTTATAATATTATATATATATATATATATATATGTTGATGCCATTTTAAAACGATGCATCATGTCTCTTTGTTGCATGAACACAATTGCACACATGCATATTGTGCACACGCCATCTTTTTTCAAGCTGTCCACCCACACATTTGTCACAGCTCTGCTTGGCAAGGTTGAAAATAGATCGTTCCCTGCCTATTATCACAGCCGAGCAACCGTGAGGTGCACTTACAGTTCTGCCCGTCTCTTGTTAAGAGAGGGGGAAGAGGGGGAGAATAATTAAATAATCCATTTGGGGGGATTTCTGGGAGCGTTTCCAAACTTTTAATGAGAGTATTTTTGCATGACTGATTCGACTGCTACGAGGTAATGGAAGCTGCACAAAATTAGGGAACTCAAAGTAGTCGCAAATTATACTAAAGTTCGACAGACTTCCTTTGAGATAAGGACACCTGAAATAATTTGCACGCATGCGTTATGTGATATTAACCCGATACTGACTTCAAATGCAGTATCGTGTCAACGGGGCCGGAGTAATCAGTTCAATTTGAGATTATATATATATAAAAAATTGAACTGGGTATATACTGGAATTTGAATTCCTATTTTGAACAACAAGGGTTTGTACTGGACTTCTTGGTCATTTTAAATTGTGCACTAATTATTATTCGAATAATTCTGCAAACTTATCTAATAGATGTATTTAAGTAAATTCGGAACGGTAACGTGTTTCAGTCGAGGCTGACGTGGTCTTACCCATAAAGGAAAGATGCCCGTCCCCTCCACACAGTGCTCAGTGTGTATCGGGGCTGAAGGACGCTGGCTGTGTTTAAGCATGTGCACAGTCTTTACGTCTCATTTGGGAAACATTTTGGTGTGTAAAACATTTTCCTGCTGATTTTTAACCGCCTGGCACGCTGAAGAATGGCCTTAATTACTTGTTTATTGTGCGCAGCTGCCCCCTTTTTCTGCGGTCGATAAATTAATACATACATCTCCACTCAACTTGAGCTTGACCCTCCTGGCGCCTCCTCCATGTCCGTCCCAGCTGGCGCCTTAATCAGCGGCTGGTGCTGACGAGCTGGAGAGGTTTCGGCGGGAAGCCCGTGTGTGTGTGTGTGTGTGTGTGCCTGTGTGCCTGTGTGCCTGTGCCTATTAAAGCATGCTTTTGTCTCGTGCTGGTGTACATACACATTGTCCCATAAAGGCCTCTCTCGCACATTCACCGTATCCGAGCCGGTCCCAGCTGGCCTTCCCATGCTGGTGTTTGAGTAACACAACAAATACTTCAGTTTGATAGCGAGGCTTGATTAATGAGTCAATCACACCCCCACATCAACGAGTAGCAAGGTCTCGGTTTCGGTTTGGAGGGCTGGAGGTAATCAGCAGTGGGAGACTTGCAGTACTGCTGCGAGTATTCTCTGTGATTACAAGAGTTGCCGTTGTTAAAGCTGATTAGATTGGAGGTTTGAAGTTGTCGAGTTGATCAAAGCAAAAATAAATCCATCACATTAAAATCTGCCTTGGTAAACATTTATTTGACTGTATTGTCTTCTTTGTCTCTGTTGGCTGAACGACAGCCTCTAACCTTTTATTGTCATCATTAATGTGTGCAGCCTGAGCGGCGCGTCTCCCTTCCTGGGCGACAACAAGCAGGAGACTCTGGCCAACGTGTCGGCCGTCGACTACGCGTTCGACGAGGAGTTCTTCAGCAGCACCAGCGTTTTGGCCAAAGACTTCATCGCAAGGCTCCTCGTCAAAGACCCCAAGTATGTATTTGATGTGTGCTTATGTATCATCTCTAAAGTGTAGGAACTGCACGGCATGGAGCAACATGTTGACTTAATTAGGGATGCATCGAATTCTTTTCATGATTGAAGAGTTTATCAAATGTGACAGATTGTTCAGAAAAATGGCCATCACAATTTCCCACAGTTGAAGTTGAAGTCCTCAAAACAATAGTCAGTGGTTTTTAAAGTCCATATATATTTTGTAAAAATCTGTCATATCTGGAGTGTCAACTGAGCAATACAGCCGCTCTTTAAATATATTGAATTAATCAATTATGCAGCATTATAAATACAAAGTTCCAGCTCTTCTCTATCGAATTAAATTCTATAATAATTTACTAAATATTTGCTCTTTCATTGATTTTTATTTTGTATTTTTCTAAAAAGCTACCATGTAGGATACTCACACTGCAGGTACTCACACAGCGGTCTCGTCTCTGGAGACAATGCTGTACCGGTGAGCGTCTCCCTTATTGCAGCGTTGCTTGAGCAACGACTGAACGGGTGCGGCATCACTTGAAGACGGCGAAGGCCTCAAAGCTGGACTGCAGCGCGATTCACTGCGGTTATTGCGACACTTCCTCAGCTGTCGCTTTGTGGTCTTTTTGACTTTGACTCATGTTCTTTGGTTAGAAACAGGGATGTGGTGTTGAAGAGTGGGTGTGTGTCTGTGTGTACTGGACCATACCGGTTTCCCTGATAATTCTATTAGCTCACGATGACAAGCCAAACTTTCAAACAATGTCTTTTTTAATTGTTCTTTTACAGCAGTTGTAGTAATAATGGAGGTGACAACCACACCGGTTAGACTGAGAGAGACCAGCTCTGGGTGGGGTGTTTTTTTAATTTTTAATTTGTTTTGAAACATCTACTCCAACTAAAGTATGCTGTCGGTAAAGATGTATACGCATGTGTTATGGGAAGTGGGAGACAAATTAACTGTCTGTAAATTGCAGGCTGTCTCAGTACCTTATTTGACTTGTTGTTTAAGAGAAGTATGAAGAGTTTCTATAAGGAAATGAAATGTTTGAGATCAACAAAGGTCAAAAAGTCACGCTGATTAGAATGAGGATGAGCTAGGATCAAAATGATTTCATTTAGCATATATTTTAATAAGAACGAAGCATCCGATTTTCGAATTTTAATTTGTGTAAATCTTAGATATTGGCAAGTTTATACTAGTGAGGCTTCAGTAGAGCCGTAACAAACATTTTAATTTAGTGTTTTTTCCTCAAAGAGTCCAAGGTGATGTATTCAAATGTCTTCTTTCGTCAGACCACCAATGAGAAAAATGTAGAAAATCAGCAAATCTCTTTCTTTTTTTTGGCATTTTGTGCCTATGTCGTTTACATTTTAGGGGACAAAGTTCAAAGTCTTGGATGTCAAGTTAAAGTGATGGATCCGTGATAACTAATCAGACGGCAAAACATTGAGACAAATGTTGAGTCATGTTTCGCTCTCATGCTGGCTGAGCGGACAGGATGACCGTGCATTTTTTTCGACCCAATGGCCTCGTGATGATGGAGGAGGCTGCAGCTTTCAGTTTTTATTACTGCTGGGTTAATCACTACTAGAAGAAGAAAAAAACTATGCATTTCTTTTCAAATTCAGGACTCTTTCAAGGTCAAGGAAGGTTTTGATTATTAATCAATTATTAGCATCTCACAACTGAATGGTTTCTTTCTTCTGCACACTGTGTTCAATCAGTGTCTCTGAATATGAACAGGAGGATCAGTTGCATTATCCAATTCAATCTCTGTTTTCTTATAAAGATATAACTGACATGAGAATAAATGAAATATTAAATGAAAAGATATGGTGTGCGTTTCCAGAAATGCAAAATGCATTCTCAAAGGCTTCATTTATTTTTCTGCTTGAACACCTGAAATGTGAACACTAATTTCTTTGAGCATTAAAATGCTGCGTCACACCAGAAAGCCCTGAATCGGACCGTTAACTCTGGAACAGCAAAGTATATAAAGACACTCAGCAAATATGTTTCTGTCCCCAGAAAGAGAATGACCATTCAGGACAGCCTCCAGCACCCCTGGATCAAGGTTGGACTCTTTTATTGTGTGGCAGTAGTTCATATTGATTCTGTCCAAAAATATTCTTTTCTAAGGTGCCTCTTCTTTTTTTTTTCTTCTTTTCATCAATACATTTTCCACGTTTGTGAAATCAGCCAAAAGACACTCAACAGGCGCTGAGCAGAAAGGAGTCGGCCGTCAACATGGAGAAGTTCAAGAAGTTTGCAGCTCGCAGAAAGTGGAAAGTAAGTGATTGTCTTTTCTTTTGAGACGGTCTCTGATTTCCCCACGCGCCCAAACATCGAGCTTCAGGGCCGACACAAACAAAGCCCCCCCCCCCCGTCGCTCATCTCATCTCCGAAACACTTCACTTTGACAGCTTCTTGCCAAAAACTCTACTTAGAAGAAGTTGTACTTTTGATGACCCCACAACTGCTGCAGGCTCCTCCACAAGCAGCAGCCACCAGTGCTGCTTCAGTGGTCGTCTCCTTGTCTGCTTCGCTTCCTCACGGTTGAGCCGGCGTCGCTTCCTAGCCTGCGACGGCGCTGCAGTCATGCCTCCGTCTTCATGCTCCAGTCTGGCACGCTGGAAGCTTCTGGCTTGTCAGTAACCTCGATTTGACTTGACAAAGCAGGTTTTTAAAAAGGTTGAGAAAATATCATGCTATACTTTTAATTCAAAGAGGATGTAACAAGGGTCTGATTATTTTTATTTGAAGGCCAGAAGACTGCAAACAAAGACCAATTATTATTACACCGGTAATAACATCTGTCTATCAATATATTTGCTGGTTTAAATCCATTTGTGAAAAGGACAAGAGCTGATTGCAAAGCGGCGTTAACCTCGGCTTTTAAATGATCAACAATATGACACCTCGCACAGTTTGATACCAAACAACTCCTAAAAAAGCCACGTAAGATTATGGAAATGCATTTTAGATTGCCTGTGTATAAAACGAATAGAAGGAAGTGGGGCTGTACCGAATGTTTACATTGAAAGCTTCTCGTGAGGTTTTTGAATGACGCTTTGAATGTCTGTTGTAATATTTAATGAAGTCATCACCCTAAAATAAAAAGAAAAAAATCCTGGGATTTGATTAAATGAGTTGGTCTCTCTATATGAAATCAACTTTCTTGAATTACTATAGATGTGACGCAAGCAGGAGAGCAAACTGTTCCTTTACCGCAGTGAAAATGTAGTTTTTAAAGGCTAAACGCCAACAAATATATCGACTGACTTAATATTTCGTGCGATGAAAACATTATCATCATTTTGGAAATCTTTTTTCCCAATATATTTAGAATTTTGGACTATGGGGTGAAGATTTAGATGTAGAATTTAAATGTTGATGTTAAAAATTAGGCTTTCCAACTATTCGGTGATAAATGCTTGAATAATAATATAAATATATATTATAATAATGTGCCTTTGCGGTGTTTGGATATCATTGGCCAGTTACACATTGGTCACCAAACAGTAAGAAGGTTGATAGGTCAGTTTCTTTACTCATTCTTTTATTACCCGAGTTCAAATGGAGCAGAAAATTGCTCCGTGTCTCCACCTGCCCGCTCCCTTCATGGTCCCCTGGACGCCACTCGACATTAACTTCCTCTTCTCTTTTTCCCAGCAATCCGTCCGACTGATCTCCTTATGCAACCGCCTGTCCCGCTCCTTCCTGTCCAGGAGCAACATCAGCGTGGCACGCAGCGACGACGCCTTGGTGAGACCCGGCCGTCCGATTCCTCTGTTGTGCTCAGACATGACGGCACAGGAGACGCATCAGCAGAGTCATTAAGTTGATCTGGGTTTGCAGCCATTAACACCTCCAAGGCTTTACCTTGCACTTGAGTAAAACATCCACAACGAGAGAACCATTCATTTTATCTTTAATACAAACCAAATGGACCTAATTAACAGGAAACTGGCGGCTTAATGAGTTTCAGATTGCTTTTAGTGAAGTGCATTTTCTCATCAGAACCCCAAGCTCTCACTTACAGCTCTGGTATTTTCAACTCAACAATCCCTCTGAGAATCTTGAGCGCCGACGTGTAATTGATCTGTTCCTCGGGTCGTGTGTGTGTGTGTGTGTGTCCTTTTAAATACAGTGTGAGCTCATCGGAATGTGAGGAGGAGACTGGTTTTGTAATAGTAATGCACACAGTGAGAGTCCCTATATGTGTGTCTATACACGAGATGTAAACACTGCAGCCTCAACGAGAGGCTTAATCATTTAACCAAGGCCGGCCCCGGTTTCTTCATCAGACCGGTATGCTGCAACTTCCTGGTGTCACAGGTGAGCTGCCAGGTAGAGCTCAGCGCCCCCTGTAGGGCACAAACGGCGCTGCAGCAGCGGTAGAGGCTTTCTAACGGATCTTTGTTGGCCGAGCAGCTCCAGGGTCAAGTGCTTTACCTAAAGACTCGGCTCAGAGGGGTTTTAGTGCCGCGGCCCCTCTGTAAACTTTCAACTATAAGAAGTTGTTTGTGTTCTGTGTGAGAGGCTCTGAGACCAGCATCAGGAGAGCACCTGGAGTATTGGAAGTGGGGCTACAACTAATGTGTGTTAATGATTTATTAATCATGGTTATGCCTCCGCATCGTCAACTTCTTATAAACAATTATTTTCTTCAAATTATTTTATTATATTCTGTAATAATAATGATCCCTTTGTCACCATTTCTAAGCACGTAAGAGATAATTTCATAGATAAGTTTTAGCGACAGACTGCATGTCGTTAGAATAATACTTCCACAGAGAGGAACGTATCAGTGGGTGGTGCAGCTAGATCCTCACTAAATCGGTCCTGGATAAGGGGGGGAAGGTAGATTGGTAAAAAATCTCTCCATCCTGCGTTATGAATTACAATCTTCAGAAGGTACAAAAATATGACGACGACGTTGTCGGTGTCTTTGCTGCTCGCTTCACGTTTGTGTTTCTCTGAGGTGGTTCAGCCGTGGCTCCCCCAGCAGGGAGGTTATGTCGAGGAATGCAGCTGGAGTGTCATGCTTGGCAGAGCAAGCGCCACATCATCCTCGCCTCCCTCTTCCTCACCTCCCTCCTCCTCCTGCCTCCTCCTCACCTCCCCTGCCTTTCTCGTCCTCGTCTCTTTGTGCAGCAGAGCGCCACGGCTGATTTCCGTGCCGTCAGGCCGACTCTGGCTGAAGGTCATCGGGTCACATGTCACGGACAGAAAAAAAAATGATAGATTTGTGTGCAGCTGCAAAAGAAAAGCCTGTTTGTTTCTGTGTGTTTTCATGCATGAGGAGAAAGATGAAAGAGAGACTTAAGGGAGGGTGGGGGGAAGCATGTGATAGAAATAATTCACAGGATTAATGTTCACGGGGTTAGATCGTTGTCCTGTGAACGGTCGAGGAGTAACTTGTCTTTCCCACCCGTCCAGGATGAGGAAGACTCCTTTGTGATGAAGGCCATCATCCACGCCATCAACGACGACAACGTGCCCGGTCTGCAGCATCTGCTCGGCTCCCTGAACAGTTACGACATCAACCAACCCAACAAGGTGACCAACACAGACGTAGTGTTCATAAATAGTATTACAAATGTTTGTTTTATCAGGATTTATTATTTGCCAAATGTCTCCTGTGCCATTTCCCTGACCCCGACTAGAATATACATCCTCATGGTCTGAAGGAGTGCCAGATGCCTTTAACAGTATTCAGTGCAGTCCACTTTCCCACAAGCACAGACTTCAGGTCAGCTCAGTGTCCTCACTAAAGCAGCTGATTGGTCCTTTTGAACCGGTGGTGTTCCAAATATGACGTTCTCTTTTAGGGACTGAATGGAAAAGCTCCACATCACGAGATCAAGAGGTCAATTTTGTGATCTTGTGATTGTGTAATGCTGTGCTTCATTTTAGGATGAATGCTGACGGATGAAGAGATGGAGTTTTTTTTCTTTTTCTTTTTGAAAACAACTATTGCAGAACAAAACCAAAAGAAGGAAAGTCATAAACTTCTAAATAATCTAAATGTTTCACCCGAGACAGTTCTGTTTGAGCAAAAGGTTTCCAAAGATGTAAGGAAGGGTTCACTTAGTTCAATCGCTTTATGAGAACAGACAAAAAAAACAGATTTCCAGTTCTTGAATAAAAAACAAACAAACGGAAGCCGATTTCTGCACATTGACTGGCGTCAAATCAGCCTCTGAACCGACGGAAAGAAATGGTACTTCATCCACATTTATCAGAAAGAAAAGAGCATTGCAGAATGGAAGCTGAGGTCATTGTAGTTGCATACATTTTATAAGAGAATGAGGTGCAGACAATGGATGTTTAGGTTCAGATGCAGACTTGACTCCCTTATCTGTTTGCCGTTTCGATGGAGGAGATTAAACCCAGTGGAGTGTAGAGGAGACGAGGGGAGGGACAATGAGGTAATGGGAATATGGAGAAGAGGATGAGGAGAGCTTTTATCTTCGGGAACATGTTCCGAAACGGTCATCTCCATTGCCTTGCATCCTCTTTCCTCCATCACCGTGCAGATACTCAAAGACACATTAGACGTCGGTACCGTCTAAATTTAGTTTCATAATACCGTAGCTTTTTGAGAACCTGTTGAAGAGAATCTTTGTAATTCGTCGGCTCCACTTTAAAGATGCACGAACTTGTCGGGGTCACTGAACACTGAAAATGACGATATGTGTTGCGTCTGCGTTGCAGCATGGGACTCCTCCCCTCCTGATAGCGGCCGGCTGTGGCAACATTCAGATCATCGAGGTGCTGATGAGGAAAGGTGCCGAGATCCAGGCCCACGACAAGGTGAGGACTCATCCGTCTGCTCCAACCGGCGCGGCTCTGACAGCCAGCTGCTGCGTTTAATCAGACTTGGGGCTATGTACAGTATAAATGCGGTACAGTATACACTGCACAACGTACTGCAGAGCCCAGCATATGCTAAACCCACATGTTTCGAAATAGATAGATGGATACTAGAACCCATCCGTCTGCACCAACAGAACAGAGTCACAACATGTAAACCAGAGCAGTTTTGGATGCTCGCACATCCTCAGAATAGGGCCGGTTCGTATCATCTGGCTGCAGACGGGCTCCCGGAGAGCTGGATTTTTCTGGTAAAGGTCAGGGATAAATCCTGGAATTTCTCCTCTCTTTTCTTCTCGAAAAACCTTCAGAGCGGAGCCAACGCTATCTACTACGGGGCGAGACACGGCCACGTCGAGACCCTGAAATTCCTCCATGAAAAGAAATGCCCTCTGGATGTCCAAGATAAGGTGAATCAACACACAGACACACACACACACTTACGACTACTCGCCGCGGTGCGCTATCTATCGGCAATTACTCACACACTCCTACCCATCAAACCTCTCGAGAGGCATCACTTAGATTTTTCTGAAATGCCCAGATACACACACACACACACACACACACACACACACACACACACACACACACACGAGATTCACACTCGCCATAGTGAGCACCTGGGGAGTGAAAACCAGTTACTCTGGCATTTTATCAGCTTATTTTCTGTTGCTATAGAAACAAGTCTTGTGTGTGTGTGTGTGTTTACTTGTGTAGCCTCAATCACAGAGGCAGACGAAATCCCAAAAGCATTATTTTTTCTTCAATCATCTTGTGTCCTCTTCTGTCGGCGAGGAGGATCATTAAAGTTTCATCTCACTTTATTACTCGATAACTTAAACAGAGGTTTCTGTGTGCGACCAAGTAATCCTCTTATGAGAAAGACCTTTTTAACAAGGTGAATCTTTACTATCGCCTTTCCCGTTACGCTATTCTCCTAATTCAATAGACCTGTAAAGTTAGTCCCACCCCCGTGGATCCATTAGATGCTATTTTAAGGGAACACGGCGCCCGGGGTGTCGTTTCACTTCAGCAGCTCCTCCGCTAACGAGCTTCCTCTCTGACTGGCAGCCATTAAGTCGGAGCCGACGGATCGATTTGTAAAGAGTCAGATTGTCGGCGCATGCCGGACGGTAAAATCTCGTTAGAGTGGAGGTTATCCGGGAAAAGTGGCGCGACTAACGGGGGAATCGTCGCTGCTTCAAGATATTGTTCCACACGGAAGCTGTATTAGAGGAAACCCCGACAAAGTTATTTTCCTGCTTTCGAGTTTGTGAATAAATGGTTTTGCAACTTGAATAATGAATGTTTGTCGGACTTACAACGTTTCAAACCTTTTCGGACGGTCTTAAGTGTCCGTCAAGGGAGTTGCGCTGCATGAGAATAATTATTGTGAAAACTCCAAAACATCCTGCTGCTGCTTTTCAATAGGAAGAGACGAGGAAGATAGAGAAAAGATCATTGTTTATCATAAACAGAATGATGATGATGATGATGATGATGATGGTGGACTCTAAAGGGAGATTTGTAATTGGCGTCTGCTCTGAGCAGCAGCAAGATGAATCCAGACACCGGCGGTGGCTGATGAGGCTGATAGAATGATGAAGATGATGAACCTGTGAAGACGGCGACATGAAAGCACTAAAGGCAGAGGTGCCTTTTAAAAAGAGACCAGCTGATCAGAACATCAATCACGGTTGCCGGCGAAGAAATAATGAGTGAGCGGTAATTTCTTGACGTTAATGCTCCGTTGTGTCCTCCAGTCCGGGGAGACGGCTCTTCACGTGGCGTCTCGCTACGGCAACGTGGACGTGGTGAGCTACCTGTGCAGCATCCGAGCCAACCCGGACCTGGCGGACCGGGTGAGCACCCATCCACACACAGAGGGGCGAAAGGGTGCTTGTTGTTGTCGTTTCGTTTATTCTTTTGCTTTCGGCGTCTCCGCCCCCAGGAGCAGGAGACCCCGCTGCACTGCGCGGCGTGGCACGGGTACTCTCCCGTGGCCCGGGCGCTCTGCCAGGCGGGCTGCCACGCGGACGCCAAGAACCGCGAGGGCGAGAGTCCGCTGCTGACGGCCTCCGCCCGCGGCTTCGTGGACATCGTGGAGTGCCTGCTGGAGCACGGGGCCGACGTGGAGGCGACCGACAAGGTGAGCAGGACGGCAGCGCTCGTCCTGGGGATCATTCATGGTGACGCCTGTCGCCTCAGTTCACTGCACAGATCACAGCTTTGATTGTGGATTTTCATCGGAAAGAAAGATTAGTTGAACTCAAAGCTCTGACATTCAATCATGTGATTTACATTGTCTCTCTCTGTCTCTCTCTCTGTTTCTGTCTGTCTGTCTCTCTCTCTGTCTCTCTCTGTCTGTCTTTGTCTCTCTCCATCTGTCTGTCTGTCTCTCTCTCTGTCTGTCTTTGTCTCTCTTCATCTGTCTCTGACTCTCTCTCCGTCTCTCTCTGTCTTTAACAAAACAACCTGTGATTTTAATGCATTATCACTTTACTTGTAGAAATTGGAAAAATGATAAACATGTAAATAAAGTGTTTTTGAAAAATCTGATCTCTCTCTCTCTCTCTCTCCCTCTCTCTCTCTCTCTCTCTCTCTCTCTCCCTCTCTCCCTCCCCCCTGCAGGACGGCCACACCGCGCTGCACCTGGCCGTACGGAGGTGTCAGGTTGAAGTGGTCCGCTGCCTCCTCAGACACCGCTGCCACATGGACCAGCAGGATCGCCATGGCAACACGCCCCTGCACATCGCCTGCAAGGACGGAAATCTCCCCGTCGTCACGGCGATCTGCAGCGCCAAGGCCGGCCTCGACCTGCCCAACAAGGTGAGGACGGTCCGCTCAAATCAAGGAACTAGAGGAACAAAGAGGGGTGGTGTGGTATCTGGCTTTGAGATATGGACGGTTGGCAATCTCTGAGTTTTGGGGAGTAACTGTGGGTTTCGAGTCGAGGACACTTTGACATGCAGACAGTTGCAATGTCCGGTCCCCTAAACTCTGCAACGACCTACTCGTTGACATTCGGTTTGCTAAATTAATCTCTGCTTTTAAATCTCTTCTTGAAACATGGGATTTTTGTTTTATTGCAATTTATTTGACCTGTATTTTATTATTGTTGTATTGTATGTGTTCTTGTTGTGCAGCACTTTGTAACACTGTTAAGAAAAGGACTCCACAAATCAAGATTAGTATTATTATCTATTTTTCAGGGATTAACCTACACACAGGTTTGATCAGATCTTCCTGGAGCATCATTGCTGCTTCTTGGTACAATCTAACATGCCGTTTTCTTTTTTATTTCTCCTGTTGAGCAAACTAGCAAATATTTCACTACAAACTTCTGCGAGTAATAGTAAAAATGATTTGTACGATTGAGCGATGAGACGACTCGAAATTGTTGAGATTTTCTGAAGATCTTCTAAGCAGCCGGACAATAACTCCAGTAACAAACAGCTGTATGTGGCCAAAAGTACGTGGACACCCCCGTCCATTCCAGCCTCTTTGTTCTAAACAATACAATATTAAGGCTGCAGCGCGCGACGATGTTTAAGACACATTTCTGTTTGACTTGCCCTGACCTCAACCTCCTCCGACACCTCTGGGATGAACCAAAAAACAAGCCGGACCGTCTCCTCCAAAAATCATCGTGTTGGAGCTCGCGTCGCTCTTTTGGCTGAATGGGAGTAAATCCTGCAGCCGGGCTCCAACATCTGGTGGAAGAGCCCTTCCAGAATGAGCAGAGGTTGTTGCAGCTGCAGGTTCGACACGTTGTGGCTTCAGGGTCCACATGCTTTTGACGGTGTAGTGTCGGCGTCTCCAATCACAGGCCAAACAGGGGGATAAATGAACAGAGAGCAAACCTATTAAAAGGATTAAAAGGGACTTCTGGAAGTATAAATACATGCAGCCTGAGGATTTATTTTTCCCTGCGTGATCTCAGCGTTCTGGCGTTCAGTGAAAATATTTGATGTCTGTTTGTTTTCTGTTGTAGTCGCTGAAACTCAGAGGTCGTTTGAGCTGCGGTTGTAACATCTGTGAGCCTTTTTTTATTTTGCGGTCTGTGTTCGAATATCTGCTAACTAAGCAGCTTCCCTCCTATTTTGATGAACTGATCCTTTTTTTAATGGTGCTCTCACATAACTGCTTTGTCTTGACTGAAGATCTCATCATGCTTTGTCTCTCTGCCAAGCACGACTTCCCACACAAGCTTTTTTTTTTTTTTTACTTTCTATTTTGACGCCATCCATTTTAATGTATTCTGCGATGGGATCGCTCTTCTCAGACGCTGGAAGCCCCCTCAGCTTGTGCCGCATACAGATGTATGTTTTCTCCCAGAATAGTTCAAGGAAAGTGACGGAGACTTTCTGATTTATTCATTATTTTCAGTATTATTCTTTTTTTTTCAGCTTATCTAAAGCAGCATGTCACGCATTGCTGACTCGATGCCTGTGTTTTGCCTGTCAGCTGCAGACACTCGCGGGGGGAAAATAAAGACGGGTGGAATTGAAAATGTCTCCTGTTCCGTTTACAGCAGAATAAAACGGGATGAAGGGCGTCTCGTTTTCTCGAGTTGTGACAAAAGGGAATTGATTGGAACGCTGCTTCCAAACAAGTGCGCTCTGTCGAGGGTATTGATGCTTTGCAAGAGCTTTTCTTTTGACTTCTGCTGACTTCTGCTTTGTTTGACTGGTCGAAACGGGCTCTTTAAAAATATATTTTTTAAACTCATCCGTCGCCATGTTAAGAGCCATTGAGAGACAATTGAAATGCTACAACACGCACATTGCATTAGTGTGTTTTTTAATACAGTTTGCTGTTCAGTGGTTATTAATAAAACAACAGAGAAACATGGTGTTTAATGGGTATCACAATCATACCAGTTTGATATATTTGACCACTATAGTTTGACATTTTTGTTCCTGTTATCTGCTAGTTAAATAAAGGTGTGTTCATATATTTCCGACCTATGAACATTTACTCCACCTCACATTTAACTATTCCAGTTCTAGTCTATTCCATGATTTTATTTTTAAATGATCTCCTCCAAAAATCCCGCAAATCACATATTCATCACACACATTCTTGTACCTTCCTGGTTGTGTTGTATTGAAGGAGCGGTCGCTCAAATCTTCTCTACTTTAATTCCTTGTACGTCCACTCGCCTCCTCTTTAAATAACGGGTCTTAGACTGAGTCTATGAGGGCCGTCACCAGGGAAAAAGTCCTTATACATGACAGACACTGGACTATTATTGATCAGCTGCTTCAGTATTAAAACATTTTAATGAGGATTTGCTGCAGGATTGACGTGTTTAAAAGGGGGGCAGCTATTCCAATGCTTGACGGCACAATAGACGGACAGAAGTTATTTTTCCAGCCTCTTTTAGAATATTGTCTCCCTATAAAGTGAAGGCGCCAACTAAAGGCAGACAGGTTTGGTTTGGTGGAGCAGACATCCTCCCAGCTGTGTCTCATGCTGCAGGATCTCCATCCCGGTATGTTATAAGACAACGCTGTCATGTCTGTCTCCTCATGCAGCACGGCAGAACTCCCCTCCACCTGGCTGCGAACAACGGGAGCCTGGAGGTCGTCCGTCACCTCTGTCTGGCCGGAGCCAACATCGACGCCGTCACCACCGTAAGTCGCCGTCGCTAAACACGCGTCCTAATGCAGCGTGAGGAGAATTTACCTCCGGCACTGCAGGTGACTGGGAAAAGGCTTTGAAATCCTTCACCTGTAGTATTCTCCTTCCTCTAAATGTATAGCGAACATAGACATCTGGTCAATATGAAGTATTCTTTGTAATAAACCTCTCTCTGCAGTCGTAACGTTAAATTCCTTGTCACTTTATTGTGTTTAAGGCATTTCTTTTTCACTCTGATCTGGTGAGCAAATATCATTTTTGTATCTGCTTTAATTCAAACAGTCGGTTATTGGAAGGCGCACATGGCCAGATGTCTTTTTCTCTCTCTGCATCCTCGAACTGTTAATATTGTATGACAGCCGGCGTGCTGTGCATGTTTCATCTAAAAGCACATATTGAGATGTATAATTCATCGCCCGGCGGTCAGCTGACAGGAAGCTCGTGGCTCCATTCCTCCGTTTTATTTCAGCCTCTTGTTACGAGTCTCCTCCCCCTCCTCCGGAAGAGATACCACAGACGATCTATCGCTCTAATATTAGTTGTGTGGCCAACAAAACACCCGACGCTCGCATCATCTGCCCGTTGCCAAGCAGCGGTGGTTGCGGTCGTAACGCTTTGAATTTGCTCACGTCAATCGGACTAAGTGGTCAACTTTTGACACTATGTGACCGGAGGTTTGAACCAAGAAGAGAATAAAGATAGAAAATGTCTTCAGTGAGTGTTTTTTTTTTTCCCCGAGATAAAACCCTTTCACAACAAACCCGGCTGAGAAGCAGGACGCTCTCGGTGGGCGATTCAGGCTGTCGATGTAGTTCAGTCCCTGTGGAGCAGCAGCCAGATGGCTGCGATACCGAGAGAGACTTGAAACGTGTCGGGACTGTGGCGCTTCTGTGGCGCTGTGTTCGCAGGGAGAGAGGGGAACACATTAGGGCAACGGGGGGGGATGCTGTGATTAAACCACTGCAATCAACTGTGAGTGTTCGGTGCTTAAAGGGCAACCGATTTCACTTTTCTTTTCTTTTTTAAGTCTGCTTTTAGGTATTCGGGGAGTATCGCGGTACATGAGAAAAAAAGAAGTAGCGAAGCGATCTGTGCGTTTGAATTCTGCATCAGTCAGGGCCACAAATTTGAAAATTAAAACAAAAAGCCGGGTGTGGAGTTGGCCAGTTGCTCGAGGCTACCGCTTATAGCGTAACGCACCTGAATCTGAGGCAGGTGGCTGGTGAAATGCATTGTGGGTGATGTAGGCTTCAAGTTTTGACAAGGAAGAACAGTGCGTGGAATACAAAATTATCAACCTGGTTCTGCTGCATCAATTTTGATTCTTAAAAAAAAAATTGTCTGAGAAGTGTGTAACAATAACCGGGCATCAGAAAATAATTGGTGTGATGCTATTAAAGACCTATTCAAATACAAAATAATAATTAAATATTATAACAACAATCAAAACATCAAATCTTTTTTTACTTTATTTAAAGCAAACAATGGTCACTTACTGCAAGTTATAATCACATTAAAATGCATTATAACTGTGATTATAATGTAATACGACTTATAATACATTATGAACACTGTGATCCTTGCAATTATGAAATATTGTGACTCATGCTTTATTATGAATATGTGTGAGCACTATAAGAGACTAATTTGTTTGTTATATAGTCACGGGCATCATAGAAAGTGTTCCCGATGTTTCTGATGTTGTTGAAGACTCTTCCATAGCAGTTTGTTTCCTTGCTCTAAAATTACAAGAATAAAAAACTATGAGATATTAGGCGTCATAAATGAAACGACGATGCAAAGATGTGTATTATAAATGCTTGACTGTTCTGCATAACAAACTAAATGATGTACTCATCCCCCTTTTCTCTTTGTATTCTCCCTCAGGATGGAAAGACCGCAGAGGACTTGGCCCACACTGATCAACATGAACTCATCATTTCTTTGTTGGGAAAGCTTAAAAAGGTGAAATATCATCAATAATACGTTTCATGTTATTTAAGCGGGAAGGAAAAGACGAGACGCAAAAGCAGTTTTCACAAACACTCATAACACTCTGTGTATTTGAGCGCGGAGGTGTGGAGCGACACGTCTGCAACAGGAAGGTGTCAGATTTTAGCATCCCTCCCTTTTTTAGACGCTTTGTGGCAGCACTCGACACACACGGGTGGAACGGATTGTTAAAAGATACGGTGCCTCACGGGTTTTATCTTTAAAAAGGAATCCGATACTACTCATCTGTATTTTAGTTTTGGGGAACTGTTTTTTGACGATAAGGTTTCAGAACCACATGATGCTTTTCGCCTTTTGACTTGACGCATATTGAATTAACTGCTTGGGTTTCAGTTTTCAACGTGGCGAGACCCAACCCTTCTAGTCACATGACATTCAGCTCGTCCAAAGTCTCCCATCCGGAGCTGTGCAGCGCTTTAGCTCTGGCGTTCCCAGTCTGACTCGAGTCACATGCACCAGAGCACCCGAAAGCTAACCGTTACCAAAAAATGTTTCTCCAGAAAACCTGCTGAGATTCAGTGCAGAGTGTGAAAACATGACAGCAGCAACTGTGAAAACAGTCATCCTCTGCATATGCTGAGCTAATTTAAAACTCCTCTCTGGCACGTTGAACCCAGAGGAAAAAAAATTATAAAAATAATCTCACACACACACACATACATACAGCCCAGGTCCTCAAACTTTTAGAGAGAAAGAACATTGATAAGTTGTAATTCTCCCCCTTATTGGAATCAGTAACTTTATTTATTGACTGTTCACGTGACCCAGGTGGGAGGAGCTTAGTAACTTTTATCCCCACGCAACCACTCGCCGTATCTAAAGCCACTTCTGATCCGTGACTCATCTGTTGGTCGGTTAAAAATGTGGCTCTCATGTTAACAAATGTTATCCATTGTTTTGTGTTTCTTCTCTCTTTTGTATACCCTCGTGTCCAGCATTTAATATAAACGTGAGACATAACTTTGTTCAGTTAGTGAGTGGATCCAAATAATAAAAAACGGAGATATAATTTAAGATAATTAATCGTGAAGATGATTTGCAGTTAACATTTATTTTGGTTGTCCTTTTCAGCTAACATATATTGTTCCCTTTTATGAGTGTTGTTTTTTTTATATCCTGTGAAGGCTGTCGGGTTCGATCAGTGTTTCACGCTATGAGACACATTCTCCACCAAACTAAAAACGACATCCAACTCTGTTTACTCTGCTCAGGGATCACGCTTTACCAAAAGAGGTTCAAATGCTTTTGGCCGTATTTGACGTATTGCATTTTTTATATTCTGTAGTGTCAAGTAAAACTGATCATCCAACAGTTGCATAAAAAAATAAATAATGATGCTATGAATCAAACATCTACAGACAAGTGATCTGCTCATGGTGCACGGAGGAAAAGTGAATTATATCTTTTTAATGTAATGACGCAATAAAATAAGATAAAAATATATGAAATATGATGCATAGAATGCATAACAAAAGATGGGAAATAAAACCTGAATAATGCTAATAATAAAATGGATACCCTTATTTATAGCATGCACATCTTTGTCTTCTGCTTTTTGCCGCTCCGTGTCATACCCACGATAAACGCTAGTGATGGCGAGATGAAGCTTCCTGAAGCATTGAAGCTTTCCATCCAATTGGTTCGCTCATGTACCGAAGCTTCATGGGGCTTCATCTGCTCTACTGCGCCACCAAGTGGACAATACATGTAAAACAAGCAGAGTGATCATAACGACACCATGGCTTTGGTGTGTGAAGCTTTAAATTGAATAAATTATGTTTGTGACGCCAATACATCAATTATTAACTTATTAATATTGTGTCTATCTTTATGATATAATGGCGGGGTCAAATTCAAAACTCTACCTGGATTACTCGACACGAAAGGACACATCACTAATAAACGCGTCTCTCAATGTGACCTGAACTGTCGGTGTTTTTTTCATGAATCCCTTTTTTCTTTCGCCGCTTCAGGACAACCACAAGCTGAGCTACATCCAGCAGCTGCGGCCGACTCAGACGGTGCAGCCCAGGATCAAGCTGAAGCTGTTCGGGCACTCCGGAGCCGGGAAGAGCTCCCTGCTGGAGTCCCTGAAGTGCGGCATCCTGCGCGGCCTCTTCAGGAGGAAGAGGACACGCATGTCCAGCAACAGCCGCCACCCCAACTCCCCCGTCAGCTCCAAACCCGCCGGTAGGTGACGCCGAGATAATCCTTCACAAGATGAAGCTTTCACCTGCCGGGGACCTGAGATCCAGGCCAGAATGATTAATTCAGTGCTTAACGACATGTTCCCTTTTTATCAGACTCCCCATCGTTCAGCGTCGTGACAAGCAGCAGATATTCTTATTTTTAGTAACATTTGACAGTCTCTATTAAATAGTCTCTATTTTAACATTTCACTCAGAGTTCAGTGACTTGACTTGAAAATGGTCACAGATTGTCGGTGAGTACAGAGTTCAACATATCGGGTAGAAGTGACGGCTAGCTATACGAAGCATAAGTCGGAAGAGGAAATTAACTGGAATTAAGTAAGAGGAGGAGCACGAGGCTGGTTTGCTTGTTCGGAGAGATTTATTGATTTTGATCGTTCCTCTTTTCTTTTCATTCACCAAATAATTTACCTGGAAACAATCTTGGCTTGATGATGAAGTTCTTCCCTCCTTAAGCTCTCATCCATTATTCGTAACCACTTATCCTTCTCAGAGTTGGAGGGCTGGAGCCAACAATGCGTGCGTGACAATAACACACCTACCTGACCCTGAGATGAATGAGCTGGAAGCAAACATAAAAAATAAAAATAAACGTTTTCACCAGGATGTCTCATTTTGCTCCCAAAAATAAGACAAATGTGACAGAGGCTGTACGGTGCACCTTTTAAATAAACAGATGACATCGTCTCATATCGATCGCAGGCCCCTGAATTTAAAGGAATTTGACTTCGTGACATCAGCAAATATTGTATCGCTGTCCAAAGAATCGATTATAAAATCACTTCACAACGTAACTTGTGATTTCCACGCCTACTTCTCTCCCCCGTTGACTCGGGCAGCTTAACCAGTATTAACCCCATTACCCCCAGTAACCCTCACTGGAATCTGAAAGTAGAAACAGGTGGTCCTATTCTTGTTGCTTTTTGTTGTGGCCGTCAGTTTCTGCAGGTCTGTGGCAAGACTCCCCGATATGGTCAGTGCCGTGCACAACACACACACATTTAGAATTTACACACACACACACGCGCGCGCCATTGTGTTCCCTTTAACCGCTCTATTTGGCGGCGCTCAGAGAGCCATTACCTCCCAGACAGACGTGATGGTCGCTACGATAATGGCCGGTTACGTGAGCCGTCTGGTGTTACCGATCCCGTTCTCTATGCTATCGGGAAATCTGTCAGAGCTGCAGATTCCAGGGCTGAAAGGGCTTTTTTTCTTCTTCTTCTTTCAATCCTAGCTGAATTCAGGAACGACCTTTTATTGAGTCTGTCGCATCTGCAGCGATACGTGACACGAGTCCACAGTGAAGCACGGAGAGGGAGAGCGACGAGGGGGACGAGTGGAACATCACGAGGTCCAACGTGCGTCACATCCGGTTCTTTTGTAAGCCCGTCGGTGCGGCACGTTTAAAAAGTGAAGCTTCGCGATGCCCCAAGACTCGACATGACACCTGAAAGTGTTCTGCTCGCTGCCCATCGATTTCTGTCCTCTCAAGCCGTTCACGCGTCGGTTAATTGAGACGGACTTGTTTTGTTCGCTCGATCTAGTCGTCTGTGAAACGGCACAGAGAGAGGTTGTGAGGCAGCTTGAGGTGCTCATGAATCTCCTTTTTCTTTCCTTTTTTATCTGAGCAATGGCGCTGACATACGACAAGTCTTGTTTTTCATGCACAATTCCCTCAATTCCCTCATTCAAGATTTTTCCCCGAAACGACGAGTGAGAGGCCTCGACCTCCGTTTGACGTTTTGTCAGTGGAAGCTTTATGTCTCAATCACACTGGAAAAGTCCAGCTGCATTGCAGCGATCAGAGAATATTCCTTTGTTTTGTTGTTTTAACAGTGATCACTGCACTGCAGAACTGGTCACAACAACAACAAAACAGCTGAATATAATTTATCAAAGCTCTTAACTTCCATGGCACTCGGAACATATTTAACTGCCAGAAATATTGCATTCGTTAACATTTCTTTGCAGCCCTAGTTATGTCCAAATGAGGCAATATGTACCTCCCCCCCCAAAAAAAGAGCAAATTGTTCAACCAAAGTAAACAAACTGTAGGTGTGGTCCTTCAGAATGTGAAGGAAATCCAAAGGTGACGTTTGCATTGGTGGTTTATTTGTCATCAAATAGCGCCACCATGTGTTTGAAAGTGTGGCTGCAGATCCGTTCATTCTGGTACAAATCATGAAGACTTTCTTTCTTTGAACAGATAATAATCTTCCTGAATATTTCAACATTCAAATGTTTTAAACACACAGAGGGACAATCGAGATTTACTACACGTTATATTGCAGAGCTCTGGTCACCTGTGTTTTTGACATATTACATTTTTTTTATTTGAGGGTTTAGACATTGAGATGCACTGAAACAAGAGATGTAACAAAATATATAGATATAAAAAAATATTCTGTAAATAATATTGTTTACTTACACTTTTGTAGATTTCTGTTTAAAAGCAAAATAAAAAATGTGTTGAATCTACGTTGAAATGTGTGACTCATCCGTTCCCATGCTTCTGCGTAACAAAAGGCCCGAACCATCGAGGTATTGTTTTCTCTGCATGCGGCCCGGCTGCAGACACTGACGGACCGTCTCCTCTTGTGTTTCAGTGTCGGTGAGCATTTCCAACCTGTACCCGGGCTGCGAGAACGTGAGCGTGCGGAGTCGCAGCATGATGTTCGAGCCCAGTCTGACCAAAGGCGTCCTGGAGGTCTTCTCCCCCGTCACCAACGCTCTGTCCACCGCCGACGACCAGGCCACCAAGGCCATCGACATCCAGCAAGGCAACATCAACGGTGAGAGCCCGAAAGCCCGCTTTTCTTATGTCTCCACCTCGAACGCTTTGAATCTTGAACCCTCGGCCCGGAGATGCTTTACGCGGCGCTTTTTTCCCCTCCTTCTAGGTGTGGGGGAGTTCAGCGTGTGGGAGTTTTCGGGGAACCCGGTCTACTACTGCTCCTACGACTACTTTGCGGCCAACGACGCCACGGCGATCCACCTGGTCCTGTTCAGCCTGGAGGAGCCGTACGAGACCCAGCTGGGACACATCACCTACTGGCTGAACCTGCTGAAAGCCCTGCACCTGCCTCAGGACAACATCGGTGAGGTCACGGATGTACTCAAATACCAATATATTCTAGTCGTCCCTAAAATGCTTGCAGCTGAAATTTTAAATTGAGGTTAACTCAATATTGTCTTTAATCTCAGTAAAAGATCCCCGCTGAGGAAATACCTTTTTTATTTAATGTCATAACTGGACCTTAAGCTTGAAACTGGGCTGCGTGGCTCGGTTTGTGAAGAATTTAAATAGTTTAGAGGTTTTCACCTGACAACAATCTTTGGTCCGCAATTTTATTTCCAGAGACTTGACAAGATGTTCAGTAAAGATTGTGGCCTTTGTGATACTTCATGTTATCACGCACATGGCAACATTGAGTCATTAAGTTTCATCAAACAAGACCTCAATAGTCATTATTAGTAGTAGTGTTGGAAGAAGTACACAGATCTTTTAGTCATGTAAAAGTAGCAAAAATAATATATATAGTAAAAAAATAAAAAACTTAAAGGGTAGAAATGATCTAAAGCTGTCAGATAAATGTTGTATTTTTTACTTTTCAATGAGTAAAACAGTACAATATTTGCCTTTTTGAAATGTGGTGGAGTATATTGTAGTAGAACATGTAAAATACTCGGTTAAAGGCCAAGTTCATCAAAGACGTGTTCTTCAAATGTTGTACACAATTTTGTTTTCATGGCTGCTGAACCTGCCGTCATATTGATCTGTGTTTTGTAAATGCAGTGGGAGGATATTTGAGTGTAACAACTGAACTGTGTCCTTGCAGCATTCGGCGGTCGGGTGCAGCAGCCCCTCGTGGTCGTCCTGGTGGCGACGCACGCCGACCTCGCCGACGTCCCCAGAGCTTTCTCTGGAGAGTTCACCTACGACAAGGAGAACGTGCTGCTCAAGGAAGTCAGGAACAGGTTGGGACTCAAACTGTTGTGTATTTTATTTTAATAACGAGATCTGGCAACGCAGAGGCAAATGGTCCTTCTAATAAACTGACTTGAGGTGAAGAGTTTTGCTTCTTCGTATGTCTCGGTGCTCCTTCATGTATCTCAGTGCTCCTGTCAAGAGATTTAAGTTTTTTAAATGTTCTTTGTTTTGTTTTTCAGGTTTGGAGTCGACCTGCAGATCAGTGACACATTGTTTGTGATGGATGCCGGAGCCTCGAACTCCAAAGACATAAAACTGCTGAGGAGTCACCTGCAGGAGCTTCGCGCCAACATCATCTCTGTGAGCAAACGTAGCACACACACACACACACACACACACACACACACACACACACACACACACACACACACACACACACACACACACACATCTCCTCGCCTGTTTTCAACATGTCTTTACCTTTACAGATGTGTACTTGTATTTTTAATAAATTTAAAGTATGACTGAAGGAGACAAAAACTTTCCCATGATGCCTTCTTGTATCAGGTTATAGAAAATACACATAGAAAATGAAAGGTTTTTATGATTTCTACAGCTGAGAATCTTTAGAAGAAGATACTGAATTCAAGCGACTAAATCCGAAATATTTACCTTTTTCATTCATCAGTTAAAATCTTAAGAAATGATGACGTGCAGTGAATCCAGGTATTAACCCCTCCCCCTCCCTCCTCCTATCCCCGCTGCAGAGGTGTTGTCCCATGACGCTGCTGTCGGAGCGATTGCTGTCGACGCTGCCGACCTGGAGGAAGCTGAGCGGACCCAACCAGCTGACGTCGTGGCAGCAGTTTGTGAGCGACGTCCAGGAGCAGATCAACCCTCTGGTCAGCCAGGAGCACCTGCGCACGCTGGCCCTGCAGCTGCACAGCATGGGGGAGGTGCGTGGCTGTTTTAACGGCTATATATATATATATATATATATATATATATATATATATATATATATATATATATATATATATATGTATATATATATATGTATATATATATGTATATATGTATATATATATATGTATATATATATGTATATATGTATATGTATATGTATATGTATATATATATGTATATGTATATGTATATATATATGTATATATATATATATATATGTATATATATATATATATATATATATATATATATATATATATATATATATATATATATATATATATATATATATATGTGTATGTATATATATGTATATATATATATATATGAAAAACATCTGTATTATGCTAATGTTTTGGTTTGGTTAAAATCACATAGTTCAGTTCATCTGATGACCACCAGGGTGTGTCGTTTGTTCATGAATAAATATTAAGCCAAATCTTTGTTGTCAGCTGTAAACAATTACTCAGAATAACTCTGCTAATGTTTATTTTACCAGAATGACTCAACCCTCCTGAGTCTGAAAAGTGTTTCTTTATGCATTTCCTTTAGTTTTTAGGCTCACAATATGTTGCACCATATTTAACTTTCTTTTCATGTTTTTCTTCTTCTTTTATCACACACGTCTCCCTCTGGTTACTCCTCCATCACCTCCGCTCACCCTCTTTCCTTCTTTTTCCTCCCACAGATCAACATCATGCAGAGCGAGACGGTGCAGGACGTCGTGCTGCTGGAGCCTCGCTGGCTCTGCAGCAACGTCCTCGGTAAGCTGCTCTCCGTGGACACGCCCAAGGCCATCCACCACTACAGGGGCCGCTACAGGCTGGAGGAGGTGCAGGCTCTGGCCCCCGAGAGCGACGTGGACGAGCTGCTGCAGATCCTGGACGCCATGGACGTCTGCGCCCGCGACGCCACCAACCCCGCCATGGTGGATATCCCCGCCCTCATCAAGACCAACGGCCTCCACCGCTCCTGGACGGAGGAGGAGGAGGAGGAGGACTCGATGCTGTACGGCGGCGTGCGACTCGTGCCCGCGGAGCACCTGACCCCCTTCCCCTGTGGCCTGTTTCACAAACTGCAGGTGAACCTGTGTCGCTGGAGCCACCAGCAGAAGCCCGATGAGGAGGGCGGGGAGGATTTCGACGGAGACATCCACCTGTGGACCAATGGGGCCAAGGTGAGCCAGGGAGGCGCGGAGGCCATGATCCTGCTGGTCAACCACGGCCAGGGGGTGGAGATCCAGGTGCGTGGGCACGACTCTGAGCGGGCCAAGTGCTACACCCTGTTGGACACCGCCTGTAGCATCACGGAGAACCTGCTGACCTCCACGCTCCCCGGACTGCTCACGGCCAAATACTACCTGAGTCCTCAGCAGCTGCGGGAGCACCACGCCCCCATTATGGTCTACCAACCCAAAGACTTCTTCCGCGCACAAGTCCAGCGGGAGTCTTCGCTCACCAACACCATGGGCGGCTACCGGGAGACCTTCAGCAGCATTCTGTCGTTCGGCTGCGCTGAAGTTTACCAGCAGGGCACTCTGGGAAAGGACATCCACATATCGGACGTCCCCCTGTTGGCTCGCCGGAAGCTCTGCCGCATGCTGGACCCTCCCGACGCTCTGGGCAAAGACTGGTGCCTGCTGGCCATGAACCTGGGCCTCACGGACTTGGTGGCCAAGCACAGCAACGGGACTCCCAACGGCGCCCCACCTGAGCTGGACTCGGACCCGGACGCCCAGCAGGCCGCGCTGCAGCCCAGCCCGACCGCGGCGCTGCTGCGGGCGTGGAGCGTGCGAGCGGACAGCACCGTCGGCGTGCTGATGGCCAAACTGAGGGAGCTCGGCCGCCGGGACGCCGCCGACTTCCTGCTCAAAGCGTCGCCCGTCTTCAGGGTCAACATGGAAGCGGTGGTCGCCGCCGCCAACGGCTACCCCCCCACCTGCAACGGCGGCACGTCGTACAACTCCATCAGCTCCGTCATATCCCGCTGAACTGCACGGTTTCGGCTTCCGGCCCTCGGCTTCATCTGACGTGACATTTCCCCCGAAGCGGGACGTCCGTGGAAATGAACATGAAGTACAATCGTCCAGCCGCTCGCTCCTTAAATCGCTCCCTTGCGTTGGCGTATGAACCAGATGTCGTGTTCGTGCTCTCCACACCTGTACAGCGGTCCTTTCCTTCCACTATGAATGTTGTGAACGAGCTCCAAAGAGGAATCCTGTGCTTTTACTCTGATCTTAATCTTGTCGTGCTGCTAGTTTATATTTCCCTCTTACTTCTACGGCACACGGAAGTCTCACTCATCTAACGGCTGAAGGACAGAAAAGCTACATTTAGGGGAACAAACTGAAAACATCAACTCGACGGGAAGGGATGATTACGATGGCAGTCTCATGTTTGGACCTTTTTTTTTTTTAAATATCCAAATGAAAACTGAGGACTTGCCGTCTTTGCTCACTCCGTCCTCCACAGTTGCATATTTAATATTATCTCCCTCCTTGCGTCTGCTTTACTGATGTGACATTTGGGCCATTCAAGCTTAGTGTTTAATAAATTAACAGCATTTTTCAGAGTGCCTTTGTGGCCTTCTACCTCCCTAAAGAGCACAAATAGTCTTATTATAAAAGAAACGGTAGTTCTTCCAAACATTTGAAGATCTGTGCCTTGTTGACACTTAATTTCAATCAAGTCTATAGTCTTAAAATGGAAAAAAAAAGGCCATCGGGGTAAAAAGGTTAACGAAGAGAGGAAAACGAAGCTCGGCTTACGTAACAGTTAGATTTCACTGGAACACAAAGTGAAATCGGAGATGAGGTTTCTGCTGTTTTCTGTTCAGTGTTTGCGCCGCTGCAGGAGATGAAACGTCTCGCTGGAGGCGGCGTGGCGTCGATGTGGCGCTCTGTGGGGGAAACGACATCGTCGTGTTTTAAATGGTGCGTTTGTGGGTTCGTACAGATGACCTTCTGGAAGTATTATGTCGTCATTCATGCCAAACAACAGAAATCTCTTCAGTAGTGATTCATTTTTGGTAACACTTTATTTAACGAGTCCCATACCTCCTGGAAAGAACGATGTCATGAAGTGTGGCGTTAACTATAGCCGTTTGTTGTTGGGAATTTACTTGGAAAACCTAAAAGAGATCAATTTAAACTTGAGTTAATAATCAAATATTATCTGGAACGAACATAAAAGACTGAAAGCATCTCTAGCAGGTGTGTTATGTTTGGAATTAAAGCTGCACTAAACAAAATTCATTCTCAATTATCAAAACTGTTGCTCAGCTAATTGTTTCAGCTGTATTCTTATTATTATTATTATTAATATTTGTACACAGTGTTGCAAATGCAACTGTCAGTCAGCAAAAAGTTATTTTCTAAATATTAAATCCTCAAACAGTAAGTCTTTATTAGTCTGCATACTGACTATTTTTTCGTCTTTTACTTTTCCTATAATTAACACCAAATTAAGAGATTGTCCTTTCCAGGAAGAGGTTACAGTAACATATCAGTTCCTTAACTATATGGGACCTTTTTAAAATAAAGAGTAACTATAAATGTATTCACTTTTCAGTGGACACGGCGGGACCAGAACCAGAAGAGTAGTCCCACCCCAATAGAGCCCAATAGAGTCTCGCTGAAGGATGCTGACCCTTCCAGCACCGAGCACCGACAGGGTGGAGCTCGGCACTGAATCTGCTGAGCTTCCTTTACTTTGAATAGAAAGTGGCACCAAAACGATACAAAAAAGAAAAGTTCATTTTTAACATTTTCTACTGAGCTAAAAGGTCATGTATTATATCCAGTAAACACACCTGACTGCTGCTTTTTAAAAGCCTCCTCAGCAGGTTTTCTGCGTTGGTGCGCGGCGTCGGGTCGTTGCGCTGAATTCGAGCTTCTCTCGGTGTCGGCCCACCGCGTGGCGTCACATCTCCCTTTTTCCGCTTTTTGTCTTTTTTAATATCGTGAAGCCGCAGCTCGACTCGGTCAGCAAAAGCAAAGGAAAAGATGGCGTGAAGTTGAGCGAAACGTCCTTTTTGTGAAAGCTGTTTCTAATGTTGTTTAGAAGAAATAAAAAAAAATGCTCTTTTTTTTTTTCCGTCTTTCAATCCGATAAAGTTACACTTTGTGGGCCTTTTTCAGGACGCAGTGTCACAGTTTGATAACATAAATAGAAGATGTGCCAGAGTGCAGTATTTCCTGTCTGCTTTTCTTCCCCCAGTGTTGCCGTCTGTTGGCAGAGATACAACTCTAAATACTATTTCAGATGCTTCTCTCTTTGTCTCGGCCTGAACTCGCCAATCCACGCAGCAGAACTTGATGTCCACAAACATGTTGACCCCAATGAAAATGAATGTACTACACGTCTCTCCTAAGAATATTCAACAAAACAAACAAAAAAAACAAATCAAAGATACGGTGATAAAAAGCTCAACATGTGTACAAATAAACTCAATGGAATTTAATGTCCCACACTGGTCAGAAACACCATTTATTGTGTTTTTGTTTTTGTTTTGCAGAAGATTTTGTTGAAATTTGCCAATGCTGTGTGCCTAAAACACACCCGGTCATTCCTCTTATTATTATTATTATTATTATTATTATTGCCTTGTACAGTATACGAGCTGAGAAGTGATGTTTCAGAAAGGGAAGTGAATATTATGTTTTTGTAAAAGCTGGGAATCACTATATTATTATTATTATTATTATCAACTTTGTCTCCGTTTGGTGTCTTTTTGTTTTGTTTGTTTTTTCCCCAGATTGTTCTGACCAAAAAACAAGTGGATTTCAAAAGTGTCCTCAGAGAACATGCTTCTGTGTTTCTGTTCCACGAGGGAAGACGAACTCTGTAACCTAAACTATTTCCCCGAGTCTCGGAGACTCCGGTCTGATCGCCACATTGCACACGTTGTCTTTTTTTTTTTTGTATTTTGTCGCTATTTATGTTGCGTTCTTTTCGCATGTCTTGGAATGCCATGTTCTTAGTACTTCTGACACTTTATAGTGTAATACATTTTATAATAAATTCTTTACCTAATGTCACCGCCTCTCTCTCGTACTTTAAGACAAACAGTTCGATGTGTCGGAGGTTCCTGAGGTAAGATATGTTACTTTATTGATTTTAAAGTGAAGACGTAACAGCTGACAATTAAAACAAGGGGAAGAAAAGATGGAAATAAGAAACTGGTGACAAAAGTCCAAACCTGCTGGGAACCATTGCTTTACAAGACAGGAAGAGGGTGGTGTTCATTACTAACAGATCGGAGATCAATAGATAAATCACTTCCTACACCTTTTATTCTCTTTATGAAAGACAGACTGATATCTATTTTTTTTACTGTACTGATAAGATTTTAGTAGACGTGGTCTTCATCCACTAATCTTGATTTGTTCATGATTATATTCAGTGTATGGAAATAGAAAGACGTTCTGACATCGGAGCAGTTTACAGTATTGATTTTATTTATTTTACGCCAATTTTGAGCCAATGAGGTTTCACGTAGCTCTTCGTACTTATATATATATATACACACAATAAACAAGATGAATATAAAAAAAGACATTAAAGACAATTAAAGACAACAGTAGAGTACCGATAGTGCAAGTAGTGCAGCTGAAGGAGTCTGATTAATTGTTCATTACAGTGACAGCCAGTGGAAAGAAGCTGTTCCTGTGTCTGGTGGTTTTGGCGTACAGAGCTCTGTAGCGTCTACCAGAGGGGAGGAGTTGGAACAGCTTGTGTCCAGGGTGTGAGGGGTCTGCAGGGTGTGAGGGTCTGCAGGGTGTGAGGGTCTGCAGGGTGTGAGGAGTCTGCAGGGTGTGAGGAGTCTGCAGGGTGTGAGGAGTCTGCAGGGTGTGAGGAGTCTGCAGGGTGTGAGGGTGTGAGGGGTCTGCAGGGTGTGAGGAGTCTGCAGGGTGTGAGGAGTCTGCAGGGTGTGAGGGGTCTGCAGGGTGTGAGGGTGTGAGGGGTCTGCAGGGTGTGAGGGTCTGCAGGGTGTGAGGGTCTGTAGGGTGTGAGGGTCTGTAGGGTGTGAGAGTCTGTAGGGTGTGAGAGTCTGCAGGGTGTGAGAGTCTGCAGGGTGTGAGGGTCTGTAGGGTGTGAGGGGTCTGCAGGGTGTGAGGGTCTGTAGGGTGTGAGAGGTCTGTAGGGTGTGAGGGTGTGAGGGTCTGCAGGGTGTGAGGGGTCTGCAGGGTGTAAGGGTCTGTAGGGTGTGAGGGGTCTGTAGGGTGTGAGGGTCTGCAGGGTGTGAGGGGATCTTTCCAGCCCGCTTCCTGACTCTGTAGGTGTACAAGTCCAGGATGGAGGGCCGGCTGGAACCAATGGTTCTCTCTGCAGACCTGACTATCCGTTGTAGTCCGTCTCTGTCCTGTTTGGTGGCCGATCCAAACCACACAGTGATGGAAGAGCAGAGGACCGACTGGATGATGGCGGAGTGAAACAGGATCAGCAGCTCCTGGGGCAGGTTGTACTTTCTGAGCTGGCGCAGGAAGTACAAGTTCTGCTGGGCCTTTTTTCGGTTTATAAACTGTTTATATTAAGAAGAAAAGTGTTTTACTTTAAAAGACTTTTCTTATTATTATAAACTCAACCAAGATCAGAAGAGAGATGTATGTGTGTGTATAGTATATATGTGTGTATATATATATATATATATATATATATATATATATATATATATATATATATATATATATATAATTTAAATGTCTTTGGTGAATCAGGGACCGACTGGAGTCTCCTGCTCTGTTTGTCCTCCACCAGACTCCAGCTTGTTATTCACACATCTCTGGGTTCATTGTGGAGCTGCACCTCCACTCTCACACACTCACTCACACACACACACACACACACACACACACACACACACACACACACACACACACACACACATGACTCTGGGTTTGTCTCAGCTTGCCTCGACCGCTTACGGTGTTGACTGTCATTCAAACATATTTCAACAGCAGGACAAATGGAGCCGAGTGTGTGACGTTTAAAATCACACTCATCTGACTGTCCTGCTCATTTTGCAAGATGTTTTTTTTAAGCATGATTCAAATATACATTATGTCACATTTAACACTTTGTAATGTTGTTTCTAGCCATTTGGAATAAAGTTTGAAATGCATTTTCAACTGAAAAAGGTTAATAAATGCTCACATATCAAAAAAATCATAAAATTGAGACTAAACTGTTTGTTTTAAATCTCCTACTACAACTCAATTTGAATCACAATTTTGCAAAATGTTTCCCCAGAACCCGTTCTGTCTACAAAACCAACAGCAGTCCAGACATACAGTAAATACTGAAGATATCCAGAACAGTAGCTTGTGGAAACGATAAGAAGTACGGAGATAAAGTCACTTTAGTGCATGCAAACAAAATGTCACCAAGCAGACATGAGGTGAAACTCTTCTTAGTCTATAGAAAACGGGTTAAGTTTCATTCTTATATATATATCAGGAAGCTTACTAGTAGCACGTGAAAGGTGCTTACTGGAAACCTATACACTTCCTTAATGTGAATACTTTCTGTTCTTTGAGCAACTTTAGCCTCATCGGTGTCACAAAAATCATAATTTGCTTCAATGAATCGACACAAAGTTGCATGGATACATTGAGGAGACCAACTTTAATATGTTTACGGCAAACGTTAGTTAACATCAGTTTAATATCTTACAATAACATGTTATTTTAATGATGCATTTCCATTGAATGCAGCATTTCAGTGATATAGCTGGGTGAGGTGCCAGCAGTAGCTTATTAGTTATTATTACTCAACATGTAGAAGTATTTAGGTCACAGCGAGGTGGGAGGTGCTAACGAAAGATAATGTTATTATCAGTAATTCTTTAAATTGAATTAACGTGAGTCTAACTTTGCCAGTCGGTCGTTTGAAGTTAAATATCGCAATAATAGTTATTATTACTGATACATTTCAGACAAACTGAATCTAAGATTGTTGAGAAAACCCCTTGAGTTGGTCGCTCTTCTGGAGCTGTCAATCATGTTTGAGATCTTCATCTTAATACAAAGTTGGCCTCGGTGTTAATGTCCAAATGTCCAAATGTTTTTCTTTGTGCTTTCAGGACTTATCAACCATGTTGTTTTGTATATTGACAAAAAAGATTATTCTTGATCTCGGGAACACCATTGAGTAAATAATCTCACATGTAGTCGCTGTACTTTAGGTTTTTACTCCTCCAGTGATAAGCTAATGATTGGTGCCTCTTTGTCCTTAGTAAATGTACGACCACGTTTAGCGGCTTTATCAAATACGTTCCCGGATCAATAGCGTTAACCGCTCAATGGAGGCTGCAGACGGCCTGTAGCATGTTCATCTACTCGGGTCTGTTAGTCGTTGTGTCAGACCGGCGGCTAACAAAGTTCACCAGCGGCCAAGTTACAGATTACAATCAACATTAAATCATTTGACGATACAAACATGTGAAAAGGAATTTAGGTGACTGCAGACTGACAGCAGCCAGTTAGCTTAGCTTAGCACTAAGCCTGGAAACGGGGGGAAACAGCTAGCCTAGCTTCGTAGCAAAATACTTGCCGACCAGCGCCTCTAAAGCGTGCGACACGCGCGTTATATAATGTTTGTTTAATCCGTACAAAGACCGAAGGAGGAAACCGACAAAGAGTGTCCAGATAGAGAAGCAGAACATAACACTTAAGTTCTCGGGTTAAACAAACAAAATATAGCGTGTTTATTAGTGCGTTTGGGCAGATTTTGTATCTTTGGACGAAGCCAGGCTAGCTGTTTCCCCCTATTTACAGTCTTTATGCTAAGCTTTGCTAACATGCTGCATCTGGTTTCATATTTACCGGCTTTGACTCATGGTTTGAGTATTTCAAACCATGAAAAGTAATTTACTTAAGTACTGCACAACTATAATACTTTGTATAGAGACTTCAAAACATTTCAGAGGGAAACATTTACTACGCTTCTAAATTTATCTGACAGCCATAGTGACTTGTATGATCTGACTGCAAAAACATTTTTTAATTGTATAAATAAACGTGAAAGTCACAAAATTTGCTCCAACTCAACCAGCAGCAACAAAAAACTGTCGTTTAAGATGAAGGCGTCAGTGAAATTGTATTTTTTTGCTGACAAGCCTTTTGCACTTTTAGATTTTGCTACGAGTATCTCAGCAACAGATATGCATACTTCCAACTGACCAGACTTGCTCATACAGGAAGCGCTTCAGTCAACTAATTGTCATGTGCCGCTCTGCTTGAGCAACATGACCCGTCACACATCAGCTGCTGAAGACGCCGTCTGCTTTCTGCCAATGCAAGGGAACCTTTATTTTTGCTTACTGTCAAGTATGATGCAGAGGAAGCGTTTCGGGGACGTTGTGCATCCCGCTGCGTAACAACGCAAAAACATGACATAAGTTATAGATGTGGATGAATCATGTGACATTAACGTATTAGTTGGTAGTATGTTTGTGTGATTTAAATCATTTATACATAGATTTGTTCAGTAAACTTAAGTTTCAATTAATTGGTTGATTTCAGTATTTTTAGACTCCAAAAGTAACTTAAATGCAAAAAAAGAAGCTCCTTTTCACTGTAATAATAGTGTATATAAATCTTTATAAATCAAATGCATTATTATTATATCTTATTAATGGATTATTATTCTTACTTGCTATTTGTTTTAGAGGTGAATTTGGTCAGGTTGGGGCAAATTAAGAGTTTATCCTTTGGGTAAATCAATCAAAATGCATCAAACTGTATTTTTTTTTTTTTTATGTTGCATATAAGATCTGCAGTTGTGGAAAGTACATTTGCTCGTTATTTTTGACATACCTGTACTTGACATGAGTATTTCTATTGTCTGACATTTTATATTTTACATTTCAGAGGAAAATATTTAATTGTCACTCCATTACATTTATTTGACAGCTTTATAATATATAATATAATTAGCTTACAGTGTATATAATGCAGTACTACCCAGTAGTACACAAAGTATCTCAAATTTACAACATTAAAATGATCTCACATGAATTTGATAAAACATATTAATGTAATATTCTATAATAATATAACATTGAAAGAAGCCAGTTCATTTTAAGATTTGTTTTACTTGTAACAGAGTATTTTTAGACTTCTGTATATTTAAACTTTTACTTCAATAACTGAAATTAATCTGAACTTCTAACACTGTTGGTTAAATATAAATACGGTGATAGTAAAAAGTAGCTTAAAGTATAAATATTCAAGTGAAAAGAAAAGAAAATTGTGCTGAAGCAGAGTATTTGAGTAAATGTACTTTGTTACTTTAAACCACTGATGTCAGACTTTCGCTATCATGCATAAGAAGCGTCCAAAAGCAAAGTAATTTGTTCTAAATGCATCAACGACTTCGGCCTGTTTCACAATCTTATCAATCACATGAGCTTTCATTCATTAACTCTGACTGTGTGCCAGCAAGTCCCTGCTGTGCAGCGTCATATTCATACATTCCCACGGCTTCGATGATGAAAACATTGGCCATCCCTGATAGTAGCGCCCATCTTATTTATCCTTTATTGAACATAAACTATAACATAAAATATTCACTTAAGTTTCACGAGTCAGCTTTGTCTGAGGCAAGATCAAACTAAGTGGCGGCTCAGGTCAAAGGTTAAGATGATGTGTCGTCGTCTCTTTGTACTTTTCAGCAACATTTTTGCAGGTTAATATTAAAATGCTGCTGTCGGTTGAAAGTTAAGATGAAGAGATTCCAACTATGTAACTCCTTAATACCTCTTCCTGAATGATGTTTACCTATGTAATACATGAGAAAACCAGATTATGGCAACATGTAAATCTGTGCATATATACGTTGAGCACCATGCATACGAATACTATTAATAGTTAAATGTTAAAGTCGTAGAAACCAACTCATTTAGACTTGGACTTATTTTGTCTGTACATTATGTTCAATTGGTATTTCCTTTCATTTCTGCTGTCACGGCAATATATTTGTCGTGCACATGCATGCACACACGTTAAAAAAACTTCAGAAGCAGAAGCACTCGTCACGCAATATTGCTGCAGGTTTTCTGCAGTTAAGGCAAAAACTTTAAACTCTTAATTACTCTGATTACACTTTCCCAATAACTTCAACACATTTGAAAACACTGAGTGTTTAAGTAAAATGGGTGTTCTACCTATTTCCAGTATCAACACACTCTCACTCCTATTAGAGTAGTATTTTAGCCTTTCAATAGATAATCTGAAGGTTTATTGTATTACTAAAAGCACTGTAATTCATTGTGGGTATCAAATAAAGGGTCCTTATGATTAAATCACATTGTTTTTAACTGCAACAAGGCTGCAAGAAAAAGAGACACCCTCCCCCTGTCCCCTCTCCTCGACACCATTCCAGATGGGAGGAATCACGTGCAGCGATGACGTCACAAGCCGACGGGGGGAGGGAACAATGTGGCGATAAACAAGGAGCGGACCAATCAGAGAGCTCGGTGGACGCTGTTCAGCTGCCAGTCAGGCCTTTATAAAACTTTGCGTGCCTCGATCAGAGGAGCTCAGTTTCTACTTGGACTGTGAAGAGAATACAGTAAGTTTCACATTTTGTTTTCCTCGCTTTTGTCCAAAAAAAGAAACCTATTCGACGCCAAGATTCAGAGTGTAAAAACATTGCTGGATATTCGTTTCACAGGGGATCCTTTCGCCAGCAGCTCAGATTAACACCAGGGCATTTTGAATTAACATCTCATCGTAATGTATTTTTTTGTTTTAAAAACTATTTTTTTCGTTGCTACCTGCATTTGCCAGCATTTGCCATCTTGTTTAATTCGGCTGCCTTTGTCTTTGTCTTCCTCCCCTGTAGCCTCACGTTACATCAGCCACAGCTCGTTTATTTCACGAGGCTTGAATCAACATATACCAATAGCTAATTCGTTGGGAAAAAAGCTCAGTTATCTCACCAGCTTCCAGTTAAAAGTTTCAGTTTTCGTTTCCTTTTCCTGGTTGAGGCCGGGCGCTTGGCTCTGATCCCGTGACCGCGAACAACAACAAAAACAGCTCCTGGTTTTTTTGTGTCGTCGGGATCCGACTTCCCCTCAACCTAACGTGCTGGAAAACGAGCCCGAAACCACCAGTTATTCTCCCAAACACCCACTATAACGTAATATTATTAATAATCGGCATTAGTTTGGTTTATTAATGACTATTTAGCTCAATTAGTGCCGATGTTTTGGGCCGAGTAGTCGGGAGGCGGTGTGTCGGGAGCGCGCACTGCAGGATCACGTTTCTTGAATCACTGGAGGAAAAGAACAAAGTGTGCTAAAGACTACAGAATGCATGACTAGTATCACGATGGGTCACATGGGGGGAGGGGGGCAAACCTGCATGACGTAACGCGTTATGGAGTTGCATGGAAGTCAGGGCCTCAATGCTTCCTGGGAAGTTGAGTCCTGACTTGTTGTTGTTTTCCCCCAGTAAGAAGCAACAATGCTGCCCCTCGTCGCGTTGACCGTGCTCCTTGGCGCCGCCCTCGCTGCCCCCAGCCTGGACCCTCAGATGGACGACCACTGGGACCTGTGGAAGAGCTGGCACGGCAGGAAATATCACGAGGTAACGGGTTGTTTAGCAAGCTGCTTCAATCTGCAAATTACCACAAAAACAACAACAAAATCTGAATGATGTTTTGCAGAGGGAGGAGGGCTGGAGGAGAGCGGTGTGGGAGAAGAACCTGAAGAGGATCGAGATGCACAACCTGGAGCACTCCATGGGCTCACACACCTACCGCCTGGGCATGAACCACTTTGGGGACATGGTGAGACCTGATGTTTACACAACATATTCAATATACAGTAAAGCCAGATGGAATCTGGTGCGGGACACGTTCATACGAGGACATTAAACAATGTTGTAATGGTACAGGATAAAAACAGAAAATGTAACACCGGCCCGTCTCCTTTACCCGTCTTTCCTCAGACTAACGAGGAGTTCAGGCAGGTCATGAACGGCTACAAGGGCAAAGTGGAGAGGAAGTTCACGGGGTCCCTGTTCATGGAGCCCAACTTCCTGGAGGCCCCGCGCTCTGTGGACTGGAGGGAAAAGGGCTACGTCACCCCCGTCAAGGACCAGGTAACAGCCGCTTCTCCTCCTCTTTTTGGTTAAAGCCATCTGAAGGGGAAGTGTATCCGTGAAATAAAAGAACGCATCTTCTGTTTTTTATGGTTAGAATTATGCGTGAGGTCCTAATCTAGGGGTTAAAGACTTTATTTGGGGAAATAAACAACTTTTTAGGTTGCGGTTTTGCAAGCTTTGTTTTACGCAGGACGTAAGATATTTAGTTGTGTGTATATAACTGGCAGGTAAAATAGGTATTTCAGGAACCATGTAAACTAAGAAAATACTTAACTGTAATGTACCAATTTGAGTCTTTTTATCGTCCCAAAAATGGACTTTTATGAAAGTAATACGCAAAGCGGGTCAGCTGTTGTCTCTCATTCTGACCGTGTCGTCATTACAGGAGACGCAACAGCTGTTCGTAAACACGACGTGCAACTTTTGAACGGTTGCCTAAATGAAATAACGAGGGCACTCTGTCCACCAAAGTAAATGTTTTGCTCGAACAGAAAGATAAGATGGTTGTTTTTGTTATCTAGCTCCACACACGTCCCTCCTCCTCCTCCCTGAATGTACAGTCGGCTCAGCGGCTTCGTGCATTGACGCCCTGTAAGCTGAAACCAGTTGGACCTGGGCCGTCCTGTACATTAGAGCAAAGTGCCGGAGTGCAACTTCCACTTTTCTTCTATTTATAGACGCAAAGGGCTTTCCATAGTCGAGAAGATGAAGAGCAATTATAAGAGGCAGAGTGCAACAATCAACGACCACAACAGTGCAATGATATTAAATCCAGTATAAGATAAAGTGCTCAGACAAACAGATAACGTTAATGCAAAATGCTGTTAGTCTGTCCAGGAGGTGACGGTATAAAATGTTTTTAAGGCAGGTTTAAAATAATAATTCAACTATCACAGAAGAAACAAAAGCCAGAAGTATACAATGCAACACTAAAGTTAAGAAAACTAATGCATATTAACCGAAAATGTAAAAAAAAAAAATCATATTTATTTTAGATGACGTTTTGCTGAATAGATTGACTTCAGCTCGACATTGTTCGGGGGTTCAGAGTCAAGTAAAAAGAGAGTAACGGCACGAAAATGGCCGAAGTCAAAGTGACACAGGAATATGAAAAAGTATAAAAATAAACATGTGATTTTTTTTTTTTTTTTTTTTTTTTTTAAACGGACTATCACATCTGTAGATGAACCGTAATCATGAACGTGACTGACTCTCTCTCTCAGGCTCAGTGTGGTTCTTGCTGGGCCTTCAGCACCACCGGCTCTCTGGAGGGTCAGATCTTCAGGAAGACGGGCACGCTGGTGTCTCTGAGCGAGCAGAACCTGGTGGACTGCTCCCGGCCCGAGGGCAACGAGGGCTGCGACGGCGGTCTGATGGACCAGGCCTTCCAGTACGTCCAGGACAACCAGGGGCTGGACTCCGAAGTGTCTTATCCTTACGTGGGATCGGTGAGTGGCTCTCGCAGGACGGGGAGGGGACGAGTCAAGAGGAGGAATGCACATTTTAAAGGCCGTAAATGGTCTTGAAGTCTTGTGACTTGAAGGTCAAATGAATGACATCTTTCCCAATATAATATATATAATATTTGTAAAAAGCTGTGAAAAAAAAAAAGACATTAAGTTGAAATTTTTTTTAATTATTTTTTTAAAGACGTAATATCTTTCGCCCAGAAATCAGTCCAGAAATATAAATTTTTAAGGTCGTCAAATTGTTGGCATTTTTGCTTTTAAAAACGTAACTTAAAAGATAATAATTCCTTATTGGTCCGCGATCACAATATGTTGGCTTCAGGCCTGTCGGCGCCGTAACGTCCCGCTCACCCTCTTCGTCTCCTCCTCTTCCTCCCCCAGGACACCATGCCGTGTCACTACGACCCCTCCTTCAACTCGGCCAACGACACCGGCTTCGTCGACATACCGAGCGGTAAGGAGCACGCGCTGATGAAGGCCGTGGCCTCCGTGGGACCCGTCTCCGTCGCCATCGACGCCGGACACGAGTCTTTCCAGTTCTACCATTCAGGTGAGTTTGAGACACACGCATCTGTGGGGTGTTTTTAAAGTTATTTTTTTGCATTTTTATCTGTAACTAACTGGGGGGGTTGACTTATTTTAGGGATCTACTATGAGAAGGAGTGCAGCAGCAAGGATCTGGACCACGGTGTGCTGCTGGTGGGTTACGGCTTTGAGGGAGAAGATGTGGACGGGAAGAAATACTGGATTGTGAAGAACAGGTCGGTGGAAACCGCTGAGTCTGCAGTATTTGTCCACTTTTATCGGATTTACATTGTTGCTTTGTTAAACTCTGCGGATTGTAATTAATGAGTTTTCGTTTGTCTCCTTGCAGCTGGGGTGTGAAGTGGGGAGACGAAGGCTACATCAAGATGGCCAAAGACAGAAAGAACCACTGTGGCATTGCGACGGCAGCCAGTTATCCTCTGGTCTGATGGCTGACCAGCTCCACCTTCTAGTTCTTATTTTAATTGCAATAGTTTGGATGAAAGCGACGGACGTCGTCGATGGGAGATTGTACGATGTTTTATGAGGAGAAACACTGTTGTTTTTAGGGAAATGGCGCCATTCTGTGTTTGGCTGGTTTTCTGCCACTTTATTTTGTCTGAAAACATTTTAGTCGTGTTTTATTCTTTGTAAATATGTCTGCTACTTGGTAAGTGATAAATTAACACTTGCTTCGGTCATTGTAAATGATTCTTGATTTGTACTTTTACTGTGATCAATTAAAGTTGTGAAACACTAGTTTGGGTGTTTTGGACTTTTTAAAGCTTCTTGATGTGCTTTTGACTGTTTCTTAAGATTAAAGTTTGATCTGTTTTTACAAAATGTCAACTGAAGGTTTTGTTTTTTCAGTGCATATAGTAATAGTTCAGTTTTATGTATATTACATAGAAATGGGGACAAATTACAAGTTAAAACATATATATATATATTACATACACATACATAGTATGTGTGTGTGTGTGTATGTGTGTGTGTATATATATATATATATATATATATACTTGCAGAACTGTAAGGAAAGCTGCAGATGACACAGTGATGATCACAAATTAAAACATGTAATTATGTAAATAAGTAACAATTTGTCATGGTATACAACCATAGCAAAATATTGTGGAATTTATATTAAATTGCAAAACAATGATCTAAACAAAATTCTGGCCATCCCGTAGAAACATTTGCACACACACACACATACTATCCCCTTAAGTGTTTGTTTTGAAACTATCCGGTTTCTCAATCCGCTCATTGACAAATTTAGAGATCAATGTCACGACAAAATATTTTCAGTAGCTATAAATCAACAGAATTGACCACAGAATGAGTTCTAGGAAATGTCGGGTTTACTTTTGGTATTCGGCGCGCAGCATGGGGCTCCTGCACGCTGTTACGGCAGCATCATGAAGCCACGAGGCGTTAAAAAGGGCTGCTGCTATTAACACCTGTTAACCAAATGATGATTAACTGATCATTAAATTGATAAAATGTGGTGACTTCCTCTAATGTCTTGTTTTGTCTGTTAAATTATTGATATTTTTTCTTTAATTATTTACGTACTAGCAGATGCACTGAATTTCAATAGCTTAACTTCTCCCTAATAGGTAATTAAAGGGAAGAGAATACAACATATTTGGGCACAACACTCTTGAAAGTGTATGAGTTGGTCAACAAATTAACTAGAAAATGCATTAAATGTAATAAAGCACAAAGGCCCTGCAAAGCTTGAAATCTGAACTGTTTGATTCTGTTAATTAAAAATGTAGAGAGTGAAGTTTCATATCAAGGCCTCAATAATTATAATCCAATAAATATAATTTACTGATATGGGCCATTTTGCAAATTGAGTACTTTTGGTACTTTTAAGTATATGCCCTGATGTTAATACCTTTCTACTGAAATAACATTTCATAGGCAGGCCTTTTACTTGAACCAGAGTACTTTTGCACTGGAGTATTGTACTTAAATAAAACCTCTGAATACTTCCTCCAATACTGTTAAAGCCCAATGAAGCTTTCTTTCTTCTTTTGTTGCTTTCAGTCAGATGTGACCTGCTGACTGACCCGAATCACAGTATTACAAGTGCCTGTACAGTAAAGCCGGTCAGGGCGTGTGTGTGTGTGTGTGTGTGTGTGTGTGTGTGTGTGTGTGTGTGTGTACACACCATATGTACTGCACCTCTGAGGTCAGTCCAGGCTGATATGCAGAACAAACAGTGAGAGTAGCGGTAACACTGTTGTGTAACCTAAGAATAAAGAGGGAGGAGCGAGTGATTATAGAAACACACACGTTGTCTCAGTGTGTTTGGGTTTCATAAGGCAAAGTTTTGAGATTCCGACGCTGCTCCAAAACAATAGAGGTGAATAGAAATTAATTAATTTGTTCAAATCTGTGAAAAATGCCATGAACAGAAACAATATCCTGGTTTACTGCAGAGACAGTAGTCAGGTCATAGCAGGTCATGTTCACGGTAATCTTTCTGATGTAACAATTTGTCATTGTATACAACCATAGCAAAATATTGTTGAATTTATTTTATTATATTAAATTGCAAAACAAGGATCTAAACAAAATTTGGCCATCCCGTAGAAACATTAGCAGAATCCTGAAGTGAACTACGGGTACTTCTTGACGAAGGTCAGGTACTCGTTGACGTCCTCAGAAGAGCCGACCACGAAGGGCACCCGCTGGTGGAGCGTCTCGGGCTGGACGTCCAGGACCCTCTGGGTGCCGGTGGTGGCCACGCCTCCCGCCTGCTCGATGAGGAAGGCTATGGGGTTGCACTCGTACAGCAACCGCAGCTTTGAGGGGACAATTTAAAGAAAAAGTTACAGGAAGACACACAAATTAAATATATAAATAGGATCGTTGTGACAAGACTTTGTAACAGCACAAAAAGTTAATATTTGTCAATCATTTGAGCCATTTTCAACCATTAAATTAAGATTTTCTTTTCTATAAATTTGTCGAGAAATGACAATATTACCGCCAGCATTGACAGTACAGTCCTATCATTCAGTTCATTACTTAGAAAGCATGTTATAGTGTGAAACTACTCTTTAACGTCATGGGGCTTTAACAGAGGTGAAAGTAGATTTTGTTTCTATTTATTCACTAAAGTATTGATTTTAAAAAAAAAACTGCTGAAACAAGGAAACAAAAGATTTGTGAAACCCCCTTTTTGAATTGCCACTGTTTTAAAAAATGTGCTTTATAAATAAACCTCCTTGCCTTTATGTCCATTATGTCACACGTGCAGTTAAAGGTCAGTGACAATCTGTATGCTTCAATGTTTTCAGGATCTTTGAGGATAAAGAATCCACAACACTTACGAAAGTAAATAAAGACGGTATGTTCCGGATATATGGATCACAGCTGGGTGAAAGGAAATGGGTGAGAGGTTGTTGTTGTTTATGTTTTACGAGCAGCCTCGACTGTCTCTGAGCTTAATCTGTCAGGAGCGAAGGCCCTCCAGCCTCAGGTTACAGGCCTGCAACGCCTCCCCAACAGTTTGTCTTCCAGGGTGTTCAATTTGGGCAACCAGTTGTTGCTGTGTGGCTTTAGGATCAGAGCGGCTCTCTGGACTCCCAAGCTTATATGATTTGTTTAGATCCAATAGCGGATCTCGTCATTGTTGGGCTGCAACACAAATACAGACTGAGGCACGTTGTGTAACCTGGTGACTCGGCTACAACTGGTCCACTAGTATACCAGTTCACACTGGTTTCATAGCTTTCTAAGGTGTGGCTTTTATTTCGGCACAACGGTTTTTGGGGTTTGTGTCTAATGTTGTTGAGCCAAAGTTTTATTCACAAGGTGGAGTGACAATTAATTATTATTTTGAGTCGTTGAAAACAATTTAGTTTTTTAAATGTTCTACTTCAAAATATCTCTTCTTATTTTACTCATATTCAACTGTGTGAGGTATAGAGTTCAACAGGCGTGCATATTTCTGCAGGCCACAAAAAGCAAATGGGTATTTTTCTCTTTGGATTATTGCAGAAAATAAATAAAACGTGTGTGTTATACTCGCATGTTTTGTTCAACAAGATAATCTTCACAAATAAAAAAACATTTTTTATGATTTTTGAAGTGGGAATGCAATCACCAGAAGTAAAATGCCAACGTAAGGCTGTAAACAAACTACACCACGGTCACATGACATCACGTCACCACCACTACGTATATCGAGCGCTGCAGGAACGAGTCCTATAACACCAGGAAATGAGTCCGCATTTTCCCTCATCTCAAAAATCAACAGGTTTTTTTAATGGGTTTTTGGTTAGATGCCTGAAATAAGGTCTAGGTAATATATTTTAAAGTGTTACCCCTAGTAGATACTCCTCTTGGGAATTTTGAAGTTTTTACGTGTCTTAAAAAAGGGCTAAATGAGACGACAAAACATCGTTACGCCGACTCTTCTGTCTTTAGCTTAGTGGTGGTGACGTGAAGTCATGTGACTGTGTGTATATATATATATATATATATATATATATATATATATATATATATACTGTAGCCTTAGGGACAAGGTCAAGCTGATACTTCCTTCAAAAAAAGTGCACTGACGACCAGACGAACTTTGCAGGTCAGGCTCAGGACTGCAGAAGCACGGTCACATGACTTCACGTCACCACCGCTAAGCTAAAGACAGGAGAGTCGGCGTGATGATGTTTTGTCGTCTCATTTAGCCACGTTTTTAAGACACGTAGGTATCTAATTAATCTATTAAGCTTGTATTAAACCGTAGACCTTATTTCAGGCATCTAACCAAAACCCCATTAAAATAACTGTTGATTTTTGAGACAAGGAAACCGCACATGCAAAAATGCTGACTCATTTCCTGGTGTCAGGACTCATTCCTGCAGCACCCTGTGGTGGTGGTCTGTACCCTATCTGTGACCGGCCCAGACAAATATTTGATCATATTTGAATAGTCTGACAGTCTGACAATGGCAGAGGCAACATGTCTTTCTCAGAGGTCAGAGGTTACCTTTCCCTGGGGACTCTTCTCGTTGGCGGGGTACATGAAGATCCCTCCGTAGGCGATGGTGCGGTGAACATCCGAGACCATAGAGCCCACGTAACGAGCTCCGTAGGGAGCGCTGCCATCCTGCAGGGGGCGTAACGGTGCATATTAGTGGGTGTAGTGAAGAATGTGTATCTCATGTTTGTTGAATGCTTTTTTTGCTGCTCCAAGACTTCATTTTAAGAGTCCCACAAGTCCAATGGTGGAAGACATACTCAGATATTGATATTGTATTTAAGGTTCTATTCGTAACAATTAATATGAATTATTGGATTTCTCTGTCAGCGGACGTGGGACGGTTTTGGCGGTAAAATCCAAAAGGATGTGACGTTGCTCTACAGCGGCAACAGTGTTTAGCTAACGTAGCAAAATACTGTCTTGAATGGATGAACTCAGCTAATTCCTGCAGACTCCTGCATTTGACGTGGCAGATAAATGTACAAAGCAAAGCTGTGTAACTAGCTAACTGTAACTTGAGCTAAGCTAGTAGTTAGCCAGCTAGCTGTATCCTGGTTGCGTTTTTACATCTAAATTAAAACCTTCACCAACTAGAAAGCATCATTCTGATCCAGTCAAAGACATATTGTGTTTGATAATTGATTATTTTAAAGGCTGTTTGTCTAAAACACTCATTATCATTAAAAGTGACTTTTTTAATGATCCAGAAATACAAATGGCTTCAGGCTAAACTTCTAAACTATGGACATTACATACACTTAGATAACATCAATGTTTATTTCAATAACAAAAAAGAGGATTTTAAATGACCTGTTTGGTAAAAACGATGTTGAAGCTGAACAAATGTTGCAAAAAAATATAGTGTTTCCTTTTGCATTCTTTTATTTTGTTATCAAAAATTGTTTCAGTCATTTCTTTTAATTTTTTTTAAGAGATGCAAAAGCCTTTCTTACTCTGTTGGCAAAAAAATGACTTAATCAGGAGGAATCACTTACAAAGCACAGTTTTGTGAAGTTATTTTGGATTTTTGTGATATTTTCCATAAATTGTTATTGTTATGTTATTGTTGTTTATTGTTTTAAAGTGTCTAGAGTTCAGAGTGAACATATTGTTGTCCTACATTGTTGTAAAGACACAATACAATATAGTAATACAAAAATAAAAAAGTGTAATATATAAACAGATCAGTCACTTAATTGAAATTTGCAGCTCCAGCAGATCTGCTTTGTTCAGAAAAAGCTAATCAAACAACAGACGGGTCGAAGTCCGTCTGCAGCAGCTGCATACATTAATCCAGCTGCGTCACATAAACCGACAAAAACAAGCTGTGCTTGTGGGTCTTTCATGATTTAAAGAGCTACTCTAATGCATTTCATCCACACTTTAATGCTCAATACGCCGAACCCCTAAAACGAGTACTTTAAGTACTTTAAACTAAAGGAAAACTTCTTTCTCAAAGCAGAAAGTGAGCTTTGTGTTCAGACCAGCTCAACGTGACGCACAGTCATGTGCTGCTGAGTCACTTCCCAGTCATCCTGAGGGAGTGGTGTGTGTGTGTGTGTGTGTGTGTGTGTGTGCGTAGTATTTCCCCAAAACAGACCCTCCCACACTACACACTTTAAGAAAGCACATCCACCTGGTAGCAGTTGAGCCAGCGTGAAATGTCCTAAAATAAAGGAGAAGAGAATGCAAAAAGAAAAAGAGAGAGTGGGAAAGTTGTCTATGAACATTTTCTTTCAAAAAAATAATTGCCGCTGACGAGAGAAGAACATCCTTTAAGTTTCAGTATTAGACTCCCATCCGGTGTTACAATGCTTTTCGTCTCCTAATTGAACTTGTTGTACTTTTTTGATACAAAATAATCAGATTTAACTTTTTGGTTTTGGAAAGTAACCCAGAGTTTTGTTGAGAGAACACCTGCTTTCCCCAAGAGAGGATTTAATACTGAGGCTGCAGATGTGAAGACTCCATCTTTGAACTACATTCTAACTTCTCTGTCAGTCTTTTCTGCAACATTTGCGTTTGCAGGTCGACCCTGTGAAACAAGTTTTTGCCATTTCGACACCCGGCAGTGAGTAACGGTGTTGTTTACTGCTGAATCGTGCTGAGTCATGATGCTCGAGTAAAGTGTCACATGACGATGAGTGTTCAACCAATGGTAAGTGGTAGAAGACATTAGTCGACACATTTTCTATTTCCAGTTCTAAAATACAACATGACAATCTACCATAGGACGCTAAAACTGACACTTAACATTCAGCAGGTCTTTAAGAAAAGATGACCGCGGGACAATGTGTGTGTTGTTATACACTTTGAGCTGCAGTTTGGGTATGAAAGCGTCTATATAATAATGCCACTGTTATGCGCAAACATTATATTAACTTTATTTGTAGATCTCCTTTAAACCACGATTCAAAGTGCTTTATGTGAGAAACAAAAGATTAAAAAGAAGCATGAGAGTATAAAAAGACAAAATAGGATTTCAAAGAGTCAAATAAAATTGAATTCCACTTAAAGTGCAGCGTTAGATATGAACAAACAGTCCCAAATGCTGAAAACAGAAACAGAAAATGAGGAGAAGTGGATTAATGCTGCAAGAGTGGTTTGGGGATGTTGTGATACTTTTATTTACTTTATTTTCTATTACGTTAGCACAGCTGCTGCACTCAAACTAACCTTTCAGAGGTCACAGGCCGTGTTTGAGAATCCAAATACAGACTTTAAGTGGCCTTTTCCTCTAAAACAGGTCAACTGAGGCTGTATGAATAAGAATCCAATAAAAAATATTGCAACTGTGGTCGAGAAGAAGCCTCAGGGTACAAGGTCAAGCTGACATTTCCTTTAAAAAAAGTGCACTGACGACCAGACGAACTTTGCACGCCAGGTTCGCGACTGCAGAAGTGCTGAGTGGAGATCAGTTTCCAGATGAGAGGCTGCAGCAGTTTCCTGAGGAACACGACGTTTCCCGCAGTGAACTGTGTCGCCATCCTGCCGCGCAGCTGACCGGGCCTCACGCCGTCTGAACCCACGCATCACGCTCCACCCAGGGATCACATGTTTGGGGGTCAGACCGTCTACCGACTGTGGTACCCGGCTGCATATAGCATCTTCTATCATCAATACATTATTTTAAATTGACTCGATATGTCGTGTTTGTTCCAGAGATAAAGCCCAACGACACATTTAAACTGCGTCTGAAGTTGCTCTCATGACTTTTTTTCACTTTCATTTGGACTAAAAGTGTAAAAACAGTCAGCTGTTGCTCAGTCGCGAGCTGAAAATGAACCATCTGCCAACCAGATGCATTATTTATTCGGCACACAACACTTGGAGGAGATGCTTGGACATTGACACTTTAACTTATATTCTCTTCATGTTTGTTCCAAACCTTGTTCAGAATCACTTCTTCAGGAGTGAAAATAATGTTCATGCACACATCAAATACCTCTCCTCTCGCATACCCCCAATTAATAAAACACTGTACCTCATTAGCCCAACAATTATGGATGGAATGGATTACAAATAAATACAATCAAATTAAAAGAAGATAAGAAAAGAAAAGAAAAAAGAGAGTTCTGTCATGGCCTGTTTTAATGAAGAGTTTTGTGCAAATTATTTCACTTTTCACGACAAAATGAGCGTGTGTAAAAAGCTAATTCTTGCTGAAAAGCGACAATATCTCAGAGTAAGAGTGTAAAAGTTTTAAATTATCCGGCATCTTGAGAAACATTTTAAGAACTCCAATCTGTTGACATCCTTTTTTGTTTATTTTAAACCAACCAAACATCCTCACATTTGAAATCCTGCCTCAAGTTTAGATATGTGTGTGTGTGTGTGTGTGTGTGTGTGTGTGTGTGTGTGTGTGTGTGTGTGTGTGTGTGTTTGCGCTCGCTCACCTCCGGGTACTTCTTGTGCTTGAGGTACTGGTTGATGGAGGGGTGGAAGTACTTGGCGTATCCTTCGTTGAGACTGTAGATCTTCCCCCTCGGCTTGATCTTCACGTTCTTCTCAGTCAGGATGAACTCGCCGATGGCCTGAAGAACAAAAGTCATCGACTGTTACCTCTGAGCCAAATAGACAAAAAGAAAAGGTGCAGGATAGATGATAGGGATAAGTGATTAGAGTAAAGGTTTGCTCGGTCACTAACGAAGAAGGAGGTATAACACAATGAGGGTTCAGCATCTGGCCCACTGATGAAAACATTGCTATATTTAGATATTTGCAGCATTACAAACTGGGCGAGAACCGTCCTTTTCATACACACAATAAGTGGAACTATGCATGCAATTCCTGAAACTGTGAAGCTCATGCAACACAAAAGGAATGCAAAGTTTTGATTGTGCAGTTTTCCTGCAAAAATAAAACAATAGGATGGATGAATGAGTCAAATCTTGAAGGACTGCCGCCTTAAAATGATGAAAAGATGTTATTATAAAAGGAAAACAACCACAAAACACAACTCTTTAGTCTTTATATTCATGCTGTACTTGTAAAAGACAAGTGCCCAATAAAAAGGGTTTTATGTGTGTTTACGGCCCCTGATGTTACTGTGGAGCCGTGCAGCGTGGACGAATGACTGACAGGATAAATGTGTGTTTTCTCAAAAAAAAGCAGCTATCGGGAAATAAAAGCACATAAAAAAAGTGACGGCAAGCGACGCGGAGGTTGAGAAGGAGACAGCACTCACGGGGTCCAACATGAAGAAGTGGAGGCCGGCCCCGGTGCTGAGGGCCACCAGGGTGGCGCTGCCGTACAGCGCGTAGCCCGCACACACCATGTGGTTTCCAGGCTGCAGGGCGTCTTTCTCTGTGGGCTCCCCTTCTGACACCTGGACCAGGAAACATGAACACACGAAGAGGGGTTCCCTGCTGATTTAGGCTCCGATGTGTGTCGGTATGCACAAATATTTACAGCAAAAGAATAAATACAAAGGTTCAGGATAATCTGCTATTGTACAAACAAGAGCAACAATCACAAATTGAAATTGTGTAAATTCAGAGAAACGGGTAAGAAAGCCAAAAATAAATTAAATATATGTATATATCCAATATGTATAATATATATAATACATACATACACTTAAAAAATAAGGTACAGCACAACTAAAATAAATCAATTCAACCTAAACCACAGTAAGGCTTGAACAGAGATAACGGTAGTATATTTTAAATATTTGCATATTTCTTGCATGGTTTCTCTGCTTGTTTACAACAGACTGTAAATGGCTGACTTTGAAGATTAGAAATATGAAACTCAGATCAGCTGCACAGCAGTGCCCCCTTGTGTCTGCAGAGCGTTACTGCACGTCTATAAATGTCCTTTTATATAACATACATCTTATATATATTCTATTCTGGCACTCAAAAAACTCATAAACATGGTTCTACGTATGTCATATATATTTAATCATTATTATTTCTTTAATTTAGAACTTTAAAAACTATTGAACATGTGTTGCTCTTGATGCTCTCAATGTATTTATTTTGAACAAGGAACTGTCGATTTGAAGTCAACTAAAATTGCATGAAATGTAATCAGTCCTTCTTAGTGAAATAAATGCATTCAGATGACATAAATTCACAATGATGATCATAATCAGATCATCAGTTTAACATTTTAATAATAGATCATTCTTGTTGCAGAAGGTTGCTTTTGAGCGTTTCTAGAACAATATGTTTTATCTTATAATGGATACGTCTGGAATGATCCTCATGAACTTGAACCCCCTTATAAACAAGCAATAATACAAACATGTATACCATAACAGTAAATATAGACACTCACCCGTTTGTAGATGGCGAATATGGTGCCGATAGAAGCCAAGCAGTCGATGTTACTGGATCCGTCCAGAGGGTCAAAACACACCACGTACTTCCCCTGTGAGAAGAGAAATATATATTATTACAGTATTAACTATTAGAAAAAACAGTCTTATTTAAAGTTTGTTCCAGTAAATACTTTTTAAAAAAGGAAGAAAAAGTTCAGTCATATGTCATAGAATTATTTCCTATTCAGCCTGTTTTTTTTATAAGAGATCGTCTGTTTCTAAAAGATGCTCCAGGTGAATAGGGTAAAAGTTTTAGCTAATAGAGATCACCATGAAACTCCACCAGTTCATTATTATTGCAAGTTTTCAGAAATGTGATGTTTAAATATGCTTATCTTTATCCTGTACTATTGCATACTTTATTGTGTATATACTATCTTATATTTCTATTATATTTCTATGAGAATACAGACAAACATTCATATTATATATTATTCTTGTGATGGTATCATCTACTTTGCTGCTACTAATCACACCACGATCACTTCATTTATATAATTAACGTACAACTCTGGTCATAGGTGCTTGCCATGTATTTTTTACTTGAATTTTTCTTGTTCTGTTTATTATTTTATTGTCTTTATTTCATATAAATCTGTACTTTTTTTCTGTCCTCGCTGCTGCCTGGGCATCAATAACAGCGTATTGTTTTGTGAAATAATTACAAAAAAACGGTTGTATTCCTTCACAAAAGGTCTGTCTAATGCAGCTTGAACATAAAACAATAAACTCTCAGTTAATGCGTCATACGCCGCTCACCCTCTTGTCTTTGGGCGTGATGATGAGCTCCTTGTTCTCCTCCGACACCATGCAGCAGGTTCCGTAGGACGCCCGCAGCATGTTGATGACCAGGTCGTTGGACAGGACGTCCAGCTTCTTCACATCGTCCCCCGTCACGTTCACGGAGCCCGCCAAGCCCTGCCTGTGTGGACCAATCAATCAACCAATCAACCAATCAGCCAAGCTTTTATCTCACACAGTGATTACAGTTTTTCATCCCTTTGATAAGCTGAAGGATGAAGCTTCGTGTCTTGATAAACTCCTCCTACTTCTTAAGATAAACAAATGTAAAATGTATGGTAAAAGCCTGTTGAATCAGCTGGAAAAAGCCACAAAGCTGAAAATGTGTTGCTTTTCTTTTGAAATGTTGTGGTTCTCCCTGGACAGCGACACTAAACACATGATGATCTTATAGAATATATGAGGCATTGCTGCAGAGCAGACCAGCCAACCAAATATAAAGGAGTTGAAAAAATCATCTACAGCAGTCAAATGCAACATGCACATTAATGCAACTGTAATATTAACACAAAAACATCAAATATAATAGTAAAACACTGACGAGGAACATTTCACAGCACAAAAGATACATCATTTTATACCAGTAAGGTTTGAATGAAGGACTTGCAGTGGAGTATTTTCACTACATGTAGTGGAGTGCTATTCGTACTTTTACTTCAGTAAAGGATCTGAATACTTGTTTCCCACCACAGCTGAGGGACAACTTGTGTGAATAAAAAGAGATTCAGCTGCGAGACAAAGACGAAGCAGTCACATGGAAAAAGATGCATCTAAACGGCTTGTGATCATCAATTATCTTCCCTCAGTTTCAAACAATGTTGATTTGTCTTTCGGTTACGTAATCTCAATTCCCTGCATTCTTTATGAGCAGCTTCTCTCATTACATCAACATTTAACAGTTTAAAACACGCCATGAGGTAATTGTGAGCAGATATAAGTGAGAAGAATCTGGCTTTACGGTGCAATAATATACAATATTATTTAATGTTATACATAAAAGCTTCTTTATGATAGTGTAAAGAACATAGGAGCCAAATGAATCTAATATAAAAAAAATAAAGTTAACTTTTTAATGCAATGAGAACAATGGGATTTGCATTTATTACACTTCCTGCAATGATCTTCTTTGGACTTTGTAGGGGGCGCTATCGAGCCATCCCACCCCTCATAACCTTAAAAATCTTTGCATGCAAACAAATCAATAGTGTTTTGGAGATCTGATACAATATTTGACAACATAATATTGTGATACTCATGTGCAGCGATAGAGTTTATTATTTGTAGTTCTTCTAATATCATAAGTAGCAGGCTGCAGATGAGGAAGGACAATCTAGTAAAACACTTGAAAATATTATTTCATGCGCGTACAACTACACAAACAAATTGTAAATGCTATTTAGGGAGACCTGAAGTAAATTGATACTATTTTCAGTATTACTGCATGAATATTAGCTAAGAATTGGTCAAATATGAATTTATATGACAAAGCATGTGTAATCTTTGTTTTTAAACATAGTATATAAATAAAGTTTATTATTAAGTTGTTAATGGCCTTTAAGAATTGTTTGTTTCCCTCTCAACAAGCTTAAAAAAATCAATGGGTCACATCCATTATGTAATGGTTACTGCATGTTCAGGTTTTGGTTGTGCAATGCTCATATATTCATTTTAATTTGTATTCATGTTCATATATTTTTTATCTTGTATATTTGTTTAATTACATATTATATATATTTATATTATCCAATGTAGCCTAAAAGGCTCCACTCAACACCACAATGCAGCTAGAAAAGCTGCACAATATTTTTCTTTTTTATTCATAATTTCCAGATTAGAGTATTAAAATGCACCTAAAATCACACACATCTCTTGTCTTTGCTCACAGTTCAACACAGAACCATCACGTCACATCAACACTTTCTGGCTCCTAAAGTCTACTAACTTCATTCAGCTAGGCCTTGAATTCCTACCAGCTGCTCGGCAGCTGACCTCTGACCTCTGCGCCGAGGGATGCAAAGCGAGCCCAAATAGTTTATTTTAATTTTAAATCAAACATCAAATCTGCACATTAGTCTTTGGTGTATCTCACAGCCAGTAACGCACTGGTGCATGTCAATGGTTCCCCTTCAGCCTTGCACTTACAGGTGGTTGAGGCCGGCCTTGCGCACCGCGGAAGAAATGGCTTTGATGGCGGTCAGTATGGCGTTGATGAGCTGGGTCAGCTCGCCGGTCGCGCCTTTAGCCTGGCGGCCGGTCTCGATGACGAACCGGGTCAGGGTCCATACGTCCGTGTCGAAGGCCGACTGGTCCGTCATGCTGGTTCCGGGTCCTTCTGTCCCTCCTGGGCGGGCAGCAGAGCGGAGTGAGTGAGCGACCTCATTACCAGCCGCGTCCTTCCCATGCCCAGAGCCATGACGGCCAGCCAAGGGGAGCTATTTGTGTGTGCGTGTGTGTGTGTGTATTTGTAGATGGGAGATGGCGGTGTCAGATATCAGCTGTAGAGACTGGCAACGTTTTAATCCTGCACAAGACAAGCCCCGTTATTCATTTAGTCCCCCAAAAAACACACAAAAACTTGCAGCAACCGTAACTGCAGACTTGTGTAGTAACACGGGAACTCTTTTGGGAAACGTTCAGTGTTTTCACCACATTAGTTGCATGTGAGCCCGAAAGCAGTCACAATAGAGGAACTACTTTCTGTGTATCCACATGAAGCTCGGCCTTTTTCAACATACAACATGTTTATGTGGAGTTAAAAACATCATGTTCATAACAAAGATAAAAGCGTTATTGACTACTAACTTCAGTATTTTATGTTGCTGAAGAAGAAGAAGAAGAAGAAGAAGAAGAAGAAGAAGAAGAAGAGAGTGGAAGCACAACAGCAGCTCAAGTGTCCTTTAAATGTCACGAGGACTCTGAGGTCCCACTGACCTTTAGCTTAAAGGTCGACTCGTCTGGATTAAGTATCTCATAACTTTTGTAGACAGCGTATATCGTCCCAACTTTTCAACGTCTAAAACCGCAATGAGTTTATTTTAAGTAATTTGTTTCATCCACGTTATCAACTCCTGCATTGATACATCAACTATTTTAACAGAGATCCAAAAGATCTATATATTACTGTTGTCTGATCTTTAGTAACTGGACCGAATCAAGCTTCTTTTATTTTTTTTAGGTAAAAGGCTGCATGTTTCTTGGAATATTAGGATTTTGAAGCTACGATAAAAAACAGACAGTTCTCCAAAGAAATACACAAACTAAATGTTAGTAAGTTTTAAAGAGGCAACACATTTTAAAATGATGAAAACACAGATTTTTGTCTTCTTTGACTCATTTGGATTTATTAAGACTTCATCAGTACAAATAGCAGTTCACATTATGAAAAAGCATCACGTTTTGTCGCATAGAGGTTTTTGTATTTGGTCCTTCACACGACTAGCATATATGTTTATTCTATTATTTTTAAAAGGCGCCAGTGGATGTAAACAGGAAAAAAAAGCCTTCAGGTTTTTTGTTTATTCAAGTGCATTTGTGTTTGTTTTTTGGCACATTTTGGTTCTTTGGTAGTGGTTTTTAATGGAATGTGTGCGTTTGTGTGTGTAATTGAGCTCTCATGTTTCTTCTTTCTTTTATCCGTCGGCAGAACATGAACATTACTCCATACTCCATAACTCCATGAGGATTCATCTCCATGGAGCTCACAGTGAGGCGGGCTTCCTGCATTTCTTCTCTCTCGCCAAGCGGTGGCGGTTGTGAGAGCGAGTCTGTCCGGCCTCACTTCTTCTTTCCGTGTTTCTGGCAGATGGCGACGTACTCCAGGACGTCCTCGGTGGAGCCCATGGCCACGGGAGCCCGCTGGTGGATGCTGTCGGGCTGGATGTCCAGAATGGGCTCCAGGCCGGTGGAGGCCATGCCGCCCGCCTGCTCCACGATGAAGGCCATGGGGTTGCCTTCATACAGCAGCCGCAGCTGCGAGGAAGAGGAGGGAAGTTTAGTTTTTAGACCTCAAGCTCTATACCAAAGGAATATTTTATGAGTTTACAAGTCTCTGAATGGTTTCGCTCTTTTTATACGACTGCCTCTCCCTCCTTTACTGTATTTATTACACTTCTATACTCACAATACAGCAGCAAAAATACCAACAGTTAAATCCTTATTTCACAATAGTCAGGTGAGACAGATTTTTCCTTCAGCATCAACAGATACTTTCCAAATGACAAATGATTACAGCCAGAAAAACCTGTTTCAACGTTCATGTGGACACCTGATTATTGAATGAAAACATATCTTTTAAGATAAAGAAATAGGGAGAGAAAACTTTTATGGATCAAAACTGTAAAAACAATCTGCCGATAAATATTCAATCTGAAACTTTTAAGTAATTTTTTGTAATAATATTTGTCCTGAATAAAAATTTTAAAAGCCTTTAATATTGTATTTTACTCAAAACTGGAGCGCCTGGATTTGTTTTGTGGGTTAAAAAAAATAAAATGTTTTTTTGCACTCATTATTCTGCTTTACAAGTCATGTGCTTTCAACCCTTTTTTTTATAATTTTTTTTAAATGTGACAACATCCCGTTTGGCTCAGTCTTGCAAACGCTGGAAGGATGTGGAGAGTGAAGAAACGACATTGTGACACTTTCTTCAGTTTGCTCTCACGTTGCAAACGACAAGCATCTTCTTCCTCCTTATTCATGAACACTGTAGTTTACTTTGAGCTGAACACACACAGTGTACGGCTGCTGTAAATACATAGCATGCCAAATCAATCTGAAAATAGTCCACGGTTTAGTTTATTATTACATTAAATACACTATAGTTTGCTAAAAACTACAGCGCCCAGCAGTTTGAAGGAGTTATTGACCTTTAAAAATATTTAAAATGTATCTGTATATTCTTGGCCTGCATTTAAAAAACCATGCACAGTTGCTTTTTTTCAGCTTCTTCCTTTAAGCTCATTCACATGTGTGTAAACTACATTTTCCAACTACTTTTCCATAAACTTATATTATTGTACCATTCACTCTGTTTCAAGGTGGCCCTTTTTTAGATATATTTAAAAACATTCACACAGACTAGATTAATGTGTGTGGGAGTAGCGGAAACCTCAGACTTCACCTTTCCTTGGGGGCTCTTCACGTTTCCTGGGTATAAAAAGATGCCTCCGTACATCAGCGTTCGGTGGACGTCTGCCACCATGGAGCCGATGTAGCGGGCTGCGTAGGGCTCCGTGCCGTCCTGCAGCCATGGAAAATGTTGCGTTAATAAGCAACTTAAAGAGCTGCATTTGAAGAAACAGGACCGAAAAAAACACGAAACACTACAATGCTTGATGTCTCCCCCCCTCCCCACACATCAGTGTTACCTGAGGGAACTTCTTCTTCTGCAGGTACTCCGTGACAGCCGGGTCAAAGTACGTCGCGTAACCTTCGTTCAAGCTGTAGATCTTGCCCCGCTTCTTGATCTTCACGTCCCGATCAACCAGGATGAATTCGCCGATCGCCTGAAAAAAGAGAGAGTACTAACTGATTCTTTATTTTGTACCCTTTTCTTTCCCAGGTTCATGGAGGGGACAAGCATTTAACACCTGTGTTGCATTCGTTGCGCTTCCGTCCACCCTAACGCTCCTTCACAATGAAATATCTCTGAGCGAATACCCACCGGGTCGAGCATGAAGCCGTTGACTCCCTGGCCGGTGGAGATCACCATCATGGTGGCGCTGCCGTAGAGAGCGTAGCCGGCCGCCACGAGGGTCCGGCCGGGCTGCAGGGCGTCCTGCTCACACGGCTCGTGGTCTGTGCACTGAGGGGATGATAAACGTCACCCTTCATTTATTATTAATTATCTATAACAATGGAATCAGTTTGACACTAGATATTAGAACTATTTAATATCCATTCCTCACACCCTTTTTCTTTAGTTTTACCGTCTTTTCTTTGGTTTACTTTATCTGACATTTAAATGGCCACTTAATAGGAATGTTTTGCCATAAGTTTGCCATCACCTGGCTTCAGAAACTCAGACTGGTTCAAGGACAAAGACACTTTGCGGCGTGAATTCAAACCCGTGCTCGTACCTTTTTGTAGATGGCGAAGATGGTTCCGATGGAGACGAGACAGTCGATGTTGGAGGAGCCGTCCAGAGGGTCGAAGCACACAATGTATTTGCCCTGCGACAAGACAAAGTTTGTGAAACAAGCCAAAGTTATGTTTACATTCAGTGTTGCTCAACACAAATAACCTTGTGTCCTTCATAATAGAACATTCGCAAAGCAGATTCTTTTTTAAATCCACCATCGTTTGCACCAGCCGGCGGCCTTCTTCCCGGCCTTTTGTTGGTGCATTAGTGGAATTGTGTGAAACCAGTGGCAGGAATGTGTGTCGTGTCAGTCGTGTGTCCCTGTGGTCGAGCGAGAGACAAAACAAAACGGGGGACAGAAAAAACAGCTCCACAGGTCTGAACCTTTCACTTTACTTTTATTTGACAAGTATTCTGTCAGGAACTGAAACCTGAGCCTTTTTTGGGGTGTTTCACTGAACTGGCTACAAGAGATAAGATCCCACAAGGAAACGATCTGTAAAATACTTAGAGAACTGGATGATCCTGTTTTTTTCAGCTCATTGGGGTCCAAAGGAAGCTCAAAACAGATCCAGGATCAGCAGAATTAACCCCAAGGTTCTGTTCTAAAATCAAAGTCTACTCTCCGCCGGACACACTCACCCTGGTTTCCGGCTCGATGACGATGGCCTTCTCGTTCTCCTCGGACACCAGCAAACAGGAAGTGAAGGACGACTTGATCATGTTGATGATCAGGTCGTTGGACAGGATGTCCAGCTTCTTCACCTGGTCGCCCGTCACATTGGTGCTGCCGGCAATGCCATAACTGAGGAGAGAAGACAAAAGACAAAGTGAGGGTGAAAAGTCTGCAAACACAAAACCAGATCAGTGTAGAAGTGTACACTGACACATCTAGTGTGTTGTGGATATTTTTTGTTCAGTTTCTCTGTGTGTTAATTGACAAAAGGTTATTTAAAACAGCTCCACAGCTTCCTCCTGAGATGCGTTTTATCGGACCAAAATCATAACTACAGTCTCCAGCCAAGAGGAAGGAAGGAAAGAAGAGGAACAAATTGATTTGCAAGTGACTCTTAGTCGGTGATTGAGACTAAAACAGAATCAGCCAGAAAAGTTTAGTGCAGGAAAAATAATTCTGCTCATGCAAACAATACAACAAATAAAAAACCGAAAATTGTAGAATTTACATTAACTTACATTTTTATGGAATAAGTATATATTTTTTGTAGTTACTGTAAGATGGCATCAGTAAAACAGAGTTTAAGGAGACCAACACAGCACATGGTAATAAAATTATATAATAATTATAATAATATGCACGAATGCAAAATTACATTAAAACAAAAAGGAAAAAAAAGAAAATAAAACAGTTGTATGGCACAAATACACCGATTCCTTAAGGTTTACATAACTAACACTAAATACGAGTTCTTATTGAAATGAATGAATAAATAAATCATAAAAACGTGGGCGTGGTCCGCGCTTCCTGATTGGCTCCACGGGGAAACCTGAATCTCCTGCTCAGTTTGTGCCAACGTGGAAGCACGAGCCCGCAACAACAAGTTACTTTACACCCCCACCAACAACAACAACAACAAAAGTAACATCTCCTCCTCAGCGAGGGTCGTTTAACTCACAGGTGCGCGATGCCGGCTTTGCGCACGGCGCTGGAGATGGCCTTCACCGCCGTGCACAGGGAGTTCAGCAGCGTCGTCAGCTCGCCGGTGCCCTTCGCCTTCCGGCCCTCCTCCATGACGAACCGGGTCATGGTGACCACGTTGGTGTCGAAGCCTCCTTGGTCGGTCATGGTGGAGAGTGGAAGGTGGGAGGAAATGCTGCAGGATTTAAGCAACGGACTTGCAGGACTCTGCAACGCGGAACTGTGTGTGTATGTGTGTGTGTGTGTGTGTGTGTGTGTGTGTGTGTGTGTGAGAGAGAGAAAGAGGGTGTGGCCCCGCTGGAAACACTACCCGCTTTGTACACAGTGAGCTGTGATGAAATGATAATGTTACCAATGGAGGGAACCAGGATAAGAGCTTTGTGTGGTTGTGATAGTGTGGAGAAACTTCTTCTTCTTCTTCTCATGGCGAGCATTCACATTCTTCTTACTTTTGAACAGATTAACTTTTTAGCTTTCATATGATGGTGTTTTTTAACTATTGTATCTCTCTTTTTAAATTACATTCTAATGTTTTTCTTAAAGCATCACATTGAGTTGCTTCTGCGTTTAAGATGTGTTTTTAGATGTATTTGTGCGTGTGTGTGTGTGTGTGTGTGTGTGTGTGTGTGTGTGTGTGTGTGTGTGTGTATATGGATGTGTATATATATATATATATATATATTTACACATTTCAATCTACACCTAAATATACACAAATACTGTACATCTACACACACACACATATATATATATATATATATATATATATATATATATATATATATATATATATATATATATATATTGATATGAATTTTGCTATATTTAGCCCCAGGAAAAACATGCTATCTCTGCAAAAAAAAGTGTTCTATAAATAAACAACGTTGCCTTTGCATTGTCCGCTGCATTATTCTATACATATGTCCATATACTGTTGGTCAATTTTCCATGGTTTGGGTCCCTTATTATTTGCTATTAAATCTTAAAACTGCATTCCACAATGATGTTTTGGCTTCTAACGTTGTATCAAAGGTTTTGGGAGGGTTTCAAAAAGCCAGGTGAAATGCTGGAAGAACCAGTCATTGTAATATCATTTTCACAATGCATTAATAAAAAGAAAGGTCCTATTTTTCCTCCACTGCACATGTCGGCCAGTTACTGCCCTGTTGGCTTGATCGCTAATGAAAAACAGAATATAATCTCAATAAAATCGAAAGAAATAATCAGATTGGTTCATTGACAAGGCTCACGTTAATTTGACACATGCTACTATGACCTTTACACAATGCAACCCTACAAAACCGGTCAATGTTTCCAAAAGGAGTTTTTTTTTTTAAAGTGTATCACAATACATGCATTTCTTTCTATATCTTAGTTTATCATGACATTTTAAATATTAGTGTGTTTACAGTGGTGGAAGAAGTACTCAAATCTTGTACGTAAGTAATAGATGCAATACAGAGTATAAATATTTTTTCGTAAAAGTCATGCATTTAAAACTTAACTTGAGTAAAAGTACAAAAGTATTATCAGCTAAATGTACCTAAAGTGCTCATTATGCAGTGTCCCATTTCACAATAATGTATATTAATAGATTATAACTATTGATGCATTAATATGTTCATCAGTTTAATGCTGCAGCTGGTTAAGGTAGAGCTTATTTTAATAATTGTATATACTGCTGGAAGCTTATAAATGTCCACTTCGGGGATCAATAACTTTTCTCTCTTAAAGTGCTATACAAATATAATGTATTATTATTATTAATATTGGTGTATATATATTGCAACGTCTGACAGCAGTAACAGCCACACCATCAACATTTCTTGTGGAATAACTGCTACACTTCATTGGCTGAGGTTCTGGTGCTACAACACTGAGTTTAATTGCCTCTATAGCATATGGTAATAATGATCGATTATAACGCAGTAATGAAGTCTCCAAACTAACACATTTAATCTTTTCTATTAGCATGACTGCCCTGAGAGTCATCTAGCAGCAGCAGCCAGGTGAAGGAAACATGTGGAAACTAAATAATTACACTTTGCAATGAAAAGAAAATCCTGCAATACGGGCTCATACCACCCAAGGGAGCCACCGAGTTAGAAAATCAAAAGCTGGGTGGAGGAGGCCAGAGGTCATGGCTACACAACTGGGTAGGTGGGACAATTATTCTAAAAAAGATAAACTCTGAACAGAGTCTAATAATAAAAGGCAGTGTGACAGTGACAGATGAAATGCTTGAAGGGATGATTATGTTTTCTATTTTGTGGAAAAGAGTATGTTTTTTTGGAGATTGTCAATATGCACAACAAATAAATGTGGTTACCTCCACACCTTTAAACTGTAGCCTGTAACATTAGTTTGTTTGTGTGTTTGTTGGAGTGTAATTTTGTATTGTTGTGTATTATCTTCTTTTGATTTGCTTATGTTTGGGATTTGATTTACTTTTATTATTTGTTTTAATTGTTCTAGTATTAATTATAATGCATTGGAGTCTACTATGCATTGTGTAGATGAAATGAGAATTAAAATATCTTGACTAAACCTGAACATATTCTGGTGCAAAGATGATTTTCAAACAAGTTTGCAGACAGGAGGAAATATGTACTAAATCATGGTTTCTCCAGTAACGTAGACAACTTTTGTCCGATTGTAATTTATTGATTTTGTTGTACAATGAAGGTCTTTTCTTCTTTTTTTTACTTTAACAAAAATAAAATGTATACACGGTGCTGTGGTTGTGATTTATATGATGAATGTATGCTGCATTAACATAGTTGCACTCCATGCATGACCCAATATTACACATATTTATCAGTAACCCATTTCATAACCGGTGATAATAATAAACATATCTCATACTAATAATGTGGCGCTGTCAGTAGTGACGTTCCGGCAGCAAGGGGGCGTGGCCCCGTGGCAGCGGGTTTTGGCGTCATTATGTAAAGTTCTAAATGGAATGTTCTAAGAGCTTCTAGAACGCGCGTGTTCCTATAAGAGAACAGTGTCCCTCTTTTTTCCTCATTGCGCGTGAGTACCCCACCGAGAGAACAGCTTACCTAACTTTGTCCTGAAGAAAACCACTTCAACAATCAAGCTAGCAAGCTAACTCAACTCAAGCTAACGCAATTCAAGCTAACCCAACTCAAGCTAACGCAATTCAAGCTAACCCAATTCAAGCTAACGCAATTCAAGCTAACCCAACTCAAGCTAACGCAATTCAAGCTAACCCAACTCAAGCTAACCTACACAACCGTCAGTGAACAACAAGGTAAGGACTCAGCCAGCATATTTGTTAGCCATGTAGCAATGTGTGTTTTCACCCAGAGTAGTTAAACACTCATGAAGTTGATTTCATTATCTCTCTAAACTTTACTGAACCATCCTCTGGTCTGTGAATTGTCAAACTTTTCACCTTAAGAATTATTGAATAAAGTAAAGAAACTCAGGTTCAGAAGTATTATCAGTAAACTAACTGTCAAATAAATACTTGTCATGCAGATTGGCTCATTTCAAAGTTCTATATAAGTTTTTATACTTTTGGATTATTAATACTGATGAATCAACATGTGAGCTGTATGTAAATGTAGCATGCTGTGCCGGTGAAAGCAATTATAAACTATGTATTGTTGGGTAACTTTGTTCACTCTTTAAAAATGCTTCATGTTTTGTAAAAGTAACACGTTAAATAAATTGTGTAAAATGTTCCTCTGCAAAGTAAGTAGGACATGTAGCTGTCCAATAAATGTAGTGAAGTACAGTAGAAGTAGAAAAAACATAATTGTATATTACAGTGGGAACTTTCCCTCCACACACAGTGATTTTATTATTCTGCCAGTAATAGATTGATATCGTGTAGCTGTGCATTTATTTTTACTGATTGTTCAAATTCAGCTATTATTATTATTTTATTATAATTATAGTAATTAGCAATTATTAGTCTTCTCAATATCTGTCACAGGAACCCAGTTTACTTCAGAAAAAAGTATTTTTCCTGAAAGTGATAGACAACATGGATCAGACTTCAGTCTGAAATAAAGTTTGATTGATATTAGAGGAGGATATTTCACACAAAAAGACGTTCATAAATGTGTCACTTTGATGTCACTGTGACCCAAACATTAACACGATGAGCAGCAGAGAGTGAAACAACCACAGAAATATATATTTTTACAGAAAAGGCACCGATATGTTTCCGACTTTTAGTCGATCAGAAAGACGGCTTTAAACTGACCTTTTTCTAAAATGTAGTCTGGCGGAAGTTTCGCTGCGTAGAAAGTATCTGACTGTGTAAACTGTAATAGAGCTTCTAGACAGATCATAATAGTAATTATCTTGTTTGTTGTTTGTTTTTTCCCTCAGATGGCCCGTCGTTTCCAATTCAACGCACTCAGCAGCATGGTAAGAACAGCAAGAACCTGAACGCCACACGCTTATTTTTAACACTTTATTGATACGTTTCTTTCATCATCTCAGTGTTTACTTTACAGTCCATTGCACGTTTTTATACTTTTATGCAAGTTACATTTAATAATAGCAGCAAATAAATAAGAGAGACAAAAATCTGCTAAACCAAAAACAAACAGAAAAAAAGAAAAGTGTGTGTGTGTGTGTGTGTGTGTGTGTGTGTGTGTGTGTGTGTGTGTGTGTGTGTGTGTGTGTGTGTGTGTGTGTGTGTATCTGTTTATTGAATAATGTTATTTCACAGTCTGTCTTTGGGGTGAATCTTATGCGGTCTCTGATTGTAAAACCGATTTTTTTACCATGTCCAAAATGAGTTCTATTGTTGAAATAATTAATGTAGTTTTGGTGTATTTCATTGTTTCCTTGTCGCCTGCTTCATGTCCGTCACACACAATGTTAAAGAGACGCACATGCTCCGATTTGATCTTTTACTGTAAAGTAATACCCAAAAAAGGTTATTTCAGGTCAAAAATATACTTTTTCTCAACGTCTTAACAAAACTGTACTGTACTATCGTAGATGTGTGTAAACTGTAATAACGCTTCCAGTTTAATCTATAACTGTTAATAACTGACACATGCACATGAACGACAGCCTTAAAAAAATCATAAACTGGTGCAGAAATGATATGACAGCAGGATAAACAACATGATCCATATGATGGAGGATATTTAAAACTGTAACAGCTGCTGCTGAAAACCAGAAAGAGAAGTTCTAGAGGCGGTCAGATTGGTTTGGACGAGTCCTCAGCATCAGCAGCTGATCATTTGTTTCTGCATTCCTCCAACACACAATACCTCGTAATACGTCTAAATGATTATTTGTAGTCTTCAGTTAGTTGCTGCTCTGCACACAAGAGGTCACCGAGGCCACATTGAGTCTGGTGCGTCCTGTGGAGTGCGTCGGGAGCGTTCCAAACGCTCTTTTAGTAATTTGCTGTTCAGGCTCCTTTGGCTTCACAATTCTCGGTGGAGCTGCGAGAACGGTTTTCAACGCCTTATTCTGCACAGCTGTCATTAATACCTCGACCGCTGGTTGAAAAATCTGCGTTATGTGGGAGAATAAAGTTATTGTTGCTGTTAAAACTATGAGATAAATTACACATCCCAGGCGGCAACCTCCGGTTCTGAAAATGCGGAAGTATCTTAAACCTGCTTTCTCTCTCACGGCCATCAGGGGGCGACTCGTCTGCAGCCTAATCATTCCTTCATTTATTATGAATGTTGTGAATATCAGACAAGATCCTGTGTCATTTTAATTAGTTTTCACAAGTAGATTCTGACTGAAATGTCTGCCGTCAGAAATGTTACGTGAACTGTGTTCTGAACAGTTTAACTGTCTCAGTGGTGACTGTGCTCATAGGTTTGATACCAGCATCATGTAGACAGATGTAAGGCCCCCTGCCAGAATACCAATGAATATGTTTATTTATTTATTTTGTCCAATTCCATGCGTTGTAAATAAACTCAGCTACTCAGCCAATCACATATGTGTATTCTGATAGGCGTGGCCCTCGACTCCCGTCTTCACAGACCCAATAGTCGGCAATTAATAAAAGCAGCAATGTGAAGCGCCATACGAGACTAATCACAACTCTTTTGAGCAAACGTACACACTTGCATCCAAAATGAAGGCACAGAAAAATAAATCTAAGAGCCCAATATGATCAGAATCCTAATACAATAATTCACCGTCCAACAATGAGGTAAACAGAGGAGAATAGAGCTGAAACAAGTGGTTTCCATAACCACAGATAAAGCCCCTGCACACACATTTCTCTTTTTCGAAGATAAGAATATATCGTAGCTTTTTTAAAGCTGCAGAACAATTCAGTTCTTTGTTTTGTTTTTAATTAAGTAATGCACATTTTTTCAAAAGCTTTCTGTAATGTATTTAATTGTTTTAATCCAGTCCTCATTTTATTTGAAATGAGAGAAGATCAATTATTTATTATTAGAGTATGTATTACTTAATTTTAAATCTGACAATAAATATTGTTAAAATATTGTTCTATTGAATTTTCTATATTTAAAATGACAGTTAGTTGTTGACTACATACAGACGTTAATATAACTGTTAAGCTACTTTAATATATATGGGACTAAATCTTAGTGCACGTTAGACATTAATGTGATGTCCCGGACGTTTACATGAGGAAATTCTCTAACTGGACCTTGTTGAATTTTAATTGAATACCCCTGATTTATTGTAAGACATTTACTTTCAATGAAGTATTACTGCATAGTGGCACTGATCCTCTTAATGCACTATGTGATGTGAGAGTCCATATGGGGTTGTTTCCATGTGTGGAGCAGTGGTCTGATGCTAGACGGGTCAACTCATCCGGAGGCCTCCCCTCATCCTGGCCCCCAACCGGCCCGCTCACCCTGGGGCGTCCCGTAAGCCAGCCTCCCCCTCCTCTAACTCCTCTAGTCTCCTCTCTACTCCCATTTCTTTTAGCTCCTCCTCATCCCCCTCTTCTTCTATCTCCTCCTCATCCCCCTCTTCTTCTATCTCCTCCTCATCCCCCTCTTCTTCTAGCTCCTTCTCATCCCCCTCTTCTTCTATCTCCTCCTCTTGGCTAGGCATGAGACGGTAAGCTTATTTATTCACCAGGCCATTCAAGGTTCTCATCAAAAGCAAAAGATTAAAAGAAACACACCACAAATCAATTCATATACAATTAAAAGCATTAAAGCGCCAAGGGAACGTAAATTAAGACAAACTAAAATAGAATTAGACGGGAATAAAATGTAAGACTAAAAGTTAGAGTGCAGTGTAAGAAAGAACTACCTGCGTCTTTGTTTAATTGAAGAAGATTCTGCTTTTCAATTATTGATTAGTCCAATGTACTCACTCTGTGCTTGTATTGGACAACAGTCCCCATGTCACATGGTTATGTAGCATTATGTTTCATCTGCATAATTCTGATAACTTATTTTGTTGTTTTCCAAAGAGCCTCCACTCCTCTTCAGGACCCCAAAGAGCCGATGGAGGTAGACCCCCCGGAACCACCGGAGGAACTCGGCGAGCCGATGGAGGTCGACTAACACACACACACACACACACACACACACACACACACACACACTCACACTCACACTCACACTCACACACACACACACACACACACACACACACACCACTTTATTCTTTAAAAAAAAGAAAAAAAAGTTACTTTCTCCTGCATGTATACACACACATACACACACAACTTTCTTCTTAAAAAAAAAAAAAGACGTTTCTTTCTCCTGCATGTATACAAACACACATAAGTTGTTTTAGATGCATTACTTTTTTAGCTGTGGTAAGTTGTATTTCATGTATTAAGTTGTTTTAGCTGTGGTAAGTTGTATTTTATGTATAGCGTTGTTTTAGCTGTGGTAAGTTTTATTTCATGTATTAAGTTGTTTTAGCTGTGGTAAGTTGTATTTCATGTATTAAGTTGTATTTCATGTATTAAGTTGTTTTAGCTGTGGTAAGTGTGTGAGTTGACTGATAACGAGTTGATCACTAACGTCCTTTTCTATTACTTCAGTTGTCTCACTGACAGCTAAGATGATGAAACCCAGTAAACATAATCTATGTATGAAGACTTACAATAATAAAAGTAAACTAAATGTAAATGAATTGTGTAGAGCTGCTCATATCCAACATAAATAACCTGAACGTTTATTTATGTATGTATATTAACAAGCATCCAGAGAAATACTTTCATCAAAGTCATGTCTACGGCTCACTAATTAAAAAGATGCAAACATGAATTCATGGTGAGATTTATTAGTGAGACTTTAAAGGTCAAAGGTCAAACTCTGGTTTGAACTTGCACTGATGGATTCTCAGGTATTTTTGAACAACACAGTGACAGAAGTCTGATTACGAAATGTAACGAGCAGGAAAGGAACAGCAGCGTTCACGTCAGATCATATTATCATTCTTAAAATAAATGAAACCAGGTTGGATCAAACTGTCAGTGAGTGAACTGTGTTGAGCTGCAGCAGTGAGCGTCTCACCTTCCGTCACTTTCATGTCTCCATGTTGTTCTCATGCCTCTCCCAGCGCCACGGTGCAGCAGCTGCGCCAGTGATGTCTTGTGTGTGCACTGCAGTGTTTCAGCGGTTTTGTTGGATTGTTTTGTTATAACTAAATGTGACTAGTGCTTGATTTGGACAACATGCATTGTCCAACGCAGCAACGGCGAGGTTGGAGACATCTGCGTGATTGCAGATTGCTCCACGGACTCAGAAACGTCTGCTGAAAAAAAAAAGAAAAAAGACTCCGGCCGTTTTGGGACTTTACAGGTACTAATAGGGGGAAATCGTTTTGGATATACCATATGTATCTACTCACAAGGGTTACGGTATTGTAGCAATTTAGATGAAGTTAAACAACCATGAGGTTGTGGAGATAATTAAGGAAACGTTTTAAAAAACTGTTCTTTTTCTTTCTTTTTTTGAGAATAGGCACGGGGGCTTGGTGCTTATAAGGTTAAAACAGCTCCGCAGGTCGGTCCACACCGTGTGACCTCCATGCCCGTAATAGTTTAAAGAAATCGTCCGTATAGCAGAGTGAGCGTCTGTTGTCCACACATGACAGTCTGTATGAACGCGTCGTGTAGTGGGCAGCGTGCTGTGTTCGTGTAAGGCCAAATTAACCCCCGCCCAGGCCAAACTATACCCGGGGGTGTAAAATAGCCTCGGCCATACTATACCCCTCCAGGCCAGAGTATACCCCAGGGTGTATATTTGTAGCAATCCATAGTGCACTTTATACACTGATTGTGCAATACTGTTACTTTATTTTGTGCCTTATTTTTATTAATTTTTTAATTAAGTTTGTTGTAATTCGGTGTGTTATGCCGCGTTCACACCAAAAGAGTTGCGAAATATTTGCGCGTCCAGATTACATGTTGAGTCAATGCACAGACGCGTTAGGTTGCGAAAAAGCAGATTTTTCCCCGGGCGTCGCGATAGAGGCGAAACGTCGTTGCAAATATTCGCAAATCCGCTTTTCCGCTTTAATAATTCGCCCGACGCGGAGTTGCGAAAGCCAATCAGCGTTGAGAAGCTCCGCCGTCGTCACCGGCGTCCTGCCGTTACTGAATCAAACTGCTGCTGGTCCGCTGAAGGAGCGCTGGAAGCGGCTTCATTCAGACACTCGTCCTGGAGGAGTCGGAGCTGTGTGTGACTACGGATAATGTTATGAACCCAGACACGGGGCCGTTTGATGATCCGATGTGTGTGGGACTTCCTCAACAAGTATAAAGCAGAACTAGTAGTTATTTCAATGGTGGATGAAGGAAATAGTAAATGTTTTCACAGACACGGAGATAAGCCCGCCCCCTTTCTCCAGCAATGGTTGCGAAAAAGCGAATTAACCACATAGAGCGAATGTTTCACCTGCGGCGCGATATAGGCGAAGTGGCGTTGCGAAAATTCGCAGCTGTTTTGGTGTGAACACGGCATTTGGAGGACCCAGCATTGTACAGAGTAGCTGTCTGTTATTTGTGCATATGACAATAACAATATCTTGAATCTATTGTCAGGTAATCTTGATAGTTAGCTAGCCAGTGAAGGGGTGTGACGTTCGTTATTGCCATTCAGTCAAAACTGTCAGGGTATTTTTTTAAGTTGAAATTTGAGTAATAATAACAACGTTAGTATTGGTGTGGAGATAGACAAGTTTAATCAGATCTGATTAAACTAATCAACAGCCATTTTGGAATGAATAAAGTATGTCAGGCCATCCAGATACACCAAAATGCTTAGTGACTAAATAAGCTGGCCCAGGAGTTAGAAAATGTACATTACTGGCTATCAGAGAGCATGACGACTCTTTCATACATGCAAAGCAGCTCACAGAAATATATCCTTACTTGTGTATTGCTCTGCGGATCAGTGCCACGCTACCAGTAACAGTAGCTTCATTTTAATGTGTAACACTACTGAGAAGTGTGGTAGTAATCTTTGAGCTTTGTGGATGTTTTAATGTTGTTATCAGTATTTAACTTTGAACATTTATATTGGAGGACTTGCTAGTCTTAGAAGTTGAAGTTTCAGGACGTAGTAATCTTTGATCTTTGTGGAAGTCTAATATTTGTTCTGTTTTTCTGGTTGAAGTAATACAAATCCATGTTTTAGAGTTTTAAGATTTAAGTCAGTTAGCTTTCTCACTTAACTTACCTGACAAAGCTGAACCCCCGCTGATATCATGGGGGTATAATCTGGCCTGAGGCGTATGGATTGGCCTAGACCAACCAATTTATACCCGGAGTATGGCCAGAAAGAACTCCTGCCAGGTGATGTGAGGCGATGCCCGTCAGTGGCACAAGTGTTGAGTGTGTTTTATAGTTTGCTGGAACATACATATTATTGATGATGAGTATCTAGCTATCACCTGGATTGGTCTGCTTACAACTGAGGTGGCGCGTGCCGGTGCCTGTCTCAGGACCTCTTAGTGACGAGCTTGCTAGCTGGCTAGCTACGAGCTAGTCAGAGCTAGCATAACCAATAATATGTATGTGTCAGCAAACTATGAAACATACTCACTACTCGTGCCACAGATGGGCATCACCCCCATCACCATCATATCAATGTTCTTTATAATAATAATACTTTGATTTTATATTGCGCTTTTCTGAATACTCAAAGACGCTTTACATAGGAATCATTCACTCACTGAAGAGAGGAGCTGCCATGCAAGGTGCCACATCGGGACTATCTAACATTCATACACCGTAGGCGCAGCTACGGGAGCAATTTAGGGTTAAGTGTTTTGCTCAGGGACACATCGGCACGGGCTAGCGGAGCCGGGGATCGAACCGCCAATCCTCTGATTGGAGGACGACCCTGCGCCCTTTATCACTTTGTGTTGTGTCTATTTCTCTTTTCTGTTGAGAAGATAACTGAGACTTGTGTTAGCTTTGAGGCACTGCTGGCCTTTCAATGTCATTTATAAATGCGTTATAAAGCATAGATATTCCTCACGTTAGATGAGGTCACACAAAATAATAAACTAATACTTAACTTATGACTAGTAACTACCTGAATTAATCATGAATTGCAGTATTAAAACATGTTCATAAAGCACATCTTACTATAGCCCCTAACCATTAGTGCGTATCTAAATCATTATGTATAAATAAATTACATTTAAAACATTTGTTTATCATTTACTAACACTTTATAAATTATCTTATTAATCATATATAAGTCCTTAATACTTCATTTATAAATGGGGAATCCATCATTTATAAAGTATGAAAACAATCATGAAACAATAATTTATAATAATAAAACATTTATAACATTATACCTGTTTATGAATTGCATACTAATGAGTTACTAATGAGTGTTAATGCTGGAACAATGCTTTATAAATGATGCATTAAGTGTTTCCTCATGCTTAACTAATGCAAATAGTGTGTAGTTATTATAAAGTGCTACCGAAAATGTTTACCTCAGAAAGACATCATGACACCATCTGCTGGTGACTACGTGACATAGCAGCATTTCCTCCTGATAATTATACCTGTTACACAGGTTAGTTAAAATGAAAATAGATTTTGGCTTTGTTGACCAGAGCTGAGACGCCATTACAGGGAGTGAGATCTCTGCTGGAAAACACACGGTTGGAGTATTTGAAACAGTGAAGAGACGGGACAGCAACCTGGTGAGTCTTGCTGTTGAAAGATAATTTAAATACCAAGACAAATGGCTGAGAAAATAGTTCTTTTTGAAAGTTTCCTGAACTGCCACGTTTGTTCAGAGACTTTCACAGATCCCGTGTCTCTGAGCTGCAACCACAGCTTCTGTTCAAGCTGCCTGCAACAATTCTGGAAACAAGGTGGAAACAAAAACTGTCCCATTTGTAAAAGAAAATCCTCAAAAGATAATCCAATTGTGAACTTTACACTGAAGGAACTGGCTGACTCCTTTGCTGAGAGACAGAAAACTGGATCATCTGAGACAGAGAAAGAAGAGAAGAAGGTGGAGGTGGTGTGTAGTAAACATGGAGAAGAGACTCAACTGTTCTGTGAGGATGAAGAGAGAGTTGTGTGTTCTGTCTGTGAGTTTTCTCTCCACCATGGTCACAAGGTGGTTCCTATAGAACAAGCAGTCAGTGACCTGAAGGACCAGCTGAGATCTGACTTGGAGTCTCTGCAGGACAAGAGGGACAAACACAAACAAGTGGAGGAAACATACAATGAAGTGATGCAACACTCCAAGAAGCAGCTGTTGTCCACAGAGAGGCAGATCAGAGCAGAGTTCAACAAGCTGCACCAGTTCCTGAAAGAGGAAGAGGAGTCCAGACTGGCAGCTCTGAGGGAGGAAGAGGAGCAGAAGGGGAAGACTATCAGCAGAGAGATGAAGATGATTCAGGAGCAGATCTCCTCTCTGTCAGACAGCATCTCTGCTGTTGAAGAAGACCTGCAGAAACACAAGGTGTCATTCCTCAGCAGTTATAAACCCACTCAGACCAGAGCCAGAGTCCAGAGCTCACTGTCAGATCCACAGCTGGTCTCAGGAGCGCTGATAGATGTGGCCAAACACCTGGGCAACCTGTCCTTCAGAGTCTGGGAGAAGATGAAGGACCAGGTCCACTTCAGTCCTGTCATTCTGGACCCAAACACTGCAGACCCCTTTCTCTATCTGTCTGATGATCTGACCAGTGTGAGATGTGGAGACACAAAGCAGCAGCTTCCTGACAATCCAGAGAGAAACACTAAGTATCTCACTGTTCTGGGATCTGAGGGCTTCAGCTCAGGGAAACACAGCTGGGAGGTGGAGGTGGGAGACCATCCTTCCTGGAATGTAGGTTTGGTTAAAGAGTCAGTTGACAGGAAGGGAGAGATACTAGTTTCACAAGGTTGGTGTTTATATCATCACAGTGGAAAATACACTAATGGAGCTGGTAAGACTGTCAGAGTGGAGAAGAGTCTCCAGAGGATCAGAGTCCAGCTGGACTATGACAGAGGGAAGGTGTCCTTCTACGACCCTGAAGACATGACTCACATCTACACTCACAAAGACACTTTCACTGAGAAACTCTTCCCATGGTTCAGTATTAGAAAGGCTGGTAATGCTAAAACTGCTGAGATCAAAATCTGTTAAACTGATATTTCTCTGTGATGTTCAGACATGTTTGTGTTTGTTTGACTTCACTGTGTCAAGATCTCATTGATATAATCAATACAACCAACAGTTATAACAGAAACAAATATATGTAACACTCAAACTGCTTCACATCATCAGATTATAAACTTTCACACAGAAACAAATGATTATTCAATAATAACTAAATCAGCATCTTGTGTTTCATCAGAACTCAATCTCACATTTAGTGAATCCACTGAACCAAATACTTTGTTTCTAGTTGTGTTTCTTTAACTTTGATCATCATCAGACATCAGTTTTAGTTCATAAACTTTATGGATCTTCTGTTGAATTATTTCAGTTTAAATGTTATAATTTCAGTGTTTCACATTTTACACTCAGTCTCAGAGGTTCAGTGAATCAAAACACATTATATGACTCTGATTATCTTTTCATTATTGACATTGTTTGTTTTTCTTTATTGTCTCTAATGAATAATGCAAACAAATTTGTTTTATTTTGGTTTATTGTTTTCATGAAATTTACTGTAAAACATGAACACATGAAATATTATTTTAATCTAAAATACATTTTTTGGAAATACATTAAGAAAATAAGTTTTAAGGATCTGTTGTTGAACAAAAATGATTCAAAAATAAATCCACAAAAGTTTTAACTGAATGACATCATCATATAAAACACTTTAAAGATTAAAGCTGTGAAGTATTCTGGTGATCAGCATATTGTTTTATGATATATTTTAATCTTCTGATGATTTTTTTAGTTTGTGATTCCTTGTTTTATTTTGTGTAAAGAAATGTTTTAATTGTGTTTTATTTCAAGATAAGATCAACTTTATTCATTCTGAGGGAAATTGATGTTTAATAGTTTTAATACAAAGTGTGAAGAGTGTAAATATAAAGTCTAAGAATCTAAAATACATACATTATATACAATTCCAAAATCAGGTTCACAGTATGATCATAAAAATATAAATGTGTTTTGATTCAGTTTGTAATTCTTTCAAAGCTTCTTCATATTGTTTATGATATTTGTAGTTTTTAAATGATCAGTAACAATGTTTGTGATCAACAGAAAGGAATTTTAGTTTAAAATGTATTTTTTTATTAAATCAACTATATCTTTATAAATGTACATCAGGTAGATGATGATTCATGACGTGTAAATAAATCACCAACAGTTTTTATTCACAGTTTTGTGTGTGAGGTTGTTTACAGTTTCTTTACAACATCTGTGAAATATCTATGTGACAAATTACAAAGAATACAAATAATGAAAAACAATTATACAACCAGTTCATAATTAAAGACAATATATAATCTTAAAAGGATAAATCTAAATTTTTTTATTATCAAATCAACGGATTCCAGAAACTCTTTGAACGTCAAAAAATCACTTAATATGTTTACATTTGTTTCAATAAAGTCATATAGTGATATTCTCTTTTCAGACTTACATTTGACGAGATATATCTGAAGGCCTCAAGCGGTAAAATTAAACTAAAAATGCAGATATTCTTTTGTACTTTTTACTGAATATTATTTACTCCAGTATCTAAATCCAGTCTCTTTAATGTTTCTTATACATTACTACAGATATATATATATATTTCATGCATACAAATACTAATATACTTTAATAACACATCTTACTACTGGTAATATTGGCATAATGTACCTTAATAACTTACTGCTGGTACTACTGCCATCTTTCTTGTTTTGTTGTTGCTTCTGTTGTTTGTATTTACCATGTAATGTACCTTCAGTACCTGTAAAATACTACATCGTAATGTACTGGTTGTATATATTTTGTATTATTATTCTCAATATGCAAAGTAATTTAAGATATCAGATAGACAGTGAGGAAATAAGTAGGCTACAATAAACATTATACTTTAAAGTAACCTTTGAATTAGGCTACCATAAAAGTAAAATACTCAGGTACAAGTAAATTTAAAAGTAAATGTACTTCAGTAAATGTACTTTCCACCACAGCTTGATGTGAAAACACAAATAGATTCAACACATTTTGCTCTCTAAATGCACCATTACACAAGAAGGGTGGAAACATTTATCTTTTAAATGCTTTTAAAACAAACCCCCAGCAGATGGCGGTATTGGTCAGTGAACCTCGCTTTGCTCTGAGTGGCAGCCCACCATGTCCACTCATCTTAAATAATCACTACATAGCTTCACAAATGTGTTGTATAAAACATTGTAAGCTGTAAAACAAGCTGAAACATCTCATAAAGGTGTTAAAATGAGCTCAAAACAAAGCTTCACTTGTAATTCTGTGACGCAGGGCATTTAAGAAACATTAATATTAATGTGCCAAATAAAAACCGCTCCACTTTGGACGCTCCAAGAACTATATTGTTGCGCGGAAGACAAACAGCGCGCGTTACCTGCGAATAAGATCCCCACGCTAACGCGTCATTAACCCAAGATAAGCTCTCATAGAAGTAAAAACTTAAACTTCTCCTCCAGGAAGGATACAGAGTAAATATTCTAGTTGTTCAGCACCACGTGGCTCGGACCGTTCACTAAAAAAGTAGGCCAACCTTACAGGTAAGCGTCACACACCTGACCGTCACAGCGCCGGGCGGACTGAGCCTCCGCTGAGGCACCGACTGCGCATGACCGCGGGATCGACGCCTCGCTGCTGCCGCGGTGGACCGACGAGTACAAAGAGGCTGCTGGCGGCGGTGCAGACGGGACGTGGCTGAAGTGTAACCGTGCTGACGTGAGGTTTCTGCCGCCACCGGACGAGTTAAACCTCACGACACAACTTAAACCCCAAGAAGCAGTCCGAGTTAACAGAGCGGAGGAGTTGCGTTCAAGTCCCCCACCCGAAAGAAAACGCCGCTTGAGGAGACACTTGGTGTCGGGTGAGTTGAAAGGCTTTGCAGCCGCAGAGAGCTTCATATATGTTAACTTCATAGTCCTTTTTAAAAGTAGTTAACCCTTTTAATGGCGTCTCCTGCGTGTAAAAAGCATGCGCACGCGGCTTCTGTCTGTGGAAACTTCGCTGAGCTCCTTCGCGTGTTGTGGGTCAGGTGGTCCTGCAGCGAGCGGACCAGACAAATCCCATGAAGCGCTGCTGGTTAAGCAGGATTATGTTTAAAGTCATACGGTGTTTGTTGCTCATGCTCGTTGTGGTAATCTGGAGGGGGATTTTTTTCTTTTCGTCTTCCCCCCCCCACCCAAGCCAAATAAATCTCGTTCCCGCCAGACAGGTGTCTCATGGAAGTGTCTCACAAAGTTGCAATGTTTGGGGTTGAATTTTGAGCTCTTGTTTATTCATTCAACATAATTTTTTACACAGTCTCCCACCTCTCCTTGGATTTTTAGTAATCCCTTCCTCATTATATGACCCATGCTGACTCATCCATGCCATGCATTTAACAGCTTAAATCCGGTTTGAGGTCGTTTTGGTTTCCCCAAAACGACCTCACCTCAAGAATCATCTCTCCATATAACTCATTTCTTCATTGTGCTCATTGGAAGTGACTTTGACATTGTTTTGTCACATCCAGGTTTGCCAAACGGCATAGCAGAGTTAATTCCTCTTCTGATTTGGCATGCCACTATCTATTTTCTTCCAGCCAGAGGTTGAAGCAGGCAGATGAAAGCTCTGCTGAAGCGTTTTTGGGAGAAGAATGGAGAGGATCTAGACCCGGGTGGCGGTCCCTATTGAGCTGGGGTCAAACCCAGGGCTCTTCGTCTTCTGCAGGGCTCGGTGGTTTCTTCCCCGCTTTTTTTCTTCTCGAGATAAAGCACTGAATTGATTCGTCAAAAGGGACGAATATGAGCTGTGTGACATCGGTTTAATGAAATTCTTCGGCTTCCAGTGTGGCACTTTTGGCACATCCCCGGATCCATTTTTCTACACTTGGGCATAATAAGAATACAGATTACAAACTGGGCTTTCATCGAAGGAGCCCTAACAAAGCATTCCTTCAGACATAAAAGGACCTGGCTTTGGTGAACCTGGTGATCTTTTGTACAGTCGATTTGGGCAAAATATCTTTTTTTTTTTTTTTCTACATTGAAAAACAGTTTGTAGACAACCTGATTTGAATAATCCTTTTTTCCTGAAATGGGCTGTTTCTGGCTTCATCTCTGTTTAAAGCAATATATTTCCCCCAGACATGTGTATCTATTACGTTAATAAAATGCTTCTACCTCCCACTTGGCAAGTATTTTAATACAATACCTTCTAATCAATGCTGTGTTTAGGTTAACGGATGACTATTTGTTAGCTGCAAAGCATCTCATAGATTATTTTTTTTTTGTGCCGCTCACGTGCCTCTTCGCTCATTTCCCTGACGTTCGACTGAGCTCGTTGGCGCTTGTACCGAGCTTAGTGTTAAATCTGTACATTGTGCGTGTCCTCCAGCAGCGCCCCGCAGCATTCCACGGCCTCTCACTGGTCTCCCCGCTAACGCCTAAGCGGGTCGGGTGGAAGCACAGCCTGGCGTCGGTTGGTACATCGGGCTTAGCGGGCGCTCCGGGCTCCACATCATCAGGGTTGGCCGGTCAGCCTTTTGTGGACATATGGCAGAGGTCTCAATTAACACCGTGGTGAGACGACCCTTCTGTCCACAGGATCAAAGCTGGGCCTCCTCCGCTCAGATGTGTCCCCCCCCCCGCTCCCCAACCTCCACCTCCCTGTGATTATGACTCCCATCCCTTCAGTGTTTGTTTGGAGTAACTGACTTCCGCCCCGTCTGAGCGGGTTGCACGTCAAATCTGGCCCTGCTTTTCTTGCAGCTGTACAGTTTCTGGTGGAGGACCAGTGGTGTGTTTTCTCTGTAATTTTACGTCGAGGGGGTGCAGGGTTGTAATTTTAGTCTCGGTCGAACATCTGTGCATGCTTCTGTCCCATTTGTTCTTCTCTTGGATGCTTGGAAAATGCAGATTTTCTATTCTGTGCTCCACTCTTACTGGTGTTGGTATTTGACCGTGGAGGTGAAGGGAGTTGTTACAGCTGTTGAGGGCTCTAAGTGTGGGATGAAGACCTACATGAGCCTCAGGGACTGCCCTGTTATTACAAGATCAAACCTACTTTTGTAGATCTACTGAAACAAAACAATTTGAGCTCCCATGCAAAAACTAAACCTCACTGAGAACTTAAAAAAGGTGCATATTTGATGAAAGCTAAATGGGTTTAGTGAGATGTACTAGATTAGAAACCACGTAAGTAGCCTCGAGGCATGAACCTGTACAATCTAAAACAACAAGTCCAGCGCAGCACATTTTACATGGAGGGCTAATAAAAACAAAGGGAAAAAGAAAAGTCAAGCCTCAGGGAATCCTCCTAAAAGATTTCCCGGGGCAGCTGCCAGGCCACAACCCCGCATTGTTTGCAAATTTTCTAGGAAGTCATTATTGGTGTGATCAAAGCTCTGGCAGAACTGTTGTAAAATCTTTTTTAAATCTCTGCTTGTAATTCAGAGGCTTAACGGAGTCAGAGATGGATTTGGAGACGTTTGTGTTATCGGCCGTTTCTCAAGATTACCAACCGTAGCTTTCAGTTACAGTTTGTAATTTTTCTGTGACGGTCAGATTTGGATCTTTCTTTGGCGTCGTGGCGCTGTGCAAAGATGATCGATCTAATCAAAAATAATCTGGCATTGTTTTGTTTTTTTACAAAAAAAAAAAACTTCCTGCCCACACTAAGCACAAAGTAGTCTGAACATGCGTGCTAACTAAGTTTACAGCGAAAATTTATTTTTAACAATCAGCAGAGACTGGAAGTTGCTGGTAAATAAATGATGTGTCCCATAATGCTTTAAAAATGACTATTTGTCATTCTTAAACTGTATGTTTTTATTTTGTGAGGATTAAACTAATGTGTCACATTAGAAAACGTTAAGGTGGTTGGACAGAACCAGGCAAGCAGTTTCCCCCTGTTTCCATTCTTTATGCTGAACTAAATTAGCTGGCTAGTAGCCATAGCATCATCTTTGGCATATTTGGTATCTATCTTCTCATCTGACTGGGCAAGAAACCAAATAAGTCGAAGTTCTCCTTTTTTAAGAACCCATATTTCAAACGACCCTATTTTCCCTTTGGCCTCGGGGCTCCTTTTGTGTCTGAGAATATCTTGATGAGAGGAAGCTGTTGTCCTGCTGGACTCTGATAACCTCTTTTGCCTTTCAGGCCCGCTGAGCAGAAATCTCCGACAGTGAGAGTTAATTGAAAGTCTTGCAAACTTTCCTTTTATGCCGGTGCACCACTTGGCATCACAGAAAAAAACAATCACAATATTATTGCCTAAACTGGTCCCTTCGTGTGACCTGGGTTGATTTCCAACTAACCGTTTGGAGCAACGCTGGATGATTGACTCCTGCATGCTTCAACTTGTGTGTGTGTGTGTGAGAGGTTTCTGTCGGAGGGAAGTTGTCGCGCTGAAGGTATTTCTCTGTGGCGCTGGGGATTAACCCCGGCTAAACCTTGAAGTGTGTTTCACAAAGATGTTTTGTTTCCTGGTATGTTAATCCCCTTTCTTTCATTCGTGCCTCCTCTCAGTCAGCATGTGCTCTTTGGATCAGAGACGATCTGTCGGGATAAATGACATTTCCCATTTGCAAATTAATTGGGTTTAAATGAGGATTTATTATTCCTTCGTCTCTCAGCGCCGTTTGTTTCTCCAGCTTTCTCACACCTGCTACCTTTTATTAATAACCACGGAGTTGTATATCCCAAAAATACTTTTCATATCATGATCCAGATGCAATCAAAAGTACTGTTGTTGTTGTCCAGATCTTTTATGAAGGAAGGTCGATGTCAGCCTTGCTTGTACTTTTACTTTTTCGTGATCTCTGCCAAAGCTAATGGGCTGGTCCCGCAAATTGAATTAATTGCACACTGCGAGGCTGCCTTGAAGAGAAAGAGGCACGCTGCTTGACGAGGCTTGCTCTGAATGATTGTTTTGACGTTGGACCACAATGGGAGGAGTGGCAGAAGAGAACAGAATGTGGTGAGGCGAGGATCCCCAAACCACTCCATTATCTTTCACTGCCTTGCCCGTGCTGCAAGGACAACGTGGACCGTTTTCACTTATTTTCTTCAATGCTGAAAGTAGCTAGAGTTTAGTTTTATCGCAGGCGGTATATAAGCTTCTGCTGTTGGTCATTTATTGGCCAATATGATGTTTTTGGGCGGGAGTAGAGTGAGAGCTTCTGGTCAAGGTTAATGTACAAGAGGTTCATGGAGAAGGGAAAGTGCTCTTTAAAGTCTGAATTATTTTTAATACTAGAACTCTGGGGAAAATTTTTTTTTTAAATGTAGTGACTTAGCGTTGCTGTGGTCAGCACAAACCCTACGAATTACTTCAAACAATGAGGTCAAAATAGACCGTGCAAAACGCTTTTACGTCGCTATTAATATCCCTCGCAGTATGTGCAACAACGGGCAATTACACACTTGTTTTGTGGCGACCTTCTTGTTATCGAGATGACACACCAGGAACTTGAAGTGGGATCACCGTATGCTGCCATTATGCTCGGCTTGGGCTTTACTGAGCGGTTTGTGCCCGATTAGAGCCAATAAACGACTAGAGAACACCGCTATTATTGTCCAGGAATCTTATTTCTATTTTTTTCAAACAAAAGCCATACCATTGCACTTGGGTGAATATATATTCTTTGACAACAAATGCCACGTCCGTGTGGATAATTCCTCTTAAACATGCAGACAGAGCTGTGTTTATTATAAACTGCTTTGGCAATATAGAATATGTCGCTGAACGTCCCTTTCATCTGTTTGTTTTTAATAGTTTTTTAATTTTTTTTAACTCACTTTATTTTAGTTTTCAACAACATAACAGCATATATTTTCAAATAGTCACATTCTTTGTAAATTTTTCAGTTGTATGTCTTGGTACACATGATATTCAGGTACAGTGTACAACACACAGAACAACAAACATCACATGTTGGTCACTCCAAGAAAAAGTAAAAAACAAAAGGGGGAATAAGGATGATAATACTAATAATGAAAAGAGGGAATAAATACAAATAATGATTTTAAGTGTGTGTGTGTGTGTGTAGAGTTAGCTAGAGCAGTTCTACCAGAGGGCCAAGCAACATATAATAATCACCTCATTGTTATAATAATGGTGCAACAGGACTCCATCGTTGACTAAATATATGCTTCTGGAGCCTTAATGAATATGTGATTTGCTCCATTTGATAGATATCCCATACTTTTTGGATCGTTTTTGATGTGTTTGAGGAAATTCTTGCGGTGCAGAAATTGTGCATTTGGTACTAGGTGAGGATCATGGACCGGGTGACGGGAGCTGCTGCCTTGCTGAAGCTGTGGAGAGCATCATCTGTCACTCTTGGGCTGGGATTAAACCAGCAGACTTGTTGTTGCTGCTCCATTTATCCTCACAATTCCACCTTATTGCGTGCAGCTTTCTTTATCCGTCTAAAGAGTGTGACCTCGGTGGATCTCAAGTGCTGCAGAAATCCCGATCAGCAATTTTGTATTTAAAAAAAACTTCCACGGTTGTCTAAATCAGGAGGAGGCGTCTCCTGAGAAGAGGCAGCTCACCCTCGGCTCGTCTTTATCCCTCCAGAACTACTTGTGAATGAAGAGAGAAAAAAGGGGGGGGGGGGGGGGGGGGGGGGGGATCTGCCTTGTTTTTTAGTACGTTAAGCAGGACAAGGCAGGTGCAAAGGGAATCAGGGCTCAACTGATACTGTGATAATCCCTCAGCTATGCAGGCGTGCTCAGACGGTGTCTGTCAAGTTGAAGCATTCCTCGAGGAGTAAGTCGTGATTTGAAATAATATCGTGTTCTTCAAACTGTGAAGCTTTTAGTCAAAAGTAAAACAATGTTAGACGAGTGAGTCCAGGTTTCTCTGGAAAGAGGTCTCATCTTCTGCTGTCGGGTTAAAAATGTGATGCTTTGCAGGACCTGAGCCTTTTTTATAGGAGGATGTGCGGGGGCTTTAATTAAGGGTGTCTTTGATTAAGGGAGTAGGCGCTGTTACTCCACTTAAAACTTTCAGAATATGCCGCCCCTCTTTGGGCTTAAAAGGACTTTGTAACATTTGTAATTTGCTTCTTCACAGAACAGAAGTTTGGATTCGTATCGGTTACACTGAATACCTGGAATTTACATAGTGGGATGTGTGCAAACAAACTATTTGTCTCACTTTGTTAGCTTCATGCTCATCTTTACAACGCATTCTGATATTGGTATTATTATCTTGCTACATCTTTCTATTGATTCAATTAGAGCTAAAACAAGTGGGCGATTAAGTCTTTTTTTTTTTTATGGAACATTGGTCATTTTTAATGGACCAAATCATTAATTGAGAAAATAATTCACAATAAAAAAGCGTGTTTTATTCTTAATAGGAAAATGTTGCCAGAGTGTCTTATTTTTTTTTAATTTTTTAAATAGGGTACCTAACAACAAGGAAGCCTTTTTACCCACGGGCCGTTGGAAACTCCCCCCAATTCTTCCACACCTTCATTATCCTCTGAGCTGTGGGGTTTGTCCCCTGCCAGGGATGCCACTGTTTACGGCTGAGAAGACCAGAGCCTCGGCCCGCGGGCCACCAGACTGCTCGTGTTACAGTCTCCCTCTCCGGCTGGTATTGTCGGGTTACTGAGTGTTTGGTGTCTGAGCAGCCGTGTTGCGATTGGCTCGTCCTCTGCCATGTGAGACGGCGTCGGGTGACGTCCGTGTTAATCCCTCATTTCTCTCTGGGATGTTTCCTCTCTCTCTCTCTCTCGTGTGTTGTACTGGGAGCCGTCTCTGTTGGGTTGCAGCTGAGGGGGAGATGCACCCGCACGATAACTTTGAGACTTTTTAAGACGCAAACAAGGTGAGTTCAAGTTAAGACAACTGTTGCATTGTTTTCTGTGGCTGTCTGTATTGTCAGAGCTGCACCTTTTGCAGCGTCGGCCGGTGATATGGTTATTTATTTTATTAGCGTAATCTTTGACGCTACTGAATGAAACATCGAACTCTTATCTCCGTGCAGCAGATAAACGTCAAGGGAACACAGGAGAAAGGCATTTATTACTTCTTTCCTAAGATTATGAACATGCACATCTTTTATTTTTTTCTCTGCAGAATTTTACTCGCGCTAGTTTGTTAAATAGAACTCCCAGACTTTGTTTTGAGTGAACTGGTTCGAGGGACTCGTCGGGGTTTTGGAGGTTGAGGAGGGCTTGTTGTGTCTCCAGCTGCTGCGCTGCACATTCCCAGTGAACATCCAGTCATTTTAACCTCCAGGCCGGTTGGGCTCCGATTTTTTTTATACAGTTGTACATTATGTGGCCTTTTGAACAAGAAAGGACTCGTTTAGTGTGGAAGCCGTCTGTTGCGCTCTGGTTCTGACACAAAGGCTTCCCTTTCCAAGCGGACTGTGGGTCTATTTGTTTGTGGCGTGAAAGCAAAATGGACCAACCACATTTATTTTCTGATGGATGTGAGTTTAAATAAGAGTACCAAAGCTGAACTTGACTTCTAAACCACAAGATGTCTCCTTTTCATCCCGCTTGTACCTATTTATTTTTTTTATTTGTCCCAAGTTGCAATTCGACCACATTTTATGAATAATAAGTCACGCCTCTAGGTTGGCTTGTAAGAAGGCTCCAACGTTTTAGTCCCCTTGGTCTGGACCAAAATGAAGCAAACTAAAGGTGTCGGAGACCTAAGAGACATTGAGTTGCCCGTTTATCACACATTGATTTAGCATTGTGTTGCGTTATTTTACTGCAATATTGTATCGTTACACGGATACCTAGTATTGATCTTTTATAACAAACTATTAATATAAAAATTACTGCAATCGCACGCTGCTGACCTGGGAAGAAAGTCTACGTCCTCGTGGAAGTAATTAGCTGGAATTCTTTTTGATGCGGTTTCAACACAGGTGGTTGCCATGACATCAATCCTAATTGCTTTCATCCGGTCACCATTTATACACGCGTTTAAATGAAGACACGCGACAGTCGGAGTACGTTTTCGGACTATTGGGTGAAGACGGCACTCTTTCAAGTGGTTCTCAAATCAGAAGACGTTTCTCCTGATTATTTATTTATTTATTTTTTTAAAGGTCTCACAGAAGCCGCCTGTGGCCTTTTAGATTCGGTGTATAAACATCTTCCCGAAAGAAGGTTGGGCGTTTCTCAGTACACTGTTAAACTGCGGCAGTAAATGATTTCCTCTTGCGGTCAGCGGGGCTTTGTTTACAGTGGAGATTGACTCCCTGGTGACACCATTGAGCTTATCTGCGGCGGCTAAAGCTCCTATGCACATGAAGGCGGCAGCAGCGCCACATGGGAGCCTTTTTATTATAGGAGGCCGCTTGTCAGCATCCCACGTTTTATAGTGAGAAAACGTGTGTGTGTTCTGTAATCAACACATGGAGAAGTGAGTGAATTGTTGATTTAATACTTTTTTTATGCCATTTTCTTCACTAAAAACATGACGGCTGTCCACGGTGTTCAGCCGTGTGACTTTTTAATCCTCGTCCTCCGAGCTGCGGCGAAGTCGGCTTGACTGGCCCTGCACCCTCGCTCGGGTTTCAGCTTCCACAAAGTGAGTGGGGGGGTCACCATGACGACGCCGTCCACAGGTTTACCGACCTATCCCGTGTTCCCTGTGTGTGCAGAGCAGAAGGTCGCCAGGCGTCTTCGATGGGCATCTTTTGGACCGAGACAATCATTTATTTTGGATCCACGCTTATATAGTTAGAGACAACATAGTTTCCCATCAATGGTGCGTCACGTTTGAGCTCAATCACAACGACCACGGACAAAGTATTGGCTGCTTTCTCCAGTTATTAGTCCATAGTTTCTGTTTTCAGTTAATTTGCGATATTTATTTGGAGATGTATGTTTAACACTCTGAACCCTAAATGTAGTTTTCGTTCAAACATTTGCCAAAAATGAATGAATATATACTTTATTAATCCCCAAGGGGAATTTTTTTTGTCGTCATCAGTGGCGCTATATATACACACACACACACACACGGCCATTTCCACATTTGTGAGAAAAGCTTTTTGCAAAAAAATGTGTGCTTAAAAGTTCTTATTTTAAAAACCCTCACAAAATGAACAGTGTGCTCTAACCAGATCCCGTAAAGAAACACTGGGAAGCTATGATTGACTCTCCTGAGTCATGGGTCTTCATTGCTGACTGTAAAATATAACGCAGCACTAAAAAGCTGTAGTGATCCCTGCAGTCACGAGCGCACGTTCACTCGCGTTGTACCAGTTTAACAGCCGAGTGAAAGTCGCCCTCTTTTGTTTATTCAAAGCGGAGACGGCGCTTCCTTTTTTTTTTTTTTTTTTATAACTTGGAAAACAAGGTCGCATTATGTTTTACAGGAGAGATTCTACAACATGCGGATCCCCAAAATAACATTTATTACAGCTGAAGAAAAAAATCACTTTTCCAATGCGCTCACATTTGGAGGACGTTTTGAACAAACACAGGATAATGTTTCCAGATGCCATACATGACGTTGTGACTGCACCATCTTTATTATCTGCTCCTTGTTGACACAGCTCCCCGTCCCTTCCTCTCGTGCCGTTGTTTTGCATATTCGTTGACATCTGCCACCAAAACCTCTGCGTCTCCACCGGCTAATGCTGACTCCCCCCGGCATCGCTGAAATAATAGCAGAGCACGGGTCACCTCGAGTCAATATTTGTTCATGGACGACAGCTTCTGGGCGGTTTGAGTCTGTTTGTTAGAGGGACGGTGATGTCAGAATGCATAGAGGTGGAGAAGTTTTAGAAATTAAGTTTAAATACATTTAATTTCCCCCAAGAAATAGTGCTTGAAAATCCCAAATAATAATGTTTATGACCAAATACCTCGACATTGATACTGTACGGTCAACTGTTTCGTAAAATATTGAAGATTTTTTTTTTTTATAAAGTAAATAATAATAATGTGGATATAAAAAACAAGTGGATTAAGGCAAATAGTATAACAGTCTAGGAAGTTCCAACAATGACATCACTTTACTGTAATGCAGCCAGGAAAAAACAACACTTATGCCGCACAATATCTAAGATATCTAGTCTCCTCTCACAATATTGACATCTTTTCAATATATCTTGAAATGATCACCTGTAAATGAATCAACCTATTTGTTTTCACCTCGACATCATTCACATATCTGGTTTTGTTTACTCATTTTCTATGTCGATCCATTATTACAGTGATTTATATATATTTTCTTAAGCAAATATAATTTTGATCAGCTACTGAAGTTTTCATTTCACAAATGAAACGCCCAATGTGAAAATTACTTTAGCTGGTCTAAAGTAAGCCTAAAATACAAAAATGATCCCAACCTATTGATGACATTGCAACAGGTACAACAAACTCATTTAGTTGTTAAAGTGAATGTTTGTTTAAGCTCTCAAAACAGTTTTCTTCTGAGTGATAAAAGTGATGCTGAATTATTTTGATGGCAGAGAAAGAATCGTTGTCCCCCTCTCTGAATCATTCCCAAAGGTGACAGTGAGAATTCCCAGAATGCCCCGGGAGTTAATCCCTTGGTGTTGGTTGAAGTGGGGATCCTCCCGGCAGCCATAATGCCGCAGTGTTTCCAGAGGAATGTTACGGCTATTGTCCGTCAGGATGACTCCCACTGGGAAGACCCCACCCCCACCCCATGCAACACAATACAATGCGTTGCATTATACGTATGAAGGCATGCTACTGTTTTCTTAGCCTGTGACCCCGTGACCGCGAGCTGAGACCAAAATAATGAAAAGGATGGCACGGAAGTCATTAGTTAGTCCCTCAGTTAAGGCAGCTTCCTCTGGGAAGCCTCACTTTCAGTTGTTCAGAGGCAGAAGACTAAAATACTTTTAGTGAGATTTGTACACTGTGTGTGTGTGTGTGTGTGTACACACATCTGCATTGCTCTTGCAACTGAAGAAAAAATCTTTTGAAGATACGTCGTCTGTGACAAACAGTAAATAACTTAAATGATTAATGTTGTAGCTCCAATTTTATTTTTAATTATTTTAAAGCCTTTATTACTCCCACAATGTATTCTCTGCATTTGAACCCATCCTTAGTAATTAAGGAGCAGTGGGCAGCACCTTTTCAGAAAAACGACTAGTCGAGGAGTCTCTTACTGCAGCTGTCAATCACTGCTGGTACACTCTGATCAAACGCCAATCAATGATCGGGGTCAGCTTTGAACCCAGGCCGCTGAGGTGAGGTCTCGGCACACAGGGCACCAGGTGAGTTACCGTGATGTAAAGTGTGTGTGTGTGTGTGTGTGTGTGTGTGTGTGTGTGTGTGTGTGAGATCCCACATGTGGCCCGTGTGAAACTACAGTCCTCCTGTTGCCCGTCCTCACCTGCAGGAGCTCCGCTGCTCTCGGAGCCAAACACCCGTTTGCAGTTTTAATGACTTCCTGAAGCCGCTGGAGGTTTTACCGTATGAAGAAAGGGAGAAACGGTCTGTCGTGCCTCTCAGATGGTTGGAGTGTGAGGCCATGCAGTGTTTTTCCATGTGTACTGCTGGGTGTTATACCCTCTTTGTGAGGGCCGAAACCTGCAGCAGCATTGAATGTCCAAAACTGCCAAAAGCAAAGGCTGCAAGAAGACGTTCAGTCATATTTTTATTCTGTCACCTGACTGAACTAATTCTTTTGCCAATTTAGCGCAATTTCTTTTCAACACGTGTTTCACACTAGATGTGTCGGCACACATCTTGTTAATCACATGTACTATTCGTTTATCTTAAATGCAGGTAATGAGACTTGTTGTATATTTATCGTTTGTGGGTCGTGGTTTGGTGGCTGACTGCGTGTCACCAGCTCCCGTCCCACTGCTCTCGCTCTTTTGTTCTTACATTTCCTTGTTGCTTCCCCCCCGTGGGAATAAACTAGACTTTCAAATTTTGGAACAAATTTGGCGTGTGGACAGCTTGAGTGCCGTCAATAAGGACACCAACGGGCAGAGAAGAAGAGAAGGGTTTCCTGTTTGGAGGAGCCTCATCACTACTGACACACACCCCTTTTTTTATCTCCCTTCTCTCAATGGACCAATCCTAATGGGATTAGTCATCACTCCATACCTCCTTTCCTTCCTCTTGTCTCCTTTCTTTTCACATTCAAGTCCGTCCTTCAGCTCGTCTCTTTTGGGGCGCTGCCTCTGGAAGTGCTCAATGTCATTGAAAAGCTTTTTTTTAAAAGAGGGGGAAATTGTGAATTAAGGAGTAAATTGAGAGTTTTGGTGCCACGGTCTCCTCATTTGGCCTCTCTTTCTTTCCACTGAATTTGTTGCTGAAATTTGTTGGTATAATCTTATTGATATGTTGTACTGGAGGCCAAATAAACTCTTAATCACTGCAGTTTGGTTGCGTTATCACAAGGCGTCCCTCCCCAGATCAGCATGCGTGATGATAAAAGGACGTTGAGGCCAGTTAATCAGACCCAACCACTGATGTCACCACATTAAGCAGCGCAGGTCCCTGACCTTACCAGTGATCAACAATGAGGACAGCTGAGAGCAAACGACAAAAGCCAAGCCAGCTGGGGACGAGGTGCTCAACAGACGGACGGGAATATATTTGACTCTCTAAATAAGATGTTTTCCTCCAGAACACAATACGATAACAGAGACTGTCTGCATAGTAGTTGCACGATAACGGGTCAGTCGCATCAGAAAGTGGCCCAGTGGGGGAAAGCTGTGCTCGGAGTTTCGTGATAAAAGGTTTTCCTGTTTTGTGGAGAAGTTTAAACTCTTAGTTGAATATCTAAGATGGTCTCCTCCGTTTTTGTTTTCGACGGCTCTTTTGTTTACTTGGTTTCACATGGATTTGCTTCGTCTTGGTCTTTTATCCAACTCTCTTTCATGGCAATGAACAAGTACAATTTTGTTTTAAACTTGTCTTTATTTGCTCTGCTGGTGATTTTAGGATCACTTTAGATGAGCTTGGTTTAAATCTGCACAGGGCGACCCTGTAACAAACGTACAAGTTCACCTGTCGGTCCCACAGTCAGCCACCGCCTTCTCTCCGTGTCTTATTGATGACTATCATTCATCAGATTTTAATCAATTGATTGGACCAACTGCTCTCAGGAGACGAGCTGCTTAATGATCTAGATAAAATGGAGGCGGTTTCCTGTTCATCTTGTGGGTCAAAGCCCCCCCGGTACTGGCAGGTGTCGTGACGTTTGGCCGTGTTTTTGTTCCCAGCACCTGGACCGTGGCACAGCTGGGCCTGCAGCCCCGATAGGGGAGGCTGGCTCCTGTGGGAGCGCTGATTGATTTTAATAGATATCTCTATTATGTAATGTTTAAGTGATGGTCTGTCTTTCCTCATAGGAGATTTGTATTGTGATGTAAAATGTTTTTAAAGGAGAGGGTCACGTTTATACTTCCTCTTGTAATACTGCTGCTCTGAACCTAAAAGGCACAACAGACCATGTCCATATGTCAGATATACACCTACAGGTCACCTGGAGAAAAGAGTGAACACTAACTGGGGAAGCGGCTAAAGTGAAAGCAAGTAAAAGATAAGTGTGTGTGTGTGTGGTCTTGTTCCCAAAGTTACTGCGACCCTGGAGACTCCTTATCTCTACAGCCTCTGTAGTTTCTTTCATATCTTTTCCACATAAAAATATAACAACTTCCGTATTCAGTTGGTTTACAAAACCGTGAACACGTGAATTTGAGTCAGTGGTGTAAGAATTATTAAGAAAGTAAAAGTACTAGTACCACACAGTAAAAATAGTAAAAGAAATCCTGTATTATCTGCTACTTATATACTTAAGTATTATGTCTCACTATAGGTAAACAAAAGTATTAATTTAGCAGTAGAATGTTCCGCTTTAGTGTTTTTTGTATATATAATCAATAAAACTCCAGACACGTGGTCCTCGCAGAACAGCATTGCTACAAACATGAGGATCTTATATAATATGCTGTAGATTAAACTGCATCTAGAAACTGTGTTATCCTGTGAGGACCACGTGTCTTTAAAAAGAATGGGAAAACAGCCCTGTTCAAAAAACGTCTAATCATGACGGACGAGGTTTGTCCGGCTCTAAAAACATTCCTGACATTTATGTGTTGGGCCAACAGGCTGCTGGTGATGCAGACGTGGAGCTGTCATCAAACGCAGAATATATTTAACCCTCCCAACCCCAGAACCCACTTAGTTTTGTAAGTGATTTGAAAATATTTTCTTTGCTCAATCGGCAAAACTAAACGTAGCTGTAAAAAAAAAAACAAAAAAACAACATAATTGTCAGATTTACATCTTTCCGACGGTCCTTGAATGCGTCATATGTGACAATATATTTCTGTTTTGGAAAAGCAACCAAATCGAAGCTCAACGTTGTAATATTTCATTCCAAAAACACTTTAATCTACATTACTCATTTAAAAAAAGATATGTTTGAGTTCTCTCAACTTCGATGTGCTCTGGGTTCATAGGGTCAAAGGTGAGAATCAAGAGATGGAGAATCCTTTGTTTGAAATAAAACCGTTTGTCAGTCTTTTTCGCAGCTTTAGCTCCAGTTGGGAGTGTTAAAGTTTAGATGTGGAGCCTCCTGGCCCTCCTTCATGCTGGCATCACTTTAATTAGCTTGTTGTTCATTGTCTGGCTGCCGTCGGAGGAGAAGCGCAGCGCCGGACCTCGTTGGTCCGTCTCCAAAAGGTCAGCCGAGTGGGCTCGCCTGGCACAAAAGCAAACACGGGAGCACTTAAAATGGGGAATTTCTCCCACAATGCCTCTTTGAGAGCGCTGACAACAGAAGTGAAAGCTTTTGGCCGTGACGGTCTCTCACCGTGGAGTTTAATCTGGAGACTTGTATTTTTTTTCTTATTGGCACATTTTCAGGTTTAATGTTTTATTCTCATCACTCCAAATTGGTTTACTACACATTTTCTGCAGAAATTGTTGTTAAGCTTATTTTATGTTTGCATTTTGAGTGTCGCTGTCTCTGTTTACATGCACCAAATATTCGTATGCTTATTCAATACTCTTTAACTTTATTGGTTCAGTATTTGTGTACACAGACTAGGAATTTGACTCTTATTTTTACATTGTTCTCAATGTACTGACACAGAAAATGGCATAAGAGCAAGGACAACAAAGCTGGACAAATAAAGGTTGAGAATAGAGTCTATAGAATGGACTATTATGGACACGCATGTTGTGGGGGAAAATAGGGATGTCTATATAATGTGTACATTTAAAATGACCAACAGCATAAATATAATGTCGATACACGTAAAGGGTAAACTCCTCTGTAAACTGTAACAATGCAGTGGGAAGAAATGGATGGGTATAGGATCTATATACTGTAGATGGACGAGTGGGCCATGTTGAGAACGGTGTCCATTTTAACAGTAAAAATATAATGCACACTGGGAACAGGTGGATGTTTTTAGTGTTTAAACCACAGGTCTCCCAGCTGGGAATCGAACCTCGGAGTTGTGGTAAATGTTGTATTCACCATTCGGCCACTGGGGCCTGACGCGTCATGTTGAGCTCTATTTAGTAACTACTCAACATCCTACTAACATGTATTAGGTACATATGTACAACCTCTTGCATTTTGATACAACGCTGCCATAGATTCAACTTTTTTTTGTGTATATAAATGTCAGGTTGTCTCTACGTCGTTGAAAATGTTTTTTGAGGCCTGAGTTAAAGGTCGTGGTTTACTGAACTATATTATATTTCTGTCCTCGATATTTACAAACGTATGTAACGTTGTCCTGACAAATGCAAAAAAAGAACAGGACTGTAAAATTAGGCGACGTCGGCAGAAAATGCTGGTTTAAAAAAAGGTAAAATATTTTAACAGTTTGCGTTTTGTGATGGAATTTACACCCGGATATTATGTAGCTCTATATAGAATATTAAGAGAAAGCTGCATTCTATAGCTTCAGTCATGACAAGATTAAATACATAAATTGACAGCCAGAATAAACTTTAGTTTTTACGTACTGTAAAGAAGTTGTTGTCCATCCGCCTGACTCCATATGAATGCAACATAATGGAGAGCATGAAGCCAAGCGGTGCTTTTCTGTGCGGGAGGACAAATGTGGACCTGCAAAGACATTGAGTCTCGTGGTCCCCCACTGAGCAGGGTCCCCTCCTGCGTGGGCGGTGGTGGGTGGTGTTCACCCGTCCATGGCTCCCCTCCTCCGCCTTAGTGACTCCAGTCAAGAGCAAAACCAACAAGAGGCTCCAGCCTGTCCTTGGTCAAGTGCAGGCCTGGACAGCAGAGGTCATTGGGGGGAGGGGAGGAGATAAAGGGAGAAACGCTGGAAGCTTCAAAGTGCTCTGAACTGAACAAGTAACTCACGGAGAGGAGGATGATGGGAAGAAAGTTCAAAAGGCCTTGATAATTGACGACAATTTAAGAAATCTGAGCTGCTTTATTAATCGGCAACATTTTTTCCATTTTTATTTGCGTCATTGTTGGAAAATGCCAAAAGTGTTTTTCAAATATTAGAATTTCTTAGTGGTGATTTTTAAATGGCTTATCTCTTGATTTTAGACCTTTTTGTGTATGTATGTATGTATAAATTAAAAAAAAAGAAGCATTTTGCAGATGTAATCATGGGCTCTGGTCAATAACATGCAGACTCATTCAAACCAAACGGATTAATCAATGAAATGATAATTATTCTTCACGGCTGCAGCATCTGGACACAGACTTTTAAGATACATTTTACACTTACTAGATCCTTTTTTAAAGAGCAAAGCTTGTGCATGTGTCCGTTTATCTCTTTACTGCTATTGCGGGTGTTCAGGAGCGCGGTTAGAAGTTTTTATCCATGGAGCCTCAAGCGCTCTGCATCTGAGCCGTGTGTTTCCTCAAGGGGGCGGTGTTGGGACGAGTTGTGGAAGAGGAGGAGGCTGAGTCCTGACCGGAGGGAATGAAGTCCGGCATCGCTGCTCGGGGCAACTTCACGCTGCAGTGAGCGCAACGGGCCTCAGTCTCCGGAGTAAAGGGGAGAGTTATCCTTCTCTTTTATAGTCTGGTATTTGAGGAACAGTGAGAAAACAGTCCTTGGATTGATCATTACCTCAATGAAAAAGCAGTATGCAACCCTTTTTCAAATACAACTGTTAATTATTACATTTAAGCAGGTTTGGCTGAAAATCATACTTCTGATCCAAAAAAGTCTTACTGGCATGAAAAAAAAGAACAAAACGGGTGCAATTTATCCAACTAATTGTTTACCTCAACAAAGCTGGGGGCTAAATCCTAATGGACCCAATAAAAGAGGAGAAACTGGTTTGAACTTGGCGAGAAACTAGGTGTCAGAAAAGTTTCCCAGAAGCAGCGGATTGGCTCCTTTAGATGCAGCCAGATGTAGTAAATCTCGACGTTATAAATCTTAGCTGGAGCTCAGTGCTGTAGAGCCAGAAGCTGTCATCCAGCAGAATGAATCGTCCCGGGTTGATCATAACTACATCTTCTAAAGATTTTATTTTTGTAGCCTTTTTGAAGTCTTGGTTTCAGTTGATCAAAGTTGCTGAGAAAAGATGGAGGGGGAGTCCTGTCAAACCTGCTTTTGTGTTTTGCGTTTGACAAACATTTTAAAAGGATATTTTAGGTGCATTTCTTTAAAAGGCTTCAGGTGAAACGGATCCCGAGAGTGGGATTTGTAAAACGTTCTATTGCTGCGATAACTTGTGCTTGACTTGACGTCGTTTCCAAAACTGGCTGTGCTAAGTTCCTCTTTGGGCTGATAAGACAACAATACGCTGAAGGTTGTCATTTTGAATCCTCGTTCCAGAAGTCATTTTATCCTCCGATGGTTTCTTTCGATCTTTCTCCTCCCCTGGATATGAACTGAACAAGCGCTCTGAAAGCGATTTAATGAGGTCAGAAAGGGTCAGACGGAGGAATGAAGATAATGACGTGTGTGTGTGTGTGTGTGTAATTTTCTTTGATTTCCATAATTGAGCTCGTCGTCCTGGAGTGCTGCGTTTATCCTCGTGCACTGCGGCTGCAGCCGAGGAAGAATAGAAAAGGGGAAAGCGATAGCGCCAGAAATAACTGGACGTGTGATCACATGGCAACGGTTGACTCATCCGCTCTTTATGGACGGCCGTACCGTCGGTTCTCCTGAATGAACCCATTCAGGGGGTCAAGATTTCCCTTTTTTGGAGAGCCGTTTCTTCGTTGGCTCGTAGTTTATTTAAATGTTTGGACTGGGACCGGCTCAGTGAACCCGTTTTTTGTAAAAGGTACAGTGATTTTAGTTTTCAAGATATTAACTTTTTGGTGTGCATGTTTCAGTTTTGGGATAAATGTTATCGGTTGTTGATGCACATTTGTGTTAAATAGTATTAAGGGTGGGTTAGGGTTACCCTTTTGATAAATAAGTCAGACTATTTTGGGAAAGAACCAATTTACTTACAAACTGCATGGTAGTTTGCCTCAGTAAGGGCCAACTATGTTAATAAACTGTTTATTTGGTTGAACATTATCAAATCTCAAAATGGCATGTTAACAATGTCCCCAATATTTGACCTATTGGTCCACTGTTAGAGCCGTGTAAAGCAGCGTAGCTCTTCGGATCAGCATGCAGCAAGTATTTGGATTCTTGTGAAGTTTTGTGCAGACATAGATGGTCTTACTGACTTCTGTGACGCTGTCTTTTTCCTCCAGCACCAGTGGGGCGCTTGAGTGAAAAATGTCAACTGTCGGATGGCTTTGCATGATATTTGGTGCAGACGTTCACATTCCCCTCAGGATGAACCATAAGAACCGCGGTGGTACCATATATTTTACTTATGCTGCTATAATCGGTGCCACATACCTGGGACAAATATTTTTGACATTCCCATGAGCCTCCGCTGTAGGGATGGGGGGTGGGGAGGGATCAATACAGCATAGTATCGCGATCTTTTGCATTCTGATATTGTATCGATACATGGAAGCCAAGTATCGATCTTTTATTTCAATTATAAACTTTTTGGTCCTAGAATAATAAAATCAATTGCTTTTTCAGTCCACTAGATGGTGCTGTGTTTTCTGGTGAGGTCAGCAGATTGGTAGGAAGTTGGTCAAAACAAAAATGGAGACATCGGAGAAAGAAATTAGAAATGCGTCTGCATTTAAATCAAACGTCTGGACTTCCTGTCACTCGTAGCGCCGCTGCTCGCGCAGCTGTTGCAGGACAACATTCGAGAAACGGCGGCTGGTTAAAGAAAAGGAAAAAAAGCATAAATCAAACTGGCGACTGGTACTGGTACTGGTCTAGCAGCGCTGGAAGCGGCCGGTGGTACGGATTAACAGGGCCGCCTGTTAATCCGTACCACCGTCATCCTGACGCAGTTCCTGGAGAAGTCGGTGAAATTCAACGAGCTGTGTGCCTACGGATAATATTATGAACCCAGACACGAGGGCGTTTGATGTTCCGACGTTTTAGGGATTTCCACAACAAGTATAAAGCAGAAATGGTGACCATTTCCATGGTGGAAATGATAGCTGTTTGCACGGAGATAAGCCACGCCCCTCTCCGATTTGACTATGTAGACTGTAATACAAACAGCTCAGTTTGTCAGCCACATCCATGACAGTGTTGGTCAGTTTGTCTGCTTGACGATCTTATTTTTGCTGCAATACAAATGATTGAAGTGAGATGAACAGTTTTCCTTTGACAATTTGCGGTTTAAAAAGGCAATACTCAATATAACGCAGTATCGTGATAATATTGTATCGGGACTTAAATATCGTGATCGTATCGTGCGACCTGTGGTGATTCTCACCCCTACTCGGCTGTACTTTGTGTTCAGTGCTAATCGACAAATATTGGCATGTTATTAAGCTAAATATGATAAACATAACGAGCATTTACTTTAAGTACCGCCTCGCTGAGCTGCTGGCATGACTTGGCCCTTTGTCTTGTTGCATAATGTCCACCAAGGATCTTCTCTTTCTTCATGCATCGTCTCCGTAGAGCAGAAGATTTTATGTGAAGCTGTTTTGATGGGACGTCTTTACTTTTTAGCCACTTCGATGGAGCGTTGAAGTGTTTTTTATTTATATTTTCTTCCTCTGACCTTGTGACTTGCTCCTCTCCAGACAGTAAAAGTAAAGAGTAAGGAAGACGACAACAAAAATTCCTTCAGTTGACTTCTTTTTTTTCATTCCTGTGAGTTCCTCCCTCCTCGCTGGGATAATTGAAAGGCTTTGAGGCCGGCTGAACTCAGCAGGCTCACGTAGGACATCAAAGGGGAAACGAACCGTTCGGACAGCGCCAGCTGGGGGTCAACAGCTTCAGCGCTGCCGTGAGCGCCGGTGTAGCCGTGAGCGCCGGTGTAGCCGCGGCGCTGAGGACGTCCGGCCGTCGTCGGCACAGCAGCCTCTTCTGCAAAGCCTCAAAGGCATTTCTTAATGAGGGCCAGATGCAGAGCGGAGACGACAAGTAGCCGTTCGATCACGCCGGTAGAACAGACATATATATGCAGCATTCATCCTGGTCACTTTGGTCTTCTTCTATTTTTGCAGAGATGCTTCCACATAAAATGCTCCACACGCTGTTGCGCAACACAATCCGTGTTTTCGTGCCCCTTTTTCTGCAGCTCCAAAATAAAAATATCCCAGTTTCTCTCCAGGCCTTTTCCACCTCCATTAACTCGTTTGCCTCTGCTTTTTATTAGGGGAAAAACAAGCCTGTTGAATATTCAGCGCAGCGTGTTTGCGACCTTTACGTCTCTCTCTCTGTGTCCCTCTCCCTCCCTCTCTCTCTCTCTCTCTCTCTCTGCTTCAAGCTTTGTGTTGTTGATGCACAAGTTACAAAACCAGCGCTTTGTGTTGTATCTTTTTCCACAGAGGAAAATGTGAAGCGTCGCACCACATCCTGTCAAGTTGGTCCCTTTTTTATACGGCTAACAAACAGGTCTAGACTCGCTGGGTGGCATTCAGGCCGGTTTGACAGTAACAACACTGGTTGTTTGATTTTCTTCTTTTAAGAAACATTTATGAACTTTAGCAACTTCTAGAATTCCACAATTTTTTATTTTCACGGAGTATTTCCCAAAGAAGTGGCAACCTTGATCTCATCTCGCCCTACATTGTAATGCAGCTTTGAAGTCTGTACTAATTTGCCACCATGTGGTTTTAAAGCTGAAGTTTTATTTGACTTCTGACTCCATGAAGCGTTTTTATTTCATCTGTGGTAATCCAGTCTTGGATTTTTCTTTCCGCTCATTGCTCAATTATTTTGGAAACTCAATTACTTTGGCAAGTTGTGATTTCCACTCCATTTTCACTTTGTCGTCATCTGACAGCTTGGTGCACTTTTAACAAGTTGTGATGTCTGTACAATAATAATCACTTGACAGACAAAAGAAATAACATTTCAATGTAATTAAAGTTCAATAAAGACAGGTATTGGGAGGGGAATAAGTAAATTCTCACTGGATTCAAAATTAGACTTCGCTAATTATATAGTTGTAGAAACTAGTATTTCTTCTCTTGATGTACTTAATTTGCCTGTTCAGTATAGAGCTGTAACTATCAACCAGATTGTTTTCTTTATTATTTAATTAATCAGTCGCAATGGAACGATGCACACGGACGTCATGATGGTTTTACGTTGCAGCGCAGCAGACGGTGATGTCGCACGACATGTCGTCGGTGTGGAAGTTCTTCAGCGTCAGTGAAGAAGACTTAAACGGCTGTAAACCCAAAAATAATCTGTGGAGGAGCAAACTTAAAAACATTCAGAACCACTAACTGTTTATCAATTTATCAATAAATGTTTCATGAAAGAAAAGTTACAAAAATGCTGGTGTCTATGCTGTCCATTATAGTTCTTGGAAAGACAAACCATTTTAATCAGGAAAAATGTATATTAACCGTCAGCTTTATCTCTAAATCAGTTTCATTGCTGGGTTGTTTGCATCTGTTCTGTCTTTTCCTTAATCCTTTAAATCACAGCAGATCATTTAATCAGCTGCCTTTTTTAGAGCGTACACACACACACACACACACACACACACACACACACACACACACGCCCCGTGAAGAGGAACCTGACCTGAGTCCCTGTAAATCAGTTGACGTGCACCTGTAGCTCCTGTCATATTTATGCAACAGCTGAGGAGGAACAAAACAAGTTGTTCTGGTTTGCGTCGCTGCCTTGTTTTTATTCCTTTTACACTCGTGAGTCTCCTTGATCGCATCGCGCTGCTCTTCAACCCGTTTGTCTGTCCGGTTAAAAGCAGATCATATGGTGAGTGTTTTATATCTTTTCTTTGTTCAAACTAAATTGATTGATTTTCACCTGTAAACTCTTTGAAAACGACTTTCTAAGCTGAATTATGCCATTGTCGCTGCTTCTGTGATACTGCAGCAATAAACGGAGCTATTGAATAATAACTTTCAGCTTCAGTTGGTAAAAAGACCAAACTCTTGGTCAAAGGATGTAATGCCTCTAAAGAACTATAAATCTAACTGATTGATATAGAGCTAATTTAAGTGTGGATTTTAATATGCCAGTCCTCACTAAGGCAACTTATTATATACAAGTTATCATTACGTAACATTTGGTGCATTTACAGAATAAACTTTTTTGGTTTTCTTCCTCCTCCTGATAGTTTTGTAGAGGAGATCCCTGAAATGGGTCTCTTCAGTGAACCTGCATTTAGAGCATTTATTTTGACAAATACCTTTTTAATTACACTTCTGCTTTTAATTTGAAGGGAAAATTCGCCATTTATTTATTGTGGATGTCCACCGCTCTCCTGCTGTGCCTACATGTACCAGGATGCATTGCGTGTGAGCGGGGAAATATATTTACAACTAAACCGAACAATATATGCTCTTGAATTTAAGTTTCTCTTGGGCCAGACTAAAGCGGCCTTAATGCCTCGTTAACTCCTCATTGAACACACAAACTTGATGGAAACAAAACTCACCAAATAGTCCTTGGTTTGCATTTACACTGTCAAAACTTTAAATCACAGTAAGATGTGTAAACATGCAAACACCTCGGAGGGCAATTTGTGCAGAAAGCTCCACCACTTTTATTTTGGAAAGCAACACATCTCTGGTATAGTCCCAGGTGTCCTTGGCTCAGATTTAGTGATTGTGGCTTCCTGTTGATTCTCCGTCTTCACCTTCAGCTGCTGTGTTGGTTAATATTTCACCGCTCTCTCGCCGCCTCGCTAGCTGCTCTTCAGCCACGAGTTGAAGGTCGGGCGCAGGCTCTGAGCTCGCCGAGCGCTTCACCTGGAGGCCCGGCTCGGGTCGGCTCTGCCCTAAACAGCCTAAAGCCCTGCGTCCTCTTATAGGACACGGATCGTTTGTCTGTCATTTGAGGAAGTTGTCTAATCTTAGCGGTGAAACTTATCCCTCCTCCTCGCTCAGGGGGCGGCCGGGTTTAGACTCGTTCACGGGGTCTCGGTTAGTGTTTGCTACCTGTGAGCTGTGGGAGGACGTTAGAATGAGAGATGCAGGTAAGGGGCACGGTTGTTATTAGATCTCAGTGCTGTTGGTATCAGCAGTTTATAATGATGTTTATAACGACCCTCTTTTGTTTTTCTGCTATAGAGCAACATGGCATTCAGTTAAAGAGCCACATATTAAGGAACTCACTTTTATTAGCATTCCTTTGACGACCCTGAGGAATACACACGCTCTCTGCCTGTTGCACAATATCTCAGGATAACTGTGGATTCACTTGATAATTAACTTAAAAGACTTCCGTATCACTAAAACGGTCCTCGAGCTATCGGTTATTGCAGGTCAAATCCTGCAGGATCCGATGCATAGTCGGACAAACTTAACCGCTTTTAGGATGGAAAGTCCTCTGATTTCTTCTGTTCTTATTCGACTGCTGCTCAGTCGTTGGTAGAAGCAAATGGACGCTTGGCATCAAAATGTGCAGATTTTATTGAGAACAACTTCCTGTTTCGGTGTCAAGAGCACAATAATGCAGCCTATAAATTCATAATTTGCTCCCAGTGGTCACAGGGATTTACAAGAGACATGGTAATGACTGTAAATAGAAAACCTACAATGTCATAACAAAGATTTGTAAAAATATTCTTTACCCAATAAAAAAATTTGATTTGAACCAAACAAATAATTTCATCGCCTCTGCTCATGAGATAAAGGAAAGACTCTCAAAAGCCAAAAGAATAAGATCTCATGTGCCAATGTCTTGCTTTTTTATTTTCTTTGCTTGCTTTGTGTATCTGAGGATTTCCTGCTCCTTCCTTCAGGTTTGCTTTCTTGCAGGCAATGGAACCGGACGCTTGGGAGATGTTTGGTCAGTCTAATGTGTGGTTTTTTTTTTTTTTTTTTTTTTTTTTTTTTTTTTTGCATGACGTTGGCAAGAACGCTTTGCATTTTGAGTTGAATTTCTCGGCATGAGAGCTTTCCACTTACTGTCGAGCTGGGGATCTGCTCGTAGGTGAGCTCGTTGTCCCGTTTTTTAAATATTTACGCTTGTCGTCCGTTTGAGCTTGTCTTCGTTACGAACCCGCCTGCCAACGGGAGATAAATGGAGACGCTTCAGAACAGTGTCGTGTAAGTTTCGACCCTCGGTTCGGCTTCAGTGTCCGTTGCACGTCGGTAACGTGGCGTCAATAGGGCAGAGATGCATCTTGACTCCTTCTTTTGAAGGGGCGTCCTAAAATATGAGTTTGTTATTAATGTGTTTTGTTTTAAGTGTTTTTCAAAAGAAAAGTGATATTTTCCAAGAACCGCGTTGAACCCGATTGGTCCAGTTACTTTAAAGCCTTCCACCTGTTGTTGAAAAGCAGCAAAGCCATTTTTATAAATGAGTTGATTTTTCTCCGAATGTTGCAGTGTAAAAGTGGCTGGCGGAGGAGGGACCGTAGACTAAATAGATTTCCGTCTATTTGGATGCTGGAACAGCCTGCTGGGCTCGGAGTATCTTTCGTCTCCGTATCGGCGCTATAAACGTTCCTCTGGGTGACGGACAGGTTGGATTTAGCCGCGGTGGCGAGATGACGTCACTGCGCTGCTTTATTTGGCTGCGTACTGTAAACAAGGACTTGCATGTGCTGCTGAACGCTGGCCTGCAGAGTGACTCTTCCAATGAATCCTAGCTTCTCTTTTTTTTCTTCGCTCAGCTACACGTTAATTTCTTCTCCGCAATGATAATGGCAAAAAAAGAAGGAAATAAAACGCATCTCCCTGTTTCTAGGGGTTTATTTTGAAGGTGTATGGTATTTTCCCAGTTTGTACTGATTTTAAATGTGCCGCCAGCGCTCTACGGGTCGGGGGATCCAAGGTCAGCCGTCCTACTGAGGTCACGGAGGGTATAGAAGGAGCCTGCGTCTTTCTGAGCCAGCCTTACTCCTCCAGATGCTCCTCATTTAACAAACCAGGCCTCTCTGTCGCCCATAAAGTCGACTTTTTATGAAGGAGAATGGCTCTTTTGTCTCGGCTCATAGTGTATCCATTGATGATGACCAGGCCCGTGCACACTAGACCTCTATGTTCATAATGTCAGATGCAAACACACCTGTGGAAGAAGAAAAAAAGCTTCCAGTGGGCTTCAGCTGTCGGAGACTAAAAGTTTTGTCATCGAACACAAAATAAATGTTGGATGGAGACGTTGCATGCACTCTAGTAAATGTACTTAGTAATATTCCTGCAAAGTACAGTTTTGAGGTACAATGTTCTGATGCTTCTACTGATCAGAAACGTTTATTTGCCAGGAATGTTTACGCAAACGAGGAATTTTTCTTGGTGGAAGGTGCATACTTTAGACATGAGACGTTAGACGAGACGATCAACAATCAACGACGACAACAGTGCAATGGGTTTTAAATAAAGTATAAAATAAGGTGCTCAGACAAACATAACGTTAATGTATGTTTAAGTGTCATGTCTTGTTTGAAGATGAACCTTTTTTGACGTAAAAAAAACAAAATTCGAGCTGCATGCAGCAATGAACGGATAGAAAAAAAGAAAACGAGAGGTTATATTTTTAGGTAGCACGATATTGGATTTTTGCCAATATGCTGATTATTTTTGGGCTATTTTTCAACTCGTCAATACCATATTTTCCGCCTTATTGCAGAGAACATCAAGTCTCTCCCGTTGTGGAATTAACAGTATTAGGCCCACTGTTATTATCATGATGATGATGACGCAAAATACAGTAATTTTCTAAATGTACACATTCATTGAGCAAAATATATTTGTGGGGGGGACCCGTTTCATCAACCGTTCCGGTGGCGTGTGCACATGCGTCACGTTACGCCCTCATTTCTGGCTAAAATATTGAAACCTTTTATCTGGATCTTCAGCTCACGTTCAAGAAACTGCAGAACTGACGAGCCTCGTAAAGAAAGTTCACTTTTTGTTCAGAGACATTTTATGTTATTTGCCATAAAGATAAAGAGCTGCTTAACCTGTCTGCATTCGACTAACCTTCTCCGTGAGTAAAATGCCTCCTTGTGTGTTTGTGTCTAGTCCGCAGGCTGCATGGTAACCTGGACTTGATGCATGGCAGTTGCATGACCGCAGGTCTTGTTGTGGGACTGGGAGCACGCGGCTGCAGCCATGGCTCAAACCATGCACGTGAATGGCAACGGCCCAGGTAAACAACCCTTTTTATTCATTAGTTTATCCCGTGATGTTCTATTTTGTTTGAGTTTTCATTGTACATGTATTGGGGATACTCTAGCATGATCTAGTTTTATCTTTTTGTATGTTAAGTTATTTTCCTCTGTTACAGTTCACACCTTTTTAGTGCGTCAGACTGAATCATCACGGTCGTTGTGGGAGGAGAAGTTACTTTCCTCCAGCAGACGATTGGTTCATAATATACTTTGATCCCTCGCTGCCTCTTGAACAGCGTGTGCTTGTCCTTACTAAAATATGACTGAGCTGGATTAGGACACAAAGGGCCTAAATGTAGACTTGGTGTCCGGTTGCAGGCTGACGTGTATATTTAACCGGTGAGCTGCTGCATCACATGCGTCTCCGTCTCACAGAAGTAAAAGCTTTCCACTCTTGCTGTAGGAATTGGGGGGGGATAAGATTTCAGTAACTCTTTAGGCTTTAAAATATGAGTTTACATCCGTGAAAGAGATGAAAGCAATACTTATGTGGCATTATTGCAAAGCTTTGTAGCGTCTTGCATTAGTGGCATCAGAATGAATGAGACTGATTACTTGTATCCAGAGCTAAGTGAAATGGTTGAAATCAACTTAATTGAGTTTTACACATAGGTTTTGCGTACATGTGACATACTATAAAATATACATTTCCAGGTATGGGAAATTAAGTTGACTTTAAATACATTTTAACTGTATAAACAGCAATTGATCACGCAGTACGAAACTTTTCACCAAGTAAAACCAGAAATAAACAAATAAAACCTCATTATATAGATGTTTTGTATAGATTTGAAAAATATAATTTTGTATTGTCCGTCTATCTATAATTTTTTTGTTATGCATTTGTTCACACAACCTTTTCATGGACATCTCACATACTTGCAGGAATGTCAAACTTTAGCTGACATTGGACACAAACCGAGACGCATTCACTCCTCGGCGTGTTTCAGTAGCAGAAGAGCTGCAGGAATAACTTATGGAGGTTGTGTGTGTTCACACGGCGCGCAACATGCAGAGAAGATTTGCACGCTTCAGTGTGAACTAAACACTGACACACACGCACACGCACGCACCTGCAGACGACTCACATTCCTGGCCACACTAACGGGAGAGAGTGAAGCTTCTTCCTTCCAGAATCCCTCCAGGAATGCACAGCATGCAGGACAGATGCTTTCAGCGTCGGTCTGCCACCGCTGCTTAAAACCCCACTCTTTTGTTTAAGTATGTATATGTGTGGATTCACTTCAAAGACTACGAACCCAACAAAGTGTTTTTTATTGTCCATTTTTACAGAATGTGAAAAATGCTAAACTCCCCCCTCTCTCTCTTGCAAACTTTAAAAATAGCTTATCTGCAGTGTTGGCAGTCAACATGGCAACGTGGTCACCTGCTGCACCGAAGGAATCTCAAGACGTCTGCAGAGATTCACTCCACATTAATACGTTCATGACCTGGTAGACCAGGGGTCGGCAACCTGCGGCTCCGGAGCTGCATGCGGCTCTTTAGCCCGTCTGTTGCGGCTCCCTGAGGCTTTGACAAAAAAAAAGACAACTTTATTTTTTTTTTGCCCTGTGGAAAAACTTTTAAAGGGAAGTCCTCTTATCTTGGAGTTTTAGGTGATATTGTGTCACTGAAAATAAAAATAAATGTTTCAATATTTCTTTCACGAAAATGTGCATCACATCCTGTCACGTCGCTGTCAAGCCTCCGTCCCTGCAGCTGCTACTCCTGATTCAGAGCCCCGCCCTCGCTCGCAGATGAGTGCAGAAGAGCGATTCCTCAACTGCTGCAGCAAACTGAGTAAAGTAGATATACTTTCAGGAAGTGGATCACGTCTCCAAACTCCACTCCTGCTGCTGGTTCTGGCAGCTCATGAGACAGTGAGGCGTCCGTTTGTGGTGCTCTAATGAGGAGGACGCTCAGTGTAAACGTAGCAAAAGATATGCGTTTAAAATGTAAAACTCAGTGAAGAGGACGGGTATCGGACCTGCTACCTTGCAGTTAAGCCTAATTTATGGTTCTGTCAGTAGTTTCTAGAAGACGTAGCTACGCCGTCGACGCAGACCCCTACGCCGTAGCCTGACGTGCACCTCCAAAAAATCCTAACTATGCGTCGCGTTGACGCGGACCGTAAGCGCTGTGATTGGTCCGCTCAGAACGTAATTTCCGGCAGTTGCTTTTTCCCAGCCTCGACCGGTTTAGTGGTCGTACAGACCACCTCCGCAAACGTCTTCTCTGTCGCCTGCGCTTCAACATTTGCAACATAAGCATTTGCTCTTCAATATTGATGAGCTCCAACTCCAAATGCAGTCGCTCCAACTTGGTCGCCATTGTTTACTGTGACCGGAATTCGGCTGTAACCCCTGAAACCACACAGCCACACAGGCACACCCCCCTGGCGGCATGGCGGTTAATTGCAGAGCAACGCGGTCCCTCGACGCAGAACTTCGAATGCTCAACGACGGCATCACGTCGACGCCGTACCTACGCCGTTGACCTGACGGAGAACCATAAATTAGGCTTTACAGGGCAAACACTCGACCACATGAGCCACAAATATAGATAGACCTGAAGGTCTGTATAGTTGTGTTTTTTAATTAACCTTAATGTAGCCGACACATGACTATTTTTTGTTTGATAGTTATAAACAGGTAAAATAGCAATACAATGTAAAAAAATGTCTTTAGTCTTGTTCTATAATTTCATAAATACAACAAACTATAGTTTTTTGTATATATAATATGACTATACATACAACTTCAGAAGCTGTGATGTCAAATATTTTTTGCGGCTCCAGACAATTATTTTTTGGTGGAAAAAGGTCAAAATGGCTCTTTGGATACGGAAGGTTGCTGACCCCTGTGGTAGACGGACGAATATGTTGAGGAAAAACATTTCTCCGCTTCTGTGTTGGTTTTTAGAGTTGAAATATTGGCAGTAAAGTGTTTTTGTTTCCAGTTTAAAGGGACATTTCACACAGTTTAGTTCATGAGAACTACTTGGTCTGTAAAACATGTGATGTCTTCTGTTCTTCTGGAGGAGCTTCATCAAGTCTGTTGTCTCGGCTCGGACTTCAGGAGATTTATTTATTTTTAATGAAATGCAAACACAGTGGAGGTGAGGAGTTTGAAAGATTTAGGCGTTTACTGGGTCGAGTCTGGAGTGCTATTATGTTGCTTTGTGGGAGGTGTAGTATCCTCTTTTTTAGGGGGAGGCTCTTGATGGACTGCCACTTTGTAGCCTTCTAGCTCGCCTCCTTCTAGCTTGTCTCCTTCTGCTGCAAGGACTATTTGGTTTGAGCAAATCTTTTGCCTTTTCAAAGCCAGTTTTGTGCTGTAAGACTTCTCACATAACATAACTGGGACGTGCAACAAAGAATCCAGCATATATTTAACATAAAACCTCAGCAGAGGCGATGTTTTAACATACTATTCCAAGAAATATTTACTGCATGCAGTCATAACTTTTATTTTAAGTTTTAGTGGAAAGTCAGTTGCAGGAAACCACTTCATTGCATCTCTAATTATCCCGTCAACATCTTTTTTTCAACAACATTTTTACAAATCGCCGACAAATTGTGATAGTGTGTTCGGCATTACCCCCCCTCCCCCTCAAAAAAAGACTTGTTTGCACTGAAACATCCTCCCTGAAGTAGTCTGGCATAAAATAACATACCCTGCAGTCACGGCAGACCTTCCCTTGAATGCCACCAGTCTGCTGTGTACAGTAAACCCAGAGCGCGGCGGTCAGCGTCGTGCCGATGGGTCGAACCCCAAACCCCCGCTGCTCATTCAAACCCACTGAAGTGGTTTAGTTCCCGTTACCCAGCCTCCACTTGAAACCACCCCGTGCTTTCCTTATTGTGTTTATGTTGAGGCCGGTTGGCTCCTCGTAATGTGTGCCGGAGGGGCGGAGCCCTGCGTCTTAGTAAACTAAAGGCGTCTTTACTGTTTGATGAATAGATGTGGAACTGGTTTAAGTGCGACTGTAACTCCAGTGAGCACTAATCCGTTCATCGTCAGCCAAAAGGGGTTGAACAGTTTATTCATTTAGCATCAACAACAAGACGGTACTGCAAGACCTGCAATGAGGCGCCCCATTGTGAACTACACAAACCTTTTTGTTCCACTATTATGGTATCAAAGGTGCTCCCTTTTATTGTTAAATGACTACTGATGATTTGTTTTCCATGCAACTGGAGGAACAAAAAGATCAGGGTCTCGGCACGTTAGCTTAGCATAAAGACTGGAACTGGCTAGCCTGACTCTGCTTCTGAGCTAGCAAAATTCCACCTCCCAGCAGCCTCAAATTTTGTATCTGTACAAAAAAAGGGGGTTAAAATTATGTTATTTGTAACTATGGCACTCATCTTCTGTTTCTGAAATGCGGGGTAGCTGCTACATCAGCTGTTGTCAGTCGAGCGGTCCGTCACTCAGCGGGTTGTTGCAGAGGTTTAGCGTCGTCATTGTGAGAATGTTGGCGCGACGTCAGCACTTTGCGTCTCATTACTTTAGTCTTGTTAAGATGATGTGCAGCACAAATGGCTGTCCGTTTTGGTGCAGATTTATTTAAAAAAAAAAAAAGGTTTGTTATTCCCTAAAATTGTTAAAGTCCTGCTTTTGCCATTTCGATAGTTAAATTGTAAAATATTTGTAGATGGTGATCCACGACGTAAACATCAGCGTGGAGCAACTGAAGTTAAAATGGCATCACTAGAAATGAACCAGGACGTCGGGTCTGATTGTTTTGCTTGACCATCTATGAGAAAAGGCCGACGTGGGCAAAGCTTTCCACGCTGCCTCTGTTTGCAGAGGAAGCCCAAACATTTCCTCCGGCCTGCATCATCGTCATCGTGTACAGAGTTAAGCTGTTGAAGTTGGCAGCACAGTCTGGCATCGGCCCTGTGAGTTTCTAGAAGAAGCTAATGGCTCTCAGTTGGCCGTCTGTCTGGCCTGTGTTCGCTTTTGGGCAGGAATGTGCAGCTTGACTGTACTTATTGTCTTTTTAGGTCTGTTTCCTTTTCTTTCTTCTCCCTGTTCCTGGTGTTGAGCTGCTGAAATATGAACCGTTGATCGAATGCTGGCTCTACTTTTTCTTGTGAGTAATTAGGCGTATAGAGCTCGCAGGCGGAGCCAGGAAATACCAGCCTGGCTGTATGAGAAAGTGTGTGTGTGTGTGTGTGTGTGTGTGTGTGTCCACCAGAGTCCCCTCCACCCAAGCACTTGCATCATACTTTGTGCATTACACGGAGAGTGAGAGCAGAGTTTAACTGCTGCACTGAATTATTCCACTCTGCAGCTGTGCATCTAAGACCAGCGCAACTGTAACGTGTCCGTCTCGTGACTTTGTACGGAAAGATCTGCTGATGCGTTCAGTATTTACTGTTTTCATGAAGAGTTTTATATAAAAATAAAGCGGAATAATGAAGGCATACATCTCCGGTGCAGTGCATTATAAGCCGCATGTTTTGCAGCCCAGAGAAGCCTGTGACGTCTCTGCGTGGATAGAAAGAGAGGCAGATATTGTGATTTCTGCGCACCGTTTTGATAACAAACAACTGGCAGACTCATTTAGATCACCTTGTTTTAATCTGCCTCCGAGGGCCGTGTGGATGTTAAAGGGCTTTTGTCAGCTCTAAAATTAGACTTTTTACAGAGCCAGTGCAAAATAAGCCTGTGTGTGTGTTTTCCTCACAGATTCTAACATCAAGGCCCAAAGTTGGCCTTCAGTGCAGTATTTTAAGAGCAACACACACAGTTCATGGGTTTAAAGTTACTGAAAAGGAGTCGAAGAAATTAGTGCAGCATTTTAGATGGATGAGTGGCAAAAATATGTGAAATAAAGCAACCAAGATGTCTTTATTACTTGATACAGACCACTCACGAGAAGCCCCGACGTGTGCATGTCTTTAAAGAGTTCTTACTTACTTGTAAATGGCTAAAACATGTGCTGGTGTCGCTGGTGGATGGAAGTGTGAATAATCAGACGGGGTGGGGCTTCTCCCGGATGTCGACGTATTTGACTTTAAATTGAAAGAGCAACTGTGTTCAGTCGGCACATGGTTTCAGTTGGAAGCTCTGGTCTGGAAATTTGGGAAACTCATGCAACTGGAAACATTCGGCAACAGTTGCCCCATTTTTCTTTTGGAGCTTCTGCAGAATGAATGTACAGCTAATGTCGGCTGATTGGGCTGAAATGGTTTAATACCCCAGCTGAGAAGTGAAGCGGGGCTCTGGATGCTATTTTAAGTGTAGTAACTATTGCTTTCATTATCAATTCTTCTGTTTAGTTTTTTTATTTAATGGATTTTTTCGTCTACAAGATGTTAAAAATGTCCCTCAACTTCCAAATGTTCAAACTCATCTTTACATTTTCAGTTTTATCCTATCAACAGTCCAAAAACTAAAATATATTTGATTTTGCAGCTAAACAAAATGTAGAAAAAGCTCAGTTTTCACATCAAAGAAGTGCAGCAGATGTTTTGGTGTTGTCGAGTGATAAATCATGATGATGAAAGCTAGAATGAATGAAGAGAGTGACCGGCGTTAATGAGAACAAAGTGGGTCCGAATGATCTTTGCTGGTGCCCAGAAAAGTCCCGAAAACGGTAAAATATGAAGAAAAAATACTTGTAATGCATCATAAGGAAATTCCTTTTTATGTAACAGTAGAAATACAGTTTCAAGTAAATTCTAAATGTTTCTTCTGCAGAAATGTGTCAAAATATACCAAAAGTCAAAGTACTCATTATGCAGAAGGGCCCATTTCAGTATCATGTGAATTATATTAGTTATTACTGTACTATAAAAGATACACTGAAGTTATATCGAGATGGAGGCCCTTTTTTGTTACATTCCTTAAATACTAGCAGTGTTCATGCTGGTGGGAAAACGTGCACTTCATCTCCCAAAAATATGTAAGTCGCTGGTGGTGCAAACTGTGTTTTCATGCGAGGACGTTTCTAGCCGACGAGGAGAAGTTGTAAAGAAATCGCATGATGTAACACCATCGTAGTTGTTTAACGGAGGAAAGGAAAGTGTGTAGCTGTTGTGTAATCGCTGTCAAAGTGACAATGTAACAGCTGCTGATAACTGGAGGGACTCCCGGGCCCTCGGCCCCGTCGCTGCAGCGCGACCCCTTCAGTTGTCCCACGTTCATGAGGTCATCGCTCAGCTGTCCGCGGGTCTCGGCGGTACCAGAGGGCCGCCTGTCACTCCTGTGTGTTTTGTGTGAGTGAGACGTGGCTGGTCAGAAACCCGGGCCGGGGTGGGGTGGGAGGGCCAGACGGCACAAGACCGTGACTGTGCTGCTGCCTCTCAGATTATTTATACCAGTAAAAAAACAAAACAGGATGTGCTTATTTCAGGTCTGTGCAGAAGAAAACACAAAGCTGGTTTTGTTTTACGATTTAAGATGCACTTAAACTTTCTAGTAAATGTTCCTGAAGGAAAAGAGCTTCACTTGTGCTCAGATCGGCATGAATAGATGTACAAGTTTGCGTTAACTTTGAATTAGTAGCATATCTGTTAATCTCTTTTTTTCCTATAAGAGTTCAGAAAATAGTATTAAAGTAAGAGTTCTTAAACACCCAATGTGATGGGCTTATTATATATATATATTATATATATTATTATTATATAAAAATTACTATCATATTTGTCAACGGCTCACATCTGAGGGGCTGGAACCTGCAAATATTTGACATTGAAACGATAAATCTATTTTTGAAGATTATCTTCTGTTCAAGACTAATTGTGTCGGCGCTGATTTGCTGAAACTGCAAAGTAAAACAACAAATTGAATAAAAATAGATAATTTCTCAGCATATCCCGTCATTTTATTGGCTAAACGATAAGAAAAATCTATTACATTATCAGTAAATATTGCGTAAAAGAAGCTAGTCACAGCCTTTCCTAAAATAAAGATAATCTGCATCAAGACTTTTATTTACACATTATAACGTTTGCCTTTTCTACGTAGTTGTGAAGAAAACATCAAATAACGCTCTTCATTTGGTGAAAGTTTGTTCTGCAAAGTCTAAATGTTTCTTGACGCGTGCAGTAGCCGAGGGATTGGTCTCAACAACAGGCCGTCATTGTCATGAGTTCGCCTCCCCTCCAACTGAATAACAGGACTCTTATTTGGAAAGGGAAGCTCTGGGCTCAGAGCCTCACGGGATTGGAGGAGGCAGCTGTCCAATAGTGGTGCTTTAGTTTACGCCAATAGTGGAACTTTTTATGCCCCCCTCCTCTATTGAGAGAGTGAGAAGAAACAGCAGTTCTGTGGCTCAGGTCTGCAGTTAAATCGTGTCCAGCAGAGAGACGGAGAGAGAGAAGAGGAAGGAGAACGCTGCCGGTCTGAGGGGAGTGCAGCTTGAACAACAAGGCGGTGAGGCAGGCTTCAAGCCTTGTAATTCCTTCCCCTCTTTATTATCTGAATGGAAAGGATTGAGTTAGCCGGGGAAGTGCCGGGCTGTTTTATTTCCAGCCTTGTGTTTGCTTTAGCCGGTGAGAGTTCCAGACATACCAAGAACAAGACGCTGCATTTAGCCAGCGCAGAGCGAGTCTCCTAACGGCCCGGAAAAAGCTGACTGACTCCCTCTGACAGGGAGTGTGGAGTTTGGACTCTAAGCGGCTTTGACTGCGCTGTACAAAGTGTATGAACTCAAGAAGTTCAGCACAGTTTGTTTTGTTTGTCTTTTTTAACGGTGTGCTCTGTAGAAACTCGGATGTCGACACGTCGGATGAATTTTGGACTTTAAAATATTGACACGGTCTGTTTTTCTGCCCCCTCTCCCTCGTCTCTTATCCGAGCTTTGTAAACAACGTTCTGTTTATCTGTCGCAAGCTTTCCTACGAACTAAATTACACAAGTAAAAACCTAGCACTCTTTATTCAGAGGTTTACTACGCCTCTCGCCATTTTTGGTGCTTTGTTTGCTCCACATAGTTGCGTCTCGCATAGTTTTGGGCCGACTTCAACCAGCCCCCTTGCCAAAATGATTATCACTCGCACTTTTCCAACAGAGATGTGAGAAACCCGAGACGTGTTTGCACTCGCTCTGTCAAATTATGGCCATCGTCAGCGACCGAGGAAACACTTTCCCGGACACTGGAGCTGCTGCTTCTCGTACTCTCTTCTTTACACGTTCGGGGCTACAAATGTAACGTAGAGATAATTATGTAGCGCTGCATTTTTTTTTTAATTTGCTTTTCGCCCTTTATGAAAAACACTAAAATCTGAACTCTTCACTAACTTTATCCTTCTTGTGGTCTGTTTCAGAAAGAGGACAAAGATGCCCGAGCACGGAGGAGGAGAAGGACTCTGTGGCCCCCTACTACGTTGAAACCCCGTACGGTTATCAGCTGGACCTGGACTTCCTCAAATATGTCGACGACATTGAGAGGGGCAACACCATTAAGAAGCTGAGCATCCAGAGGAAGCCCAAACTGGCCAAACCCTTGGCGGTGCCTCGGGGCAGCACTGGCGGGGGCAGCACTCAGGCTGAATGGACCTCCACAGACTCCCTGTCCTCCTCCAACAGCGACGACAAGCAGTCCCCGGTCTTCTTTGGCGCCCGGCCCCAGGTCGCCGCGCCGCTGACCCCCACCTTCTCCAGAGCCGCCTGTGACGCCCCCCCGCAGCCATCCTACTTGAGCATCCAGGAGCAGAAGCTGCTCCTGCCGCCTCCTTCGCCGAGGTTTGCCCCCCGTCGCAACCCCCAGGTGGAGAAGACCCTCATGGAGACGCGTCTTCGCCTCGAGCAGGAGCGCCTGCTCATGCAGCCGCACAGCGAGCCGCCGATGCCCCGCCGCCGTCTCGCCAGCTTCGGCGGCATGGGCTCCAGCAGCTCGCTGTCTTCTTACTCTGGCTCCGTGGCCCCTAGCCAGATCTCTCCCAGCACCCATCACCCTCTCCCCATCAACGGCCACCTCCCCAATGGAGAGTACAACCTGTACTACCCGCCATCTGTGGGCAGCTCCATCCGCCACAGCCCCATGAGCTCCGGCATGGCCACGCCGGTCACAAACGTCAGCCCGTTGCACCTCCAACAGATCCGGGAGCAGATGGTCGTGGCCCTCAAGAAGCTGAAGGAGCTGGAGGAGCAGGTGAAAACCATTCCTATCTTGCAGGTTAAGATTGCGGTTCTTCAGGAAGAGAAAAGACAATTGGCTGCTCAGTCCAAAAATCAAGGTCCTGGTGGCTTTCGCAAGCGCTCCTACAGTGTTGGCAGCGCCGACCAAATGGAGAACCCGGGCCCCGTCCAAAAGGAAACGGAGCTGCACATCATGGAGCCCGAAGCCCAGGAACAGAACACTCAGCAGCTGGAGGAGTTCAGACGTCTGGCCGCCGAGGTCCAAGCTCTGGAGACGACGACGACCCTGGACAACAATGCGACTGCAACTCGGCCTCAGAAGCTCACGCATATCCAGCCCCACCAAACGTCCATTGGCGTAGTTACCGACGAAAACATGAACAGCCTCCCTGTCAATCGGGGGACGGATAGACACCGTTTCCGGGACGCCGGAGTATCGACGGAGCCGCGGGAAATGCGCAGCGCTGCGGTCGGCGTGACCGAGGCCATGCTGGGCATGAGCAGCGAGGCCGAGCGGGAGATCGAGCTCCAGCAGCAGACCATCGAGTCCCTGAAGGAGAAGATCTACCGCTTGGAGGTGCAGCTGAAGGAATCCACGCACCAAATAGAGATGGGAAAGCTCAAGCTGGAGCTCCAAGCGGCCGGCGGGTCACACAAGAAAAAAGTGGACAAAGGTTCGATGGCGAGGCCCGAGATGTACAACGCCTGCGTGGAGGCCAAAGTCCAGACGCGCAGCCTGGGAGTGGGCGAGCATCTGGAATCCAGCCACGCAAACGCGGCCGAAACTCTCCAAAGCCACACAGTCGGAGTGTCCTGTCAGCCCAGCGTGCGGAGCGTCGCCGCGGGCCCGGAGGTCCCGATGGACCGGTGGGTGGTGCACGAGCGCGTGGCGGTGAGCGACCAGTGCGTAGGGAGGCGGGTGGAGACGCGCGACCAGCCGTCGGGCACGGCGCTGAGCGTGCGCGAGGCGGGCGTCAACACGGAGGAATCGGTGGACAGCCTGGCTCTCTGCAAACCCATGACGGAGCTGAGCAAAGAGTCGAGGTCGGTCGGGTGTGGAGACTGTTCGGTGGACGTGACCGTCGGCCCCGTCAAGACGCTGCTGTCGCAAGGAACTGACCCAGATTACGTCAGCACAGTGGACTCCGGTGTCATGGCCGCTCCCGAGTCGGCAACTCGGCAGACCAATACCGAGACGGAGGTGGCGAGCAAATCCACCAACACGAAGACGTCGGTCCTGACCGAGTCGTCCACCGACACGGGGCTGATCACGTGTGACAAACACACCAACACGACCGTGACTGAAACGAGGACGGTCGCCGCCGGCGAAGGGCTCATCAAAGACGTTCACGCAACGGTGAATACGCGCTCGATCGCTGTGGGGACCACCACAGACGTGGAGTCCTTCCTCGCCAAATCGAACTCTACCAGAACCAAAGAATGCGGGACGGGACCAGTGAGCATCCAGGAGAACTTCCTCGTTGGATTAAAAACCAGGAACATAGCATGCGGCCCCTCCCAGCCAGCGGAAGGCGCGGCAAGCAGCAGCAAAGAGGCCGTGGAGGTCGAGGCTGCTCCGCCGCGAGCTCCAGCCCAGGGGGGCGCCGGGCTGGACCACTACATCGAGCGGGTCCAGAAGCTGCTGCAGGAGCAACAAATGCTGCTGGCGGAGAACTACAGCGAGCTCGCGGACGCCTTCGGTCAGCCCCAGTCCCAGTTCGGGTCCATCAACAGCCAGCTGGTCAGCACGCTCTCGTCCATCAACTCGGTCATGAAGTGCGGGAGCGCCGAGGACATCCGGAAGCTGCAGTCGGACTCCGTGAACTCCAGCGAAGGTGAGACGTTTGAGGATGCCAACGGGTCCGCGTGCGCTCGAGTGCTGCAGGAAACTAATGGTTCTCGTGACGACTGGCTGAACGTCATGCCAGGCAATCAAAGCATCGTTTCAAGGGCAGACGACTGAAAGACACACAGAAGCTTGCAGTCATGTATTTATTGCCGGAGGGAGCATTGAGAGTTATGTTACTCTTCTTTTTTCCTCCACCGATTATTGCACAATAGATTGAACTAGTTACGTCTGTCTCGTGTTACAATCAACATTTTTTTTAGGTGTACAGTAAGCTGAGACTCTGTTTTGAGTTTTTATTCTCTTGTCTTTGGGACCAGAGCAATTTAACACGTAAATTACATCAAGTACCTCCTGAAGAGGTTTAAAGTAGCAACACTTAAAGTCGCCCTGTGGATTTTTCTTGTAAACAAATAAATTATTTTATATCTGGTATTCACATCTTTACTAGGTTTCTTCTTCTTAGCATATTGTTTCACTTATTTACCGTCAATGTAAATTATAAACGGCAACTCGAGGCCAAAAACTCCAAAAAAGTTCTTTTTAAGGAGAAATTCATAAAGTTGCTGAAGTATACAAGCAGTTGAATCATGAAATTTACAAAATGTAGCTGATTGCCGTATAGGATTAGGAATATAGTGAATATACTTGTAATTAAGATGGAAAAAGATAAGAATAATATACATTAAACACCGAGATTTTGGGGTCCACACTTCGGTTTTATAATAAAGATAAAAAAGGAAAGATGGCGTAAATTTAAGTTAATTATTTATGTATAAAGTACGTTTAGTTTTGACTGTGATCCCGCTTGACTATAATATTTTGTAATAATAATGAACTCACATGCTTTAACATGATAAATTGATCGTGATGATAGATTTAAAAAAAAATATATATACATAATACAAAAATAAAGTGTGTGTGTGTGTATACAAACATGCAGGATTTTGACTTTTAATTGTATGGCTTGTAAATGCATTCATCATACTACTGCAGGGCTAATCGGAAGACAAAACTGCTATAGAGGTAATGCACAGACGTGTGTGTGTGTGTGCACACCGTCTACAGAGAACCCTGATCGGATCGGACAGCCCAAAGTTATCTCTGACCCTGAAAAATGCGGCGGGGTCTTTGGACGAGAACCAACAATGAGCTCATTTCTTTTTGGGAGGCGGTTCGCGTCGCCCCCGCCGGCCTCTGGTTGTTTTCGCGGGCCGCCCCGCCTCCACCGACACCTCTCTGCCGATGCTGATTCACGGCTCCTGAGTTACATAACACGCATTCATGGCGGGCTGGCACACGAACGCTGGCCGATTGTCTCGTGTTTGGGAGCTTGTTCTCTTCTGGAATGTTGGATGTTCCCATTCCAAGTAGATGAAGTCCGTTTAATTACGACGCTGAACACAATGAACGAGGTGGGGAAGAGAATGTGACTGTTTAGAGCTGGATGTACGTTTACCACCCAATACCTCCTTCAGTCACATTTCATGTGACTTTTTATTTGTACTCCTCCACTACAGCTTTTATTTGACCGCTTTAGTTTAGTTTCAGATGACAATGTGAAAACTTTAACTCTTCCGAAGGAGAGATTGACAAACGTTTGAGAACCGCGGCTTGACAGGGATTGTTTGAAGGCAATAAAGAAGTCCATAAATAAAAGACAAGTTCACAGTTAGTTAGTTTTGTTTATGGTGCAACACTTCTCACTTCTCACAGCATGTTGGGTAAACCTACTTAAGCAGAGATTGAATATATTCTTCATAACCGTGTTTTCATTTGTGTGTAATCACCTCAGACTAAGAACCGTTGTGCTTTCCGTTAGCTTCGTGAGCTTCTCGTATCTACGTACGCAGCGGGTCCTCCTCACCGAGTCCGCCATGTTTCTACGGGAACCCAGAACGGACAAACCAAATAAAAATTCAATCTGCTGCTTCGCCATTAGATATCACTAAATCCTGCACACTGCTCCTTTTTTACTACGAAGATGTCATGAATAACATCCGAAAAAATGAAAGTTTCCCTTTAAGCGGTCAGTTGGTTGCAGTTACATTTTATTGAGATGTAACCGAGTTAAATGCATCATAACATGCCAACTCCTCATTAAAATACGTCAGGCAGGCAGCGGTTTTAAAGCTTTTTGTTTGAATTGTTGCTTTTTTTCCGAATCTTTGAACCGGTCCGTCCCTTCTGACTGTCTGCTCCCCCTCTCCTCCTCTTTCAGAGAGCGGTCAGCAGCTTTGTTCGGAGCGGTCACACCTGGAGACGACTTCATGCGGCCTGACGTCTGCAGAGAAAGCCGCCAACACACCTGCGCAGCAGCAGCTCAGCGCGGCGGAGCAGAAGAGCCGTATGGTCCTGCAGATGTCGACAGCGCTGCACGGTACGGCCGAGGACTCGCTTCAGGCCGTCGAGTCTGTGTTTAGGGAACTTATCCAGCTGCATTATTGTATAACAGCTGGAGGCTGTTATTAGTGTGTAGATGTGATGTTTTGGCAAAAAGGCAGCGACGGTTATGTGAGGGTCGAGGCTTTGGTCGGCTCGCTTTAGCTTCATTCCTCGAGTGGTAAAGTGCTGATATTACAGTGGGTTTAGAAATAGCAGCACATCTTTATGGTTATTTATTTATTTATTTATTCATCTTTATGGTTATTTATATTTGTGGCCTACAATACGGCTGCTGAACAATCATCTGAATGTCCTTTCATTTGTCCTTCATATATAAACCCAAACTCATCTTTCACTGAAGTAAAAGTAGTACAACCATAGTGTAGAAATTGCAAGTACGAAAATATTTGCATTGAAAATATACTTAATAAATAAAAAACTATTTATTACTGGATGATAAGTGGAGACTTATTCATCTGTACGGCGCTTAAATGTTGCAGCTGGTTTTAATTACTTTATGTACTGCTTCATAATTACTCATAATGTATTAATTGATTCATATTTTAGTAACTAAAGGTGCAGTAAAAATGAAAAGTATAAAGTAGCATAAAATGGAAATATTCAAAGTACAAGTAGCTCTAAATTGTGCTGAAGTACAGTACTTGAGTAAATGTATTTAATTGCATTCCACTGCTGTGAACCGGGCAACAGGAGCAACATGCTGCAAACGTCGTCATCATCATCCTCCTCGTCATCATCAGCGTGTCTTCCTCCTGACGAGCTGCTCACGCTTCCACCTGTCAAAACACGCAGAACGTGCTGAATGACTGTTGCTACTGAGCGCACACACTCCACTGTAGACACATATGCACCTGAATGCATGTTGACACACTCACACACACACACACACACACTCTCTCTGCTGTCCCCCGGAGCAGCAAAAGAGGCCCCTCAAATCAGGACAAGCCTTGGCAGATGTGCCGAGTGTTTCTGGCGCTCTGCTGGTACTTCTGGTTTTCGGAGGCCTGTGTTTAACGTGACTGAGATACTTTGAGGGTTTGGGGCGACTTCCAGCTCCCTGACCCAAATGCTTTGGAAGGAGCGTGAGACGGACACTTAACGGCTGCTTTCCTCTCTGTCGGAGGACCTTTAGTGGCTCATTCTGCTGTTAACGGATACTTTTAATGTTGCGGGGAATTATAATAAAAAAATGTAATGAATGCGAGATGACAAAATGCAGGAAAAGAGAATAAAAAGATGCAGAGTTTATAGAAACTTGACCGTTTTCTTTTTTCTTTTAACTTGTCCTGAATGTTGAGTAGAAAATTCACATTTACTAAACGGACTGAATCCGGGTGGAGAGTTTTATTTTAGGTTGTGAAGGCAGTTGATTTTTAATATCAGGTAAAAAGTTCCGTGATTACGGACCCGTCTTGTTTACATGCAAAGAATCGCACATGAGCAGAAATGTAGCCCAACACGGATGTGAAGTTACTAATTATTTTTTATTTAAATGTGACTATTTTGCCCCTAAATAATGAATGATTAAGATAAAAATGATTTCAATCGTGAATAAATGAAATGTCCGTCTATCGCTCCACACTAAACATAAACGCGTTCTCCATCTTTTAGACTGTTTACATGCAAGTCAGCAGCTGCTGAAACTAAAATAAACTTGTGTGAAAATATAATTATAACTTGCGTTCCCTCTCCTCTCCTTCAGGGCAGCCGTGCAGCCAGAGCACCCTGAAGTCCATCATGAAGAAGAAAGATGGCCGACCCGACTCCAACGGCACCAAGAAGAACCTGCAGTTTGTCGGGGTGAACGGAGGGTGAGTCGGAAAATAGATATTTAGAACCGTTGTCCTGAATGTTTGAGTAGATTAATGTTATCTTTGCATTTTAAGCTGCCGGTCAGATGTTTTTAACAGAATATGGTCATGAATCAGTGTTTTTAAGTTGTTGTTTTTTTCCTAAGTATCCCAAGTGAGGTTCAAGGTACTGATGTTCAAGTCATGAAATCTGTGGTATTTTGTTTTTTTGGGTGCAAACATCTGAGTCTTCAAGTTCCTCTGCCTTTGTCGCCCCCTTGTGGCACATACAGGTATGAGACGACGTCGAGTGACGACTCCAGCTCAGAGGACAGCAGCTCCTCGGGGTCGGACGACGACGACGAGGATGAAGATGAGGATGAGGAGAAGGAGTTCGGAGGAAACGAAGAGGAATATGAGAATGTGGAGGCAAGGAGCACCACGGAGGAGTTTCAGCCCGAGGGAGCAGAGGAGGTGAAGAGGAAGGAAGAGGAGGAAAGTTCAGAGAAGCAGGAGATGAGAGAGAGGTGGGTCTGTTTTTACTCTTCAGGACGACTGTGTGTGACTAATGTGTTTGAAAGATGAGTCGGTGTGTTTTTTTTTTTTTTGTTTTTTTTTAGGATTTTATTCTCAAAGTCATTTATTTTACTGGCATTTGACCATTTTAAAAATGCCGCTGTTAACTCGTTGCATCCGGTTTATGCAGGTAGGTGTAGTGTGATGATCACTGTTCCCAAAACGAGCTGCATGACTGGACACCAACTGAGCATTTCATTATCATAAAACGGTTATGAATTAAACGTTATCATTTTAAATGCCATATCAAATCCTACTTTTCTTTTTTAAATGAGCATGTATTAGTCAATATAAAACAGTCAAACTGAATAAAGAGGAGTAAAGGTATGAAAACAACATGTTTTCGTGAATAGCCACTTCAACGTGTATTCTGTATTTTCTCTGTTGGAGTTTAATTGAGAAGCTAAGCAGTGAAACTACAGAAGAATTGGTTGAATAGAATAAAACAATTATTTAATCAGAGCTGGAAATGCGTCAGTCTCTCTTAAGACGCAGTAAATAACTAGCTGACAAATAATGATAATAAATAAATGAAAGCAAATGTAATAATAACCATTTGTCCCCAAAGGTATGAGCTCAGCGAGAAGATGTTGGCTGCGAGCAACGTTCTCAAAACTCACCTCAGTGACCCGAAAGCTGTGAGCAGTAAAGATCTGGTGAGCAGGATTTATTTATTTTCTGTTTGAAAGGAAAACTTTGTTTGTTACCTTTTGAATTCTTGAAGAAAACTGAGTTTTTCTCGCATGCTTCACACGCCGAACGGAGAAAAGTCTTGATTAGTTAAAGTGTATTGAACTTTTAATAAAACATTATATTTACATTATACCACATGACCCTGGGAGATGACCTTTAACACAGATTCCCAATGGAATGTGACTGGTCTTCACACGACTGTTTAATGTGGGTGTTTTTAAGATTTTTGTGTCATGAAAAATATTTCCCCTTATCTAATTTTTACCCTAACATTCCATAAATTAGACTTAATGGACATATTGTTCCAAAATAAAGGTGAAATGTTTGTTTTTTTATTTAAAACATTACGCCCGTTTGAACTCTTCATAGGGCTACACTACTCTTTCAGCCTCATGTGCACCAAAATATGCCCTTGTGCAGAAAGTGTCCTTAAAGGTTAGACATTGAGTTTCGACGTGTTCGGGCGTCGACCTCCGAGCTCAACCTCTGGCCGTCCTCCTCAGAGAGCCGGCATCAACACGGTGCAGAACGAGTGGTTCCGCGTGTCCAGCCAGAAGGCGGCGGAGGCGGCCATGGTGGAGGACTACCTGAGCGCCTTCGGGGCCGTCTCGCCGGCCGTGCTGCGCCACGTCGTCAACATGGCCGACGGCAACGGCAACACGGCGCTGCACTACAGCGTGTCGCACTCCAACTTCCAGGTGGTGAAGAAGCTGCTGGATGCAGGTGAGAGCAGCAGGGTGTATATAGAAAAAGGAATCCGCTGTTCCTGCGTTTCTGAAAAGTTTAAAAAGAACTGAGATTATCGTTGTTCTGCGTATGCAGCTTTGGTTTTACTTCCCGAAAGAACCGCATCACACCTCCTGGAGACTCCACCCCTCCTGCTTCTTTCCATCTTCCTATTTTAAGATATCAATTTACTCTCAAATTCTGCCAGAATCCGCGGAGCTAGGATGGTAACTAACAATTTACAAGACAATTTACCATGTAAAACCCCTTATTTTATTTTTGTTTTTACTTTTTATGCCGGTTGCATCCGTCCCTTTCTGGTAAATGTGGTATTTAATGGATTGGCTGAAGGGAATTTCTTCAGATTTTGCCGTTGATTGTAGTTTCTCTCGAATCCCGGTCACATTGTGCACCTATGTAACAATATGAGCAAATATAATTACAATACTTCATATTTATACATTAAAATCAAATGATCTTTTCTTCTGCATCAACAGTATCATGGCATCCATCAATAGATTACATTCTGAGCCCTTCCATTTTTATTTAGTGGTCCAATCGAACGAGATTGCTTGAAGTTGCAGATTGATTTGATTAATGGAAGTATGGATGCCATGGTATTGTTATAGAAAAAGAAAAGATTATTTTGATGTAGAAATATGAAGTATTTTTTCTCATCATTAAATAGGTGCACAATGCGACCGGGGATGTGATGGAAAAGGTTTTATATCTCGCTTCTTAATACATTTCCCTGATTATACTTAGCCACACTTTCCGTGCAGGACTTCTACTGGAGTATTTTTTTACAGTGTAGAATCCTCCCCGATCTCCCTGAAGGCTCAATAGACTGTGATGAGGTCCCGGCCACTCGCTGCTCCAAAGGCCCTTTGTGTCCCCGTGCTCGGTGACGGCGCGTCCCCTCCCATTGCTCCCATTGTGGCCTTTGTCCTCCCAGTTCCTGAGACCCTGCTCCTCCCCTCGGTGGGGGCCGGCCCGTCGCTCCCTTTGACGGCTCTGATGTCTTGTCTCTTTTGAGGGTGCGTTCAGACAATGCGTCCCGGTCGGGAGACGAGTCCGCAGGCCTGACACACGTCCTCGTACGTTACCGCAGCGACGAGTGACTGACGGGTCATAGACCGGAGACGAGTGCTTGGAGACCACCCGCACCCGGCTTTAAACATGGTGTGTGTGTGTGTGTGTGTGTGTGTGTGTGTGTGTGTGTGTGTGTGTGTGTGTTTCAGATGTGTGTAACGTGAACCAGCAGAACAAGGCCGGGTACACGCCCATCATGCTGGCCGCGCTGGCCGCAGTGGAGTCGCCCAAGGACATGCGCATCGTGGAGGAGCTCTTCAGCAAAGGAGACGTCAACGCTCGAGCCAGCCAGGTCAGTGACGCAGAGGTCAGAGGTCAGCGAGCGCTCGGGTTCAGGTTTCAATGAGACGGCGTGAGGACAAATGTTTGTTCATGAATCAATCGAAGAGGCAGAAATAGACTGAGGTACAACATCATGAATGTTATTTTAAAAGCTTAAAATGAGGTGATTTTTATCCCAGAAATAGTCAGAAATAAACCAGATGATGCTCAAGAGTCTCAGTTGAGTCTTAACTGCAAACGTTTGATTTCAGAAGCGCCAAAAATAGATCTTTGGTGACACCAAGTGGTAAAAGAAGGAAACTGTTCTGCAGACTTTGTGCCACACTAGAGAACACGTTGGATGTTTACTCTTATTTACAGTCGTTTAAAATGAAGCTCTGTTGTGAAAGGGGAGAAGATTTAATGTTTTGCACGTAGTTCCACTTCTCACTGCCAGAGACATCATTCTATGAGTCACTGTTTTAAGACTAAATCATAAAACATCAATTAAAATAATTTTAATTAACAAACAATAGTCTCTCAGTATTCTGATGATGACATAATCCTGCAATGAGGCCGATTTAATCAGAATATTACCACCATTATCAACCCACAATTAAATGGCATAAAATACCAGGCAATAATAATAATTATTATAATTGTAATGATTAAACAGACTAGACATGTTGGAAATAAACTGTTAGTATAAAAGCTTTTGAAGTGTTGAAGCGGGTTTCAAACAGAGACTTTAATTTTTGTTTAATTCCTATTCTAATCCTGTTGGACTCATTTTCAAACGTTTTCTTAGACATAACACTATATTTAACTATACCATATTATATTTGATATTCTCTATATTTTTGTACTGTGGTCAATTATGTTGCACCATATTACTGCTTTATTTCACCTCATACTATATTACATGTCCAGTACTATATAGTGTAATAGGATAATATATGTTAATAGAGCATATTATACTTCTACTGTGTAAAGGATAATGAACATAAAACGGGACATTATTGTGAAATCCACAGCCGTGGTCTGTTATAAATATAAACAAATAAATAACAGACTGCAGGATGCCTTGATGGACCAATCAGACGAACGTTCGCCTGATTGGTCCATCAAGGCATCTTGCAATACTTGGTTTACTGCAGATAAATATATTGTTATATACATCTAGTTCCATGTACCTCTAGTTATTGCTCTTCCTCCTCGTACACGCGAGATGAAGGTGTTGACGGAGCGTCTCTCCTCCCTCAGGCCGGTCAGACGGGGCTGATGCTGGCGGTCAGTCACGGCAGGATGGACATGGTTCGGGCCCTGCTGGCTCACGGGGCCGACGTCAACGTCCAGGACGACGAGGGCTCCACGGCGCTGATGTGCGCCAGCGAGCACGGACACGTGGAGATCGTGAAGCTGCTGCTGGCTCGGCCCGGCTGCGACGCCACGCTGAGCGACGGCGTGAGTAACCGAGGCCGGCAGCGACGCCACGCGTGTACTTTGTTTCAATGCCACCAATGCTGTGTCGTTTTTAGTCCACAGCGTTGATCTGACAGTTTAAATTACTCTACAGATTAAGATTTTTTGGGGGGCATTGAAAAGCCTGCAAAGAGCTTATGAAATATTTAGATATAAATAAACCACCCGACAGTTTAAGTGCAACAGAGAATAAACACTAAATTACCAATAAACATTTATAGACTAAATATTTCTGAGTGTCGTTGTTATAAAATAGTTTTTTGCCCTTTTTGTCTCCATTATTGATTGGAGACCAAAATACAAATAGCAGCTAGAGAAGTTTCCTTCCAGCTATAAATAGTTAGAATAGATCATAAGTCATGATTTTATTCAGCAAAACATTTAGGCCCTAAATTGTGTAATAAATTCTGTGAAGAGTCGGACGTCAGCTTTGAATTATCCGACCTACGTTTTTAGAGGCTGGAAATGTTGCCCAAACACAGTGAAATAAGAAAATACAGGCAGATGTGCAGATTTCATATTATTATTTAGATATTTGTGTGTTTTCTTTAGGAAAATTCTGAGTCATTCTGCCGTCACTTTATCTCACAGATAATGTGCAGATATTCCCCGTTTCATAAACAATAACAAGTTGAGTGTTTCTGACTGTCATTCCTTGTTGTCTCCTCTCCAGGATGAGAGTAATGCCCTGTCCATCGCTCTGGAAGCAGGACACAAGGACATTGCCGTGCTGCTTTATGCGCACGTCAACTTCTCCAAAGCCCAGTCACCTGTACGTCCTCGTCCATTATTTATTTATTTATTTATTTATTTATTTATTAATTTATTCAGTTTAACCACCCTGTTCTTCTAATCTCACATCTGTTTACACTCGTGTGTGTTTTATATTCTAGGGGACACCTCGACTCGGCAGAAAGACGTCACCAAGTCTCACTCGGAGGAGCATGTTTGATTAGAGGCCCCGCCTCTCCCCACAAACCCTGCGCTGCTATTGGTTCACGCTGAACGACGCCTTACCCACAGCTGGATGAGGGACGCACCAACCAACCAATGAGATTCCTGGAAATTATATATATATAATATACACACACATGCACACTGATGAGCCCAAAGTGCCCTTTTGTATGAATGTAACCAGCTGGTGCCTTCAGTCCCGTCAGATAACAATCAGCAGACCAACACGGACACAACATTAACTACTAAATTACTTTTTCCTTTTATTTTGATCTTTTGCAGTTTGACAAATTTTTTTTTTCTTCTTTCTAAAGCTCAATGTTGATCATTCAAGAGCACCAAAACATTTGTGATTTCTTTTTTTTTTTTTTGGTTGGCCTCCAGATGGAGAACTATCCACCCGCCTGTTAGAGGAAGTACTTCCTGTATATATCGCTCGCCTCGACGTCCCGGCCTCTCACGCGTCGCTCAGCTCTGTGCAGTACGAACGCATCGACGAATAGACGCTACCTAGAACTGGAGAAATTGTACTTTTATACAAATCCTTTGTATCTATTTAAAGAGAAGAATCGCAGTATTTTGAATATTTCCTATTACTACTTAACGACCCATGAAGTTATATATTTATCAAAGTATAGTTTTTAATGCAGATATATGTATTTCATTGTACATACGGTGGTCATTAGTTTAGTTATTCTCCTTTGTGTCCAGTTTCTTTGTGTCCGTCTGTCCTCTAGTGTTCATCAAGGTTCTGACTTTCATCCTCCGATGAGAATTGAAGCGTCTGAGACTTCGCCATATTACAATAAACACCAATTAAAGAATATAGATCAGTGTCTCTGCTTCATTGGTGATCCACGTCTGTGACGATTTCAACACATTTAAACTGCATGTTTCTCTCCAAACTGCAAGTGTAATCTTCCCTTTTCCGTCTGTCGGGTTTCTACGTGGTTTTCTCGTGTTTAGCAGAAGAAAAAAGGCTAAAATAAATATGTTTCCACATTTCAAAATATTGTATTTTTGACAGACCAATAGTTTTTTTTTTAAGAATTTTGCTAAATTATTAAAGGTACTGGATGCGAAAAAGAGAAATTGAACATATAAAACATGTTTTTAGACTCAACAATCATAATATTATAACATCATATTAAATGTTGACCGCTGCAGAACATAACATAAGTCCCATGGATTCAACTTTTCATGAATCTCTCAGTCTGGATTTTTACTGCTACGTTCTCATTTTCCATGAACGGATCGAAGATGCAAAGTTTTCTCCAACATGAAAAGGAAGTGAGTGGCGTTCCCGTTATTCGGGTTTAGTGAAAGACTTTCTGGAGGTCATGAGTCCGACAGCCGAGTCCATCTGGATCAAGGAGCTGGCTGTTTTCTGACTGGACGGCTTCCTGAGGAGAAGGAAGGAGCAACGACAGTCAAACAAGTGAGCAGAGTCGTATCGGGGTTTGTACGGTCATGGAATTTTTAAATGGTTATTTCCAGGCCTGGAAAAGTCCTTGAAGAAAATAAAATCCCAAAAGTCATGGAAATGTGTTCTATTCATATGTTCATGTCGTTCAGTTACGCAGAGTTTGAAATCATTAATATGCTTTTAAAAGAAAGATGCTCAGAATTTAAGCATGCATACGCTCTCATTCTCAGTGTTAATTTAAATACTATATTTTGTCACTTTTTTTTATGTACACACTGAGATTGCGCAATGTTTGGTCATGGAAATCCATTGGTCAACATGTGTATGAACCCTGCAGAGTATTTCCAACCGAAAACTGAATCCTCTTTAATTAGTGACTTCAAATGTCTTGTTTGCGTTGGTGAATGAAGTCAGTCATTTTTTTTTCTTCTCAAATTATAGATTTTGTTTGCAAGAAGAATCCTAAATGTAACTCTAAGGTGGCGTTGGCTGCGGTCGAATAGTCAAATAATTACCTCCTAACGTCTAACCCAGGGGTCGGCAACCCTGAGGCTTTGACAAAAAATAAATAAAGATATCTTTTTTTTTTGCCCTGTGGACAATCTTCCAAAGGGAACACCTCTTATCTTAAAGTTTGGGGTGATACTGTGACACTGAAAAAAAGTTTTGATTTAGTTTTTAACTAAAAGTGCGTCACATCCTGTCACGCGTCTTTCCCTGCAGGTGGCTACTCATGATATGCAGAACCCCACCCTCAGTAAACTGTCAACTGATAATGAAAAACAAGAAAAGTCACAGCTAAAAATACAGAGTTTAATTCTGCGCGGACGTATTCATTTGTTTTCACTGCCAACGATGCTGCTGACCTGTCTGCTTGATATGTGGCGAGAAATTAGTAAACAACAAAATATTTGATGTTGAAAGACTCTAGAACAAGCACACAGCATTTTCTGAAATGTATCAAAAGATATGCCTTTTAAATGGAAACGCAGTAGTGTGGACATGGCCTATTTATTTCAGAGTTATGTTATTTAAATACAAAGTTATCACATGAAAACCATACTTAGCATTCTAGGTGCAGTGGGCTGCGGTGAAGAGCCCGGGGAGCAAGTGCGGGTTCAGTGTCTTGCTAAAGGACATTTCAACATGCACACTGAGGAGGACGGGTATGAACCTGCTACCTTGTGGTTACAGGACGACCACTCTATCCCGTGAGCCATACATGACTATATATAAACATGTGTAAGCTATGATATCAAATAGCTTTTGTGGCTCCAGACGATTTTTATTTGGTGGAAAATAGGGCAAAATGGCTCTTGATAGGAAAGGTTTCTGACCCCTGGTCTAACCCTAAAAACTTTTCCTTAACCTCAGTGGAAAACGTCACGGGGTCAAGGAAAGATGGGAAGGTACTTCTGGGTCATTCACTCAGTAGGAAGGTTCCTAACCAAAAAGGACAATTGGACTGCAGCCGTTCTTTCCACCAGAGCCCGTTTAAAGTGTTTGAAAGTATAATTTTCTGTTTCTACAATGCTACAAACCTGTGCGGGGCCCGTGGGGGTCGGCTGCTCCCGGCTTGCAGGCGACGGCTCTGTGTTTGGGGGCGGGGTACGAGGCCGAGATCGCCCGGCCTGTAGCGGGCCAGCTCGAACTGCAAGCTCAGAGCCGGGTTCAGGCTCACTGCTCTGCAAAGACACATTTTCTATCAGTAACTGAGCGTAGTCTCACAGTGCAGATCAAAGAGCCGCCAACGAGCCTTCAAACGGAGCTAAATAAAGGAATGAGGTCCAGTCACCCGACTGCTGAGGGGTCAGAGGTCTGCAGCTCCTCCGGCTGGTCGTGTTTGTCCAGAACCACCAGCAGCTTCTTCATCAGCCGCTTCCACTGGACGGCGGAGTCTTCCTCCTCTTCCTCCTGGTCTGTAGGCGCATCCTGCAGGCAACAGTCCACTTCAGCTTTATCGTGACAATGATATATCAGCTGGCTTTACATGTAATAGGATTTAATAGTTGTATGCAGCATGAATATCTACAAGGCCGTGGTGTTCTGAGCCATTTGGCTTTAATGCTTTCTTGCACCGATTGTCTTGAGAGCGTGTTCCCTCCGTGTTTAGAATGGAGGTGTTGCACACAAGCTAGTCGTGCGTTTGGGTTATTGAGTTATTTGTTTTACTTCCTGACTGCAGAAAGTTTGCTCATACTTAAAAAAGGTCAGCAAAGCTAACCAGGATACTGATTTACCCGTGTGGGTTTACGAGACATCTAATAAACGTTTTATTTACAAAATGATATTATTGATATTCTACCTTCTCTCTCTCAGGCTTTTTGCTCACTGGAAGTCTGAAGAGTTACACTTATGTCCTCTGAAGACCTGAGTGCAACTACACATTTGTTGTCTTGTTTAAATCATACTTTCATAAAGCTCTGTACTATACTTATTCTTATTCTAGTATAAGTTAGTTTTTCTTTTTGCATGAGAAACATCAATGTATTAGTCTTATTGATTAGAACGTGTGACCACAACATTTTAATATGACTTTTTTTATGACCAAAAAATAGTTTTTTTAATTTAAAAAAATTAAAAATTAGTCTTTTGACCAATAGTTATATACAGTATGTGCATGTATTTCAGACTACTTTTAAATCTCTCTAATTTGTTCTAAAATAAGTAGCGATAAGCGCCTTCAGTCGGGTGTGCAGATGTTCCTGATGTTCAGGGCGACAGCTTTTTATTCGTTTTAGTTTTACCATCAGGGCTTGTCTGAGAGCCACGGCAGCTTCCTGCATGCTGCTCTTCATCCTGCTCCTCCTCCTCCTCTCCTTCTGTAGCTCCGCCTCCAGCCGGCTCACCTCCGCTCTGCCTTCAGTGCACCGCTCGGACAGCGAGGCTCGTTCCCGTCTGAAAACGCACGACGCCGTATTCAGGTGTGAACCGGCTTCACGGCCTCAAAAGAGTTGCATCCGCTCTCGTGTGTCTCAAACTACAGTATTTACTTTCAGTGCCACGAGGTATTGATTATCAAAGCCTCTCACTGGCTTAAGCTTCACACCCACAATATATATTATATTCTGACTAACGCATTGTGGTTCCCAAAACATGGACTCTCACTGCTAGATGCTCCGATTGAAGCTTGTACTTTAGCAACTATGTTGCTGCGATATGCATTTCTAATTTCACTGCACTTTATTTCCATGTACTTACAAGATACTCACGGATTGAATAAGAAACACTTTTGCTTCATCTAATACCTTATTCAACACTTAAAAAGTGTGAGTCAGATTGAGACGTTCTAGTTCGCTCTCTTGTCTGACATGAATGTGACGCCACGGGAAGCTCGAGTCGGCGATATTCGGACAGTGGAGACAGAGTGAACTTTGACCTGAGGGCCTCCATCTCGGCCAGGACCCCGGTGTGTTTGCTCTGATGCCGCTCGCGTTGCTGCCTCCCGTCTTCCAGCTCCGCCTGCAGCTGCCGACACTTCTCCGTCAGCTGCTCTGCCACCTGATGGAGGGACGACGTCACGCATGCGTAAAAACCATCGAGTCTCAACCGGTCCTGAAAGCCGCTGGCTATGTCTCTCTCTCTCTCTCTCTCTCTCTCTCTCTCTCTCTCTCTCTCTCTCTCTCTCTCTCTCTCTCCCTCTCTCTCTCTCTCTCTCTCTCTCTCTCCCTCTCTCTCTCTCTCTCTCTCTCTCTCTCTCTCTCTCTCTCTCTCTCTCCCTCCCTCCCTCCCCCTGCTCTTACCTTCTTGCGGACGCAGCTCTTGCGGGACGTCTCGCGCAGCATCTGCTCCAGGAGGTCCACGTCCACGCTGAGCCGACTCTTGCGCTCCCGCAGGTCCGAGTTCTCCCCCATCAGGGACAGGGTCTGCTCCGACAGCTGGCCGATCCGGGCCTTGACCTCCGTGTTCTCCTGGAGGGCCGACCTGGTCGTCGCCGGGACCTTCTGGTCCACCAGGTGTTGCACTTCAGCCGCCATGGTCGCCACGTGGCCCTCCATCTCCTCCTCCAACCTTTGGGGGGAATAATTCAGGCGTAGTATTTAATAATACTGCAGGCTTTTGGGAGATAATTAGACGTTTGTTTATTTATCTATTTAATATGACTCCGGTACATAACAGCTTTATAGCCACATATTATGTATATTTTCATGTTGTCACAGATAGAATAAGATCTCAACCTCTTCTTCTCCAGCAGTGCTTTCATCTCCAGGTTGTGGAGGGCAGCTTCGTGTTGCGCCTCCTGACCGGCCAGCTGCTTCCTCAGAGACGCCAGGTCTGAAGTCAGCTGCTCCTTCTGCTCCTGAAACTCCTCCAGACCGGCCAGCCTCGCCGCTGGGAGGAGGAGGGAGTGGAGGAGAGAGGAGAGAGAGTGGAGGAGAGGAGAGGAGAGAGAGTGGAGGGGAGATAGAGGAGAGAAGAGTGGAGGAGAGGAGAGGAGAGGATGGTGGAGTGGCAGAGCGGAGAGGAGAGAGAGTGGAGGGGAGAGTGGAGGAGAGAGTAGAGGATAAGAGAAGAGAGGGTGGAGAGGAGAGAGTGGAGGAGAGAGTTAGAGAGAGCAAACGAGAGGAGGAGAGGAGAGGAAAGGAAAGGAAGGAGAGAGTAGAGGATAAGAGAGGAGAGTGGAGGAGAGGGTTAGAGTGAGGAAAGGAGAGGGAGGATAGGAGATGAGAGGGAGGAGAAGAGGAGAGAGGGTTAATCCTCGTGGTTTCACTCACTGAGATCAACTCCTCCAGTGAGTTTGTGTCGTCAAGGTGTTCAATGCGTCCAGGTAGCCAAACCCTTCAGCCATCCGTCTCGTTTGTTGCCATGGTGAGGAGTTATAATGGGTGGATGAGGTCCGATGATGGGAAACACAAAATAATACCACGGCAGTGTGTAACTTGATTGACAGGCATTGTCAAACAACTTTTTTACTGGTATTATGAAATGAGTTTTCAGTTGTACGTGAACATAAAAATACAATAAACCACAGAAGTTCTCGACACCCTTTGACCTGCACCAGAGCCGCTCCGTCTCACCGAGCGTCGTGTTCTCCTCTTGGAGTTCCTCCACCCGGCCTCCCAGCTCCTCCCTCAGCTCTCCGAGCTGCCGCCTCAGAGCCGCTCCGTCCTCGCCGTCGGCCCGCCGCCGGCTCTCCAGCTGCTCCATCAGCTGCTCCGCCTCGGCCTCCTTCTCCAGCACGGAGCGCTTCAGGAAGTCCACGATGTCGTGCTTCTCCTCCTCCAGCGCGCCGTACCGACAGTCCAGCTCCTTCTTCTGCCTCTCCTGTCGGGCGCACTCCAGCTGGTACCTGGAGGAGGAGGAGGAGGAGGGGGAAGGAAGGAAGGAAGGAAGGAGGGCAGGAGGGAGGAGGAAAGGGAGGGAGGGAGAAAGGAGGAGGAGAGGGAGGGAGGGAGGAGAGGGAGGGAGGAGAGGTAAGAGAAGGATGAGGGAGGGAGGGATGGATGAGGAGAGGGGGAGGAAAGGGAGGGAGGAGAAGAGGGAGGGAGGGAGGGAGTGAGGGAGGAGGAGTAGAGGGAGGGAGGGAGGAAGGAAGGAATGAGGGAGGAGGAGTAGAGGGAGGGAGGGAGGGAGGAAGGAAGGAATGAGGGAGGAGGAGGAGTAGAGGGAGGGAGGGAGGGAGGGAGGAAGAGGAGGAGGAGAGAGGCCCAGATCAGGTCTTTCATACAGTTTGAGGTACTTGTACACTTGCACTTGCACTTCCACTGAAATTCAAAAGGAAAGTATTCTACTTATTTTTCTCTCTCTCCACTACATGTTTTTGTTAACTTAAATTACATTGTAGATTCAGATTAATAATACACAAATATGATCAACAAATAAATGGTAATATTGGTTCAAATAAAACGTTATTGATCCCAGGGGGATTATAAAGATACGCAGCAGATAAAGTAGTTAAGATGAGCTCCACCAACAGCTGCAACCTTGCAATGTACACACTAACGCCTCAATACATATAATCCAGTAATATATATTATTCTGAAATCGGCCATTCTGCACAATGAATACTTTAACTTCCGGTCCCTAAAGTATATTTTAATGCCAACCCGTTTGTGCCTTTACTCAAGTAAACACTTTTATTTGTATGAAATCTTGTTTATGTTTTTTTATTTGTTGTTTATTGTTATGCAGCTTCCACCTCATCAGGTTCTTTGTATATGCAACGTATTTGGCAAATAAATTATTCTGAATCTGAAAAGTTGAATAGCTGTTAAATAATTGTAATTAGTGGAGTACGAAGTGCAATATTTCCCTGTTTTAAAATGTAGTGAACGTACAGGAAGTTGGCAGAAAATAGAAATACCTCAACATTGCACTTCACTTCCCTGCAGGGTTTGGTGAATGTACTGAAGTACTTCTCACCTCTGGTTGTACTGCTTGTACACACTTTTAAAGAAGCACATCGTATCACGTGACTCACCTCTCCAGCTGCTCGTTCAGATATCGTATCTGAATCAGATACAAACACTTCTCTTTGTCCTCGGACCCGCTTTTATCTGCAGGAGTCGACGAGCTTTCCTTTTTCTGTGTTTTCTTGACTTCATCTTGTTTCTTCTCCTTCTTCTTCGGCATTGTGTGGCGCGAGGGAGCGAGTTGGGTGGTTGCTATAAGCAACGCTGCATTCAGGGTCTTCTCGGAAAGTTGACTTCTTCACGAGGGTGAATGTGATCGGAAGTTCATACCTTTACTGTTTTGGGTTTTTTTTTTTATCTTTGCACAAATATGCATTATATATATATGGTGATTATTATAATGTTTTAGTGCTGGTTTTGACTATACTTTTAAAAGTATTAATATGTGCTGGTTAATGTGATTTTCGAAATGTGATTTCTCCTGATATTTAAAATTTGGTTCAACCAGAAAAAACGAATGGAAAGAAATAATATGAATGAGAAATGTTGATGGTGTGGCTGCTGCTGTAAGATGTTGCAATATATATACGCCATTATTAATAATAATAATACATTTTCTAAACTAGGCACTTTACATGGTAAATACAAACAACAGAAGCAACAACAAAACAAGAAAGATGACAGTAGTACCAGCAGTTATGGAGGTAAATTATTAATATGCCAATATTACCAGTAGTAAGATGTGTTATTGAGGTATATTAGTGTTTGTATATATGTGTGAAAAAAAAGATATATGTATGTATACATCTGTAGTTATGTATAAGAAAAACTAAAGAGAATCTTATTTATTTATACAATCTAGATTTAACCTAATATTACATATTGTCTTTAATTATGAACTGGTTGTATAATTGTTTTTCAGTATTTGTATTCTTTGTAATTTGTCACATAGATATTTCACAGATGTTTGTAAAAAGAAACTGTAAACAACCTCACACAGAAAATTGTGAATAAAAACTGTTGTTGATTTATTTACACGTCATGAATCATCATCCATCTGATGTACATTTATAAAGATATAGTTGATTTAATGAAACAATACATTTTAAAATAAAGTTCCTTTCTCTTGATCACAAACATCGTTACTGATCATTTAAAAACTACAAATATCATCATAAACAATATGAAGAAGTTTGAAAGAATTACAAACTGAATCAAAACACATTTATATTTTTATGACCCATACTGTGAACCTGATTTTTGAATTGTTCATATTGTATATATTTTAGATTCTTAGACTTTATATTTACACTCTTCACACTTTGTATTGAAACTATTAAACATCAATTTCCCTCAGAATGAATAAAGTTTGATCTTATCTTGAAATAAAACACAATTAAAACATTTCTTTACACAAAATAAAACAAGGAATCACAAACTAAAAAAATCATCAGAAGATTAAAATATATCATAAAACAATATGCTGATCACCAGAATACTTCACAGCTTTAATCTTTAAAGCTTTTTATATGATGATGTCATTCAGTTAAAACTTTTGTGGATTTATTTTTGAATAATTTTTGTTCAACAGATCCTTAAAACTTATTTTCTTAATGTACAGGTAAAAGCCAGTGAATTAGAATATTTTGAAAAACTTGATTTATTTCAGTAATTGCATTCAAAAGGTGTAACTTGTACATTATATTTATTCATTGCACACAGACTGATGCATTCAAATGTTTATTTCATTTAATTTTGATGATTTGAAGTGGCAACAAATGAAAATCCAAAATTCCGTGTGTCACAAAATTAGAATATTACTTAAGGCTGATACAAAAAAGGGATTTTTAGAAATGTTGGCCAACTGAAAAGTATGAAAATGAAAAATATGAGCATGTACAATACTCAATACTTGGTTGGAGCTCCTTTTGCCTCAATTACTGCGTTAATGCGGCGTGGCATGGAGTCCATGAGTTTCTGGCACTGCTCAGGTGTTATGAGAGCCCAGGTTGCTCTGATAGTAGCCTTCAACTCTTCTGCGTTTTTGGGTCTGGCATTCTGCATCTTCCTTTTCACAATACCCCACAGATTTTCTATGGTGCTAAGGTCAGGGGAGTTGGCTGGCCAATTTAGAACAGAAATACCATGGTGGATCCTGTGCCTCCCAGAGTCTGGAGGAGGACAGGAGAGGCACAGGATCCACGTTGCCTGAAGTCTAGTGTAAAGTTTCCACCATCAGTGATGGTTTGGGGTGCCATGTCATCTGCTGGTGTCGGTCCACTCTGTTTCCTGAGATCCAGGGTCAACGCAGCCGTATACCAGCAAGTTTTAGAGCACTTCATGCTTCCTGCTGCTGACCTGCTCTATGGAGATGGAGATTTCAAGTTCCAACAGGACTTGGCGCCTGCACACAGCGCAAAATCTACCCGTGCCTGGTTTACGGACCATGGTATTTCTGTTCTAAATTGGCCAGCCAACTCCCCTGACCTTAGCACCATAGAAAATCTGTGGGGTATTGTGAAAAGGAAGATGCAGAATGCCAGACCCAAAAACGCAGAAGAGTTGAAGGCTACTATCAGAGCAACCTGGGCTCTCATAACACCTGAGCAGTGCCAGAAACTCATGGACTCCATGCCACGCCGCATTAACGCAGTAATTGAGGCAAAAGGAGCTCCAACCAAGTATTGAGTATTGTACATGCTCATATTTTTCATTTTCATACTTTTCAGTTGGCCAACATTTCTAAAAATCCCTTTTTTGTATCAGCCTTAAGTAATATTCTAATTTTGTGACACACGGAATTTTGGATTTTCATTTGTTGCCACTTCAAATCATCAAAATTAAATGAAATAAACATTTGAATGCATCAGTCTGTGTGCAATGAATAAACATAATTTACAAGTTACACCTTTTGAATGCAATTACTGAAATAAATCAAGTTTTTCAAAATATTCTAATTCACTGGCTTTTACCTGTATTTCCAAAAATATATTTCAGATTAAAATAATATTTCATGTGTTCATGTTTTACAGTCAATTACATGAAAACAAAAAATAAAAAAAGGTGGTTTGCATTATTCATTAGAGACAATAAAGAAAAACAACTTCAATCATAAAAAGATAATTAATCAGAGTCATATAATGTGTTTTGATTCACTGAACCTCTGAGACTCTGAGTGTAAAGTGTGAAACACTGAAATTATAACATTTAAACTCAACATAAGATCCAAAAATTATATGAAAGAAAACTGATATCGGATGATGATCAAAGTTAAAGAAACACAACTGGAAACAAAGTATTTGGTTTAGTGGATTCACTAAATGTGAGATTGAGTTCTGATGAAACACAAGATGCTGATTTAGTTATTATTGAATTATCATTTGTTTCTGTGTGAAAGTTTATGATCTGATGATGTGAAGCAGTTTGAGTGTTACATATATTTGTTTCTGTTATAACTGTTGGTTGTATTGATTATATCAATGAGATCTTGACACAGTGAAGTCAAACAAACACAAACATGTCTGAACATCACAGAGAAATATCAGTTTAACAGATTTTGATCTCAGCAGTTTTAGCATCACCAGCCTCTACAATATTGAAACATGGGAAGAGTTTCTCAGTGAAAGTGTCTTTGTGAGTGTAGATGTGAGTCATGTCTTCAGAGTCGTAGAAGGACACCTCCCCTCTGCCATAGTTCAGCTGGACTCTGATCCTCTGGAGACTCTTCTCCACTCTGACAGTCTGACTATCTCCATTAGTGTATTTTCCACTGTGATGAATTAAACACCAGACTCCATATTCTGGTGAAACTAGTATCTCTCCCTTCCTGTCAACTGACTCTTCAACCAAACCTACATCCCAGACAGGATGGTCTCCCACCTCCACCTCCCAGCTGTGTTTCTCTGAGCTGAAGCCCTCAGATCCTAGAACATCTGCACAATGAGTGAATCTCTCTAAATTGTCCGGAAGCTGCTTTGTGTCTCCACGTCTCACACTGGTCAGATCACCAGACAGATAGAGACTGCCGTCTGCAGTGTTTGGGTCCAGAATGACAGGACTGAAGTGGACCTGGTCCTTCATCTTCTCCCAGACTCTGAAGGACAGGTTGCCCAATAAACGTTCAGGTTATTTATGTTGGATATGAGCAGCTCTACATAATTCATTTACATTTAATTTACTTTTATTATTGTAAGTCTTCATACATAGATTATGTTTACTGGGTTTCATCATCTTAGCTGTCAGTGAGACAACTGAAGTAATAGAAAAGGACGTTAGTGATCAACTCGTTATCAGTCAACTCACACACTTACCACAGCTAAAACAACTTAATACATGAAATACAACTTACCACAGCTAAAACAACTTAATACATGAAATCCAACTTACCACAGCTAAAACAACTTAATACATGAAATACAACTTACCACAGCTAAAAAAGTAATGCATCTAAAACAACTTATGTGTGTTTGTATACATGCAGGAGAAAGAAACGTCTTTTTTTTTTAAGAAGAAAGTTGTGTGTGTATGTGTGTGTATACATGCAGGAGAAAGTAACTTTTTTTCTTCTTTTTTTTAAGAAGAAAGTGGTGTGTGTGTGTGTGTGTGTGTGTGTGTGTGTGTGTGTGTGTGTGTGTGTGTGTGTGTGTGTCTGTGTGTGTGTGTGTGTGTGTGTGTGTGTGTGTGTGTGTGTGTGTGTGTGTGTGTGTTAGTCGACCTCCATCGGCTCGCCGAGTTCCTCCGGTGGTTCCGGGGGGTCTACCTCCATCGGCTCTTTGGGGTCCTGAAGAGGAGTGGAGGCTCTTTGGAAAACAACAAAATAAGTTATCAGAATTATGCAGATGAAACATAATGCTACATAACCATGTGACATGGGGACTGTTGTCCAATACAAGCACAGAGTGAGTACATTGGACTAATCAATAATTGAAAAGCAGAATCTTCTTCAATTAAACAAAGACGCAGGTAGTTCTTTCTTACACTGCACTCTAACTTTTAGTCTTATATTTTATTCCCGTCTAATTCTATTTTAGTTTGTCTTAATTTACGGTTCCCTTGGCGCTTTAATGCTTTTAATTGTATATGAATTGATTCGTGGTGTGTTTCTTTTAATCTTTTGCTTTTGATGAGAACCTTGAATGGCCTGGTGAATAAATAAGCTTACCGTCTCATGCCTAGCCAAGAGGAGGAGATAGAAGAAGAGGGGGATGAGGAGGAGCTAGAAGAAGAGGGGGATGAGGAGGAGCTAGAAGAAATGGGAGTAGAGAGGAGACTAGAGGAGTTAGAGGAGGGGGAGGCTGGCTTACGGGACGCCCCAGGGTGAGCGGGCCGGTTGGGGGCCAGGATGAGGGGAGGCCTCCGGATGAGTCGACCCGTCTAGCATCAGACCACTGCTCCACACATGGAAACAACCCCATATGGACTCTCACATCACATAGTGCATTAAGAGGATCAGTGCCACTATGCAGTAATACTTCATTGAAAGTAAATGTCTTACAATAAATCAGGGGTATTCAATTAAAATTCAACGAGGTCCAGTTAGAGAATTTCCTCATGTAAACGTCCGGGACATCACATTAATGTCTAACGTGCACTAAGATTTAGTCCCATATATATTGAAGTAGCTTAACAGTTATATTAACGTCTGTATGTAGTCAACAACTAACTGTCATTTTAAATATAGAAAATTCAATAGAACAATATTTTAACAATATTTATTGTCAGATTTAAAATTAAGTAATACATACTCTAATAATAAATAATTGATCTTCTCTCATTTCAAGTAAAATGAGGACTGGATTAAAACAATTAAATACATTACAGAAAGCTTTTGAAAAAATGTGCATTACTTAATTAAAAACAAAACAAAGAACTGAATTGTTCTGCAGCTTTAAAAAAGCTACGATATATTCTTATCTTCGAAAAAGAGAAATGTGTGTGCAGGGGCTTTATCTGTGGTTATGGAAACCACTTGTTTCAGCTCTACTCTCCTCTGTTTACCTCATTGTTGGACGGTGAATTATTGTGTTAGGATTCTGATCATATTGGGCTCTTAGATTTATTTTTCTGTGCCTTCATTTTGGATGCAAATGTGTACGTTTGCTCAAAAGAGTTGTGATTAGTCTCGTATGGCGCTTCACATTGCTGCTTTTATTAATTGCCGACTATTGCATTTTCAGAACCGGAGGTTGCCGCCTCGGTTGTGTAATTTATCTTATAGTTTTAACAGCAACAATAACTTTATTCTCCCACATAAGGCAGATTTTTCAACCAGCGGTCGAGGTATTAATGACAGCTGTGCAGAAAAAAGTCTGCAGAATAAGGCGTTGAAAACTGTTCTCGCAGCTCCACCGAGAATTGTGAAGCCAAAGGAGCCTGAACAGCAAATTACCAAAAGAGCGTTTGGAACGCTCCCGACGCACTCCACAGGACGCACCAGACTCAATGTGGCCTCGGTGACCTCTTGTGTGCAGAGCAGCAACTAACTGAAGACTACAAATAATCTTTTTGTTGGAGGAATGCAGAAACAAATGATCAGCTGCTGATGCTGAGGACTCGTCCAAACCAATCTGACCGCATCTAGAACTTCTCTTTCTGGTTTTCAGCAGCAGCTGTTACAGTTTTAAATATCCTCCATCATGTGGATCATGTTGTTTATCCTGCTGTCATATCATTTCTGCACCAGTTTATGATTTTTTTAAGGCTGTCGTTCATGTGCATGTGTCAGTTATTAACAGTTATAGATTAAACTGGAAGCGTTATTACAGTTTACACACATCTACGATAGTACAGTACAGTTTTGTTAAGACGTTGAGAAAAAGTATATTTTTGACCTGAAATAACCTTTTTTGGGTATTACTTTACAGTAAAAGATCAAATCGGAGCATGTGCGTCTCTTTAACATTGTATGTGACGGAAATACACCAAAACCACATTAATTCTTTCAACAATAGAACTTATTTTGGACATGGTAAAACATTCAGTTTTACAATCAGAGACCGCATAAGATTCACCCCAAAGACAGACTGTGAAATAACATTATTCAATAAACAGATACACACACACACACACACACACACACACACACACACACACACACACACACACACACACACACACACACACACACACACACACTTTTCTTTTTCTCTGTTTGTTTTAGCAGATTTTTGTCTCTCATTTATTTTCTAAATGTAACTTGTATAAAAGTATAAAAACGTGCAATGGACTGTAAACACTAAGATGATGAAAGAAACGCATCAATAAAGTGTTAAAAATAAGCGTGTGGCGTTCAGGTTCTTGCTGTTCTTACCATGCTGCTGAGTGCGTTGAATTGGAAACGACGGGCCATCTGAGGGAAAAAACAAACAACAAACAAGATAATTACTATTATGATCTGTCTAGAAGCTCTATTACAGTTTACACAGTCAGATACTTTCTACGCAGCGAAACTTCCGGCAGACTACATTTTAGAAAAAGGTCAGTTTAAAGCCGTCTTTCTGATCGACTAAAAGTCGGAAACATATCGGTGCCTTTTCTGTAAAAAATATATATTTCTGTGGTTGTTTCACTCTCTGCTGCTCATCGTGTTAATGTTTGGGTCACAGTGACATCAAAGTGACACATTTATGAACGTCTTTTTGTGTGAAATATCCTCCTCTAATATCAATCAAACTTTATTTCAGACTGAAGTCTGATCCATGTTGTCTATCACTTTCAGGAAAAATACTTTTTTCTGAAGTAAACTGGGTTCAAATATTGAGAAGACTAATAATTGTTAATTACTATAGTTCAAATAAAATAATAATAATAGCTGAATTTGAATGATCAGTAAAAGTAAACGCACAGCTACACAATATCAATCTATTACTGGCAGAATAATAAAATCACTGTGTGTGCAGGGAAAGTTCCCACTGTAATATACAATTATGTTTTTTCTACTTCTACTGTACTTCACTACATTTATTGGACAGCTACATGTCCTACTTACTTTGCAGAGGAACATTTTACACAATTTATTTAACGTGTTACTTTTACAAAACATGAAGCATTTTTAAAGAGTGAACAAAGTTACCCAACAATACATAGTTTATAATTGCTTTCACCGGCACAGCATGCTACATTTACATACAGCTCACATGTTGATTCATCAGTATTAATAATCCAATAGACTATATAGAACTTTGAAATGAGCCAATCTGCATGACAAGTATTTATTTGACAGTTATTTTACTGATAATACTTCTGAACCTGAGTTTCTTTACTTTATTCAATAATTCTTAAGGTGAAAAGTTTGACAATTCACAGACCAGAGGATGGTTCAGTAAAGTTTAGAGAGATAATAAAATCAACTTCATGAGTGTTTAACTACTCTGGGTGAAAACACACATTGCTACATGGCTAACAATATGCTGGTTGAGTCCTTACCTTGTTGTTCACTGACGGTTGTGTAGGTTAGCTTGAGTTGGGTTAGCTTGAATTGCGTTAGCTTGAGTTGGGTTAGCTTGAATTGCGTTAGCTTGAATTGCGTTAGCTTGACTTGAGTTAGCTTGCTAGCTTGATTGTTGAAGTGGTTTTCTTCAGGACAAAGTTAGGTAAGCTGTTCTCTCGGTGGGGTCCTCACGCGCAATGAGGAAAAAAGAGGGACACTGTTCTCTTATAGGAACACGCGAGTTCTAGAAGCTCTTAGAACATTCCATTTAGAACTTTAAATAATGACGCCAAAACCCGTTGCCACGGGGCCACGCCCCCTTGCTGCCGGAACGTCACTACTGACGGCGCCACATAATTAGTATGAGATATGTTTAATATTATCACCGGTTATGAAATGGGTTACTGATAAAAATGTGTAATATTGGGTCATGCATGGAGTGAACTATGTTAATGCAGCATACATTCATCATATATCATATATCATATCTTTGATGGCGCTTATAGTTAGGGCTGTTTCAGGCTTTTAGTTAGGGCTGGCTCAGGTTTACCCTGGTCCAGCCCCTAGATATGCTGCTAAAGGCCTAGACTGCTGGGGGACATCTTAGGATACACTGAGCTCATCCTTTCCTTCTCTTCCTCTTTCGCTCCTCCTCTCCTCCTCTTCACCTCTTCTTTCTCTCCTTCTGGATAAATGATTGTCTCCTCAATGCATATTACCAACTCTACTTTCTTTTTCCATGGATTCGTGGCTGCCTGGAACCAGGGGGAGGACCTCGGTCCTCCCCCTGGCCCTGCTGATGCAACCATGGCCCTGCTGATGCAACTGGCCTGGAGCCGTCCTGCCAGCTGCCATGGCCCTGCCTTCTCCTCCCACTGCCCCTGGGATGCCCCTCCTCTCTACCTCCCTCTGCTTAATGGGTCGTGGCTATCTGGATCATGGACCATGCATACTACTCATTATATGAATCATTTCTGTCACATTCATTGAATGTGCTGTAACTCCGTTCCGTTATCCATTCTGGCCACATGACATCTATTGCTTCTGTCCATCCGGGGAGAGGGATCCTCCTCTGTTGCTCTCCCTCAGGTTTCTTCCCCTTTTTTCCCTGTGAAAGGGTTTTTACTATCTTTATTGGGGGAGTTTTTCCTGATCCGATGTGAGGTCCCGGGACAGGGAAGTCATGTGTACAGATTGTAAAGCCCTCCGAGGCAAACTTGTATTTGTGATGTTGGGCTATACAAAATAAACTGAATTGAATTGAATTGAATATAAATCACAACCACAGCACCGTGTATACATTTTATTTTTGTTCAAGTAAAAAAAAGAAGAAAAGACCTTCATTGTACAACAAAATCAATAAATTACAATCGGACAAAAGTTGTCTACGTTACTGGAGAAACCATGATTTAGTACATATTTCCTCCTGTCTGCAAACTTGTTTGAAAATCATCTTTGCACCAGAATATGTTCAGGTTTAGTCAAGATATTTTAATTCTCATTTCATAGACTAGTCCAATGCATTATAATTAATACTCGAACAATTAAAACAAATAATAAAAGGAAATCAAATCCCAAACATAAGCAAATCAAAAGAAGATAATACACAACAATACAAAATTACACTCCAACAAACACACAAACAAACTAATGTTACAGGCTACAGTTTAAAGGTGTGGAGGTAACCACATTTATTTGTTGTGCGTATTGACAGTTTCCAAAAAACAATATTCTTTTCCACAAAATAGAAAACATAATCATCCCTTCAAGCATTTCATCTGTCACTGTCACACTGCCTTTTATTATTAGACTCTGTTCAGAGTTTATCTTTTTTAGAATAATTGTCCCACCTACCCAGTTGTGTGGCCATGACCTCTGGCCTCCTCCACCCAGCTTTTGATTTTCCAACTCGGTGGCTCCCTTGGGTGGTATGAGCCAGTATTGCAGGATTTTCTTTTCATTGCAAAGTGTAATTATTTAGTTTCCACATGTTTCCTTCACCTGGCTGCTGCTGCTAGATGACTCTGAGGGCAGTCATGCTAATAGAAAAGATTAAATGTGTTAAATTGCAGAGTTCATTACTGCATTATAATCTATCATTATTACCATATGCTATAGAGGCAATTAAACTCAGTGTTGTAGCACCAGAACCTCAGCCAATGAAGTGTAGCAGTTATTAATTCAGCGCTGTGTAAATGGCTGCTTTTTAATTGGTAACTTTTCACCCCCACCCTTCCATTTGGCTGCAGGGATTTTAATTGGGTACCTTTGTGTGTTTCACCTCACTTCCCTCCCTGCCTATAAATCCACTCGGCTGACTGAATGAACAGTGTGGAGGTTAATTCACTTCCAGCTCAGTCAAGCCTTGTAAATTAATAAGAGAGTATTAATTCACCACGTAGCACATTCATGAAAGAAAAAAGCTACAGTAAATACATTTAATTGGGATGCTATTCAAATATTATGGCATAACCACAAGCCCAGGGGGAAATAGCCCGATACTGCTATAATAAAGTGAGCACCATACTCAATATAATGTGTCTCAGCAGCGATAGATGCAGTTACATTCAATGTATTTGAGCCCAACTGTAATTTAATGGGATCTTTAAAGATGTATTTCATGAACACCTCTAAAACCTCACTGGATCCACCACCTTCGCCCACCGTAAGAGACCACATGTTGAGATCAAGTTCACCTCCAGAATAATCGTTCAGTATTCTTCTAAAATCTGCAAGCATCCTATTTATTGTTATAATCGTCATCAAGACTATAGTCTTGAGAAAATAGTTGCGAGTAACTCGGGCATTTCCTAAAAATACATAAGATGGTGTGTGCATTTGCCAGGATTGATCTCAAAACTCAAGCTAAAGGGGCGTAAACTTTTTTTTTTTAATGTCTGCACAGTTTAAATAAGATGTACATTTATTTTTTTTAAACTTCCTGTCAACCATGGTTCCCCTGAGATTGAAGATCTAGTAAGACCCTGACCAAGAATGCAGCACACAGGTTACCAAAAATGTAGTGAACACGTACAACTAATCAGTTAATGAGGGTTTCAAGACTATCAACGATGTCAGTTCAGATTGTTTTGCATGTTTTGCATTATTGATCTCTGACAATGCACATGCATACATGTTGATGCCAATAGACTACGTGTGTACTTTTAACCTCTACTCAAGTATATTTGAATGCATGTAACAAAGTATTTCCACACTTAAGTACTTCTCCCACCTGTTGTGCTAGAGTTACACAAACAGAACATTGAACAATGTGCTGTGTATTAATTGTGTTTGACTAATCATTTAAAGTGTGTGCGGGGGGGAAACACACACACAAAATAACCTCACAGACATCAGAGTGAGGGTATTATGAGCGATGCCACTGTGCTGCCAGCTTTCTCCCCCGCGTCCAGCTCGTTTCCTCCCACAAGGCGCAGCCGCAGGCGGGGAGGGACGGTGACCTTATAGCCTCCGGCCTGGCACCAGCAGAGCCTTGACCATCCGAGCCTCCCGGGACCAACTCAGACACAGCTCCTAAACTCTGCCCGTTGTCTGCTCCTTTGGGGGGGGTGTACAGGTTTAGCAGTTTGCACCAGATTATTGTTTTATTTTTATTTTCCCGCCAGCCATGAGCACGGACAAGCAGGGCAAGCAGGTGCCCGAGTGCTCCGGCTCTCTGTCCCCACCCAAAGGCCAGAGACCCCCGAGGATGCCCAAGTGCTCCCGCTGTCGGAACCACGGCTACGTGTCTCCCCTGAAGGGACACAAGCGCTTCTGCAACTGGAGGGACTGCCAGTGTCCCAAATGTAAACTGATAGCCGAGAGGCAGCGAGTCATGGCGGCCCAGGTAACCGTTATCGTGTCTTTCTTTTTGTCTTCTTTTTTTTAAACGGTCTTAGCGCGCGACGAATCTTAGCTTGAGCCCAAACTGCAAAAAAAAAACAAGCTTCAAACGTCGTAAAAAAATACGACAGGTAATTGTTTGTTAACATTTCGATGTATGTTTGTTATTTTTTTAACTACTTCGTCTCAGTTTATTTTCGTTGTTTATCGTCGTTTTCATGTGTGTACCAACAAGTCGCCTCATGTTTTGACCTAACTAACTACCTAGCTAACACAGTTTACGGCACTTTAACTGAAGCTAATGTGGGTTTTCAGACACGTTTTATGAGTATATTGTCACACTTGTTGCTTATAGCAGACAGTTGATACAAATATATTGATTAAAAGTATATAGAGAAGCTACTTTTTCTATATTTAGTGGTCATTTGCTTTGTAACTGTAGATTGTAGCTTTGAAGTAACCTTTTTAGGTTTTTTTCAACACTATTTTTGGATAGGCTGATAGCTATGTTCTGTGATTAAGTAAAACTATTTATACATTTTTAAAACTACTGGTGTTTAGATATATTAATATATGGAAAGGCTACTTTATGTATCCCAATGTAAATTTGACAGGAGCCAAGTCACATCATTAAAAAAACAAAACAGAAAGAAAATAAATATGTATTTAATAGTGGTTAAATGAAATGAAACAAGGATCCCACTGAGGCCGTTATCTATCTTTTTTCTTTTCTTAATTAATTCTTAATTAATTGTTTGGTGCAGAAAAATGCAATTTCCCAGAGCCCAATATGACGTTTCAACTTGTTTTAAATGTCCTATTATAATACACCAACAATACCTAAGAGATTCGCTTTAAAATTGTAGATAAAAACAGAAGATACTGAAATTTAAGAAGCGAGCATCAGAACATAGTTGGAATATTTGCTCTCAAAACATATTTGTTGTCGATGTAATAATGTATTAATAGTTTTACCTCTAGAAATAACTTTAGCTGTAAGTAGCTCACATACAGTGATAGTGCCTGGTGATACGCTGTACATTGGGACTGCCAGTATAGTATAATCTATATATTGATGTCTCGTATTGATATGGCTACAAATAAGTACTTATCTCACTGGTATATATTTTAATTTCCCATCTATAATGAATGATACATTGGTAGTTTTGTATTGGTGGATACAGCAATAACATGACATGAATATGGCTTCAGTATTACCCGTTTAATAGACTACGTTGTTTTGTATTCAGAAAACAATAAAGAACATTAACAATTACAACACTTTTTTAAAGACAAGGATATTACGCAACATGTTTTATTTTATTTCCTCCCCTCCAGGTTGCCCTGAGGCGGCAGCAGGCTCAGGAAGAGGAGCTTGGGATTTGTAGTCCGGTGGCTCTGTCTGGTCCTGAGGTGATGGTGAAGAATGAAGCTGCTGCAGATTGCTTGTTCTCTGTGGAGGGACGATCCCCTTCACCAACCCATTCTCTTGCTGTCACAGGTGTGTTAACAGCTCTGGAAAGTATGGTATAAAGTATGGTATAAAGTATGGCATATATATATATATATATATATATATATATATATATATATATATATATATATGCCAACACAGACAGATTTAGAAAGACTACAGTTATAGAAAAGCAATATGAAGAGATACTTTCTTTGAGTGCACCAGTTTTCTAAATCAAATGTATTACAATCTGAATGATTTCTTTATCATTTTAAATATCAATGATTTCTTTATCATTGATAAAAGACAGTAGACTTAAGTTGCGTGTTTATCATCCAGCCATTATCAAAGCTGCCAAAAATGTGTAATTTTAATTTGAAAAAGAATTAAAGTAAATGTGAAATGTGTATGAATCGACAGAATATAAACAACAACTATTTCAATACTCATCGTTTGAGGGATTAGTTTCAACATCTCAATTGTAAAGATTTGCCTCATTTTATGTGATAATAAAATCAATTTTATGAGATATAATTATATATAATAGTGAGAGTGTTGGCAGTAACAAAACAAGAACTTTCATGACCAACAGACCAATGAATAATTGAGTAATTGAGAAAATAATGTGCACAATAATTATAATGAAAGATTGTCATTAGTAACTATGACCCCAAATATTCCCCTTTTGTATATTTATGTATGTATTTACACAACTGCATGCATTTATACAACTTTACTTACAGATTTTTTGACAGAACTGTGTCAAAAACTTGCTCTCTTGCTGACCAAGTTTATGAAACCGTAATGTGTGACTATATACTAATAAATATATTATGTTGATTAGGGCTGCAACTAACGATTATTTTAATAATCGATTAATCGGTTGATTATTTTCTCGATTAATCGATGAATCGGATAAAAAAAAATAATATCAAAAAAGCATTCATTTCCAACCCTTTATTCAAAAACAGAAGTGACAGTGCAAAACATCTTCAGAAAGTGCACAAACAGGTTGCTCCTTGAACATCCCTGAGCTGTTAATTAAAACAACAAAATGGACTAACACTAAAAACATACACATCTATGCTTTACATCTGCCAAATGTGAGCCCTTTTTACTGTAATTGATCCCTCCAGAGGCTGCATTTACATACCCTGCTTTATCAATATGTATGAAATACTGGGACAGAGGGAAGCTGTACTGCTCCATATAGAGCGTCCTCTTCTTTAAACTCTTTCATTCTGGGTCTCTTATGACCACGACGTCACGTTGTTGGCTAAGCCCAACTACGTGATTTGCTTCATTCTACTTTGAGTAAAAAAAAGAAAAAACCTGCAGCCAGATCCACCAGTGTGCCGGTTTAACGTTGACGAGTGACGGCGTGAACTGAACCAGACCGGGAGGTGACGGCATGTTTCATCACATTACGGGTTTTTACAAGCAAGACTGAACTGTAACGGAACATAATGGAACTTTAACGACAATACACAACCCAAACACGTTAGTTATCGTGATAGCAAGCTGACTAGCTTCCATTAAAAACAAGTTTGAGGACCATGAAGACGCTGATTGGCCAAGACTCGTCAAAGATCTTCTATTTTTGAGAAGATCACGACCTCAGCTTTTCTCGTGTCTCACTCCAATCTCAGAAACGCTGGTCGGCCAGTTGCTCTGCTCCGCTCTTTTTTTTTCTCTGCGACTTATTGCCCGGCGTAATAATCTCGCGACGCAACGAATCGATAATGGAATTCGTTGCCAACACTTTTGACAATCGATTTTTAACTGCACCTTGTGAGGCAATCAGCTACAAAAAAAACTATAATGCTTCCAAAATTAGAAGAAAATGGAAACTAGCTCAACAAAAAAAATGTGAGCACTATCCATTAGATTTATTAAATCAGATTAATATTATTTATAATAACTATTAACGTGCATACTAAATAGACATTATATAGTCAACTGTGAAAACAGTGTCTAGGTGTTTAAATCAGAATATAAAGAAAGGAAGGACTTAAACAACAGCGTGATAATCCATGAAATGATCAGTACGCAGCATGTTTCTGCACGATGAGCATGGAAATCTCCCGTTGATGGAGAAGAATGTGGTCTGATAAATTTGTCCTCTTTGGTTCTCATTGAAAAACCCGACCAACAGTTGACTTGCGTCATGATGCCCCTTATCTTACAAACATTGTTGCATGATTTCACTTTTGTGGTTTTGAACCACAAATTCTCCTGAATTTCGAAAAAGTGCCTTACCGACAATCTTAAAAGGAGTTGGACGATAAAGTTCACATTTTTAGAAGATTTTCAGTTGGTTTTCTATAGATAGTTGTGGAAGTCACATTATTTATGTTGTTGTTGTTTCTTTGTTTAGTTTGTCAAAACTTAAGTATAACACATTTTAGTTTACCAGGCAGCCACATTCTAAACTATATTAAGTCGTCATATTACATACACACATAACATTTGCTCCTGCATCCGTAGCAATTCATGAGCAGTGGGCTGCTGAGAAGCCCGGGAAGCAACTGGGGGTTCAGTGTTTTACTCAATGACACTTAGATATACAAACTATGGGGAGACTGGGCATCGAACCGGCTACCTTGTGGTTGCAGGACGACCACATGAGCTACAGCTGTTCAATCAGTGATGTTATGCATTCCATTTGTACCTCAAAAGCACTTTTTAAAAGTCGTCTTTTTTAGTCCCCAAAGTCCACAAGACAAGAATAGTTTTTATAGATATTGTCAATAAGATTGGAAAGTGGAAAATTAAAGTTGATTTTGGTGGCAGCAGCATGAAAGGGCATCTTGGCAGGTTGGCGGAGGCAGACACAGATATGGTGTTCCCTGTCGGCCTGATAGCAAACGTTAGGAGGTGGATCATGACTTTGGTCAAGGCTGCTCGTGTCTTCTGCTTTGTGTTCTATGCGAGAGTGAACTTTTAAGTCTCTGGCTTGGCAACAAAGAGGAAAAGACCGAGCTGGATAAAGGAGTCGAGCACTCTGTGATTCAGTGATGACAAGAAGCAGAACAGGGACAACAAATGTCATTATCTTTGGCGTCGGTGGTGCACACAGTGTCTTCATTGTGCACGACCGAAGGATCAGGGTCTGCCTGAGAAGAATGTGGCCTTGTTGATAAGGAAAGAACAACGGATAATGAGTAATTGGGTGATGATGAAGATGAGGTTGATGATGGTGGTTATACCCGTCCTGAGAGGGCAACCCACATTCCTGTATTGTGATGAAACACCTCCCACCTGCAGATGGTGCTGTTGATGGTGATTTGAGCTGTAATGGGACAACCAGAAAAATCTTGACAAGTTCAAGTCTTCCTGTTTCCTGTTTCGATCAAAAGATCTACAGCAAGCCGAATAATATCAGGATTTATTGGTTTTTCAGCATCAGCAAAGACTCATCTGGGAAAATAAAAGCCTAAAAGTCAGCTTGAGCTCTGCTGTTGGGTGCATAATTCATAGTTAGTTTTACAAATCTAAGTATTTATCCAAGTTAGTAATAATAATAGTACATGTTATTGGTATAATGCTTTAAAAGGTACTCAAGGCACTTAATATGGTAAAAACTGAAACAATGTACGCAATACAGATTACATAACAGTAAGAAACAAAACAAAAACATGCTTAACTATAATAACTACATAAATGCATGCACGCAATGCTCAAATACATATTTTAAGTAAGATAATGGTCTGAAATCCGGCCACAAACATCACACGTCAGCCTCTGAATTGATCTTATTTGTCGTCTTTCCTCTGTGTGTGTTGTTCCAGGCGGCCGCTCAGCGTTGTCTCCCAGCCCGTCAGCTGGTGCCCGGGCTCACACTGAGGGATCGTCAGACCTGCTGCTGGAAACGTCCTATTACAACTTCTACCAGCCGTCACGCTACCCCACCTACTACGGCAACCTCTACAACTACCAGCAGTACCAGGTGACTAACAGTAGCCGCTCTGCCTGTGTTAATCAGTCAAAATCTACTTAAAGCCTTTTTTAGGGGCACAAAGTCACACGCTGGTCCTTCCTGTTATGTGTGTATAACTCAAGGGAGGATGTTGTGCCATAATTGTCATTCGTAATATTATTTATATAGTCCTGTTACCTCAAACATGACCAGTAATTAAGGGCACACTGTTTTTTTACGGTCAGTACGTTACATTAATCTATTCGCGTTAAACCTGCCGAGAATATATTTATATTACAGTATAACTTTATTGTTATAAAAGCCTTGATCATTATGAACAATTCATTTGACAAGAAAGAGGTGGGGGGCGGGGGGTGCTTCACATCTGAGCTGCTTCATTCCACAGAAACAGGAGATAAGCTGCTTAGCTGCAAATCACCTCAGCATGAACAAGGCTTACTTTCTATTAGCTCGTCAGATAACTTGTCACAGTAATATGAAACTTACGTCAGTCAGCTGGAAGAGACGAACGGAGCAGCGCATTTTAGTTTCAGAAAATTGTCTTGTCACACCAACATCATTTGTCTCTGGAATGAATATTACATGTCGGCGCAAATGAAACGGAAGTATTTAGAAAATCTTTGGTCACTGTTTTTTTCTGTAAAGTAAGAAAAGCAGACTTGTAACCTGACAAGTGCCATCGTATTAACCTGGAGTGAACATCTGGGCATCATCTGCCACAGCATGAGCAAGGCGCTAACCTCTATGCAGGATTGTTGTTGTTGTTGTGTAAATAAATCAAACTGTTATGGTGCCTTTAAAAAGTAGTCTACCTAAAACAAAGTCCAGTGTAGTCCTAGCCATAAGCTGAAGTGACCTCAAAATCTACTTTAAAGTTATTTTAAACTTTTATTTTGTGGTGATTTTGGCGGTCCCTGTGGACTAAAGTGGTTTTGTTTCAGAGCACCAGAGTCCCTTTAGAAAAGTTCTCATTTTACCTGCAGCCGGGTGTGAAGGTCTGCTCTGCTCCGTCCTGGTTCCGGTTCTCTCGTGCCTCCTTCCCCTCCAGCGGGCCCGGATGTGTCCGACCCGATGGCACCGATGACGAGCATTAAGATTAACTTTATATAAATAGAAGCCGTCTTCTGTCTGATGGTCACGTTTACTTACGTTGTTACTTGTGTTAATTGAGCCTGTTTCATAACCAGTTAAAAGTTTCTCATAGTAAATTTAACTAAGATTATTGCTGGCCCAGTGGAAACGTCACTGGTTTGATTCTGGCTGGGTGCCTTTGTTGCGCTCTCTCTGTGTTTCCTACTATTTAGTTTACTGATGAAATATAAATAAGGGGCAGGACTTGAGTATTCACTTCTTCCTACTACTTTTTAGACATGGAGTACTTTGCTGAGAGGTTGCTGTATGAGGTTGTTGCTGGGTACTTTTTTTTTTTTTTACCTATAAATATCTATATATATATTTTTTTTTCTAAAATAAAATGATAATATATATAAACAAATATGCTAGGGTTGCAAGTAACAATTCTTATCACTACATTTTTCAAATAATTTACTTCCAGAACCCACATTTCTTCTTAGAATATAAAAGATATTCATTGAGGATTAGCAAGATAAATCAGCTCATTTGAGAAGCTGGCGCCACAATATATTTTGCATTTCTGCTTCATAAATTATTTTTCTTATCACATAAATTAATTCACTAATCATTTCAGCAGCAATTAAAGTATTTATTTATCCTGTTATAAAAAATAACAGACTTACAGAATACAAAAAGGAAGCCAATTTTATTTTGAATAAAAAAGGGAGGAAGCGTCACTTTTGACATGACAGTGATGTAACTGCTGCATGTGTAGTCAACCTTGTGGACATTAGAAGTTCATTTTCTTTACGTCTGGTAGTGATTCATAGTGTTTTTTTTATTTCTTTGTTTTCCTTCGAGATGGATGAGAGTGTCTCCTGTAATGTTGGCACTCACGGTATAACGTAGGACACATCGGGGAGACGGTACCCAGCGTCCCACCAGCACACCCTCATTTACCCATCTGGATATTCACACAGATTTATGCTCGAATGTATCTCTATTGTGTCAAACTGGGATGAGCTTGTGCGTGACGCAGATTAGAGCTATAACTCTCGAGGTGGATTGTTTTTTATGAACAACATTTGTCCACCCCTGCTCTCTCCTCTCCACCCGCTCTCCGTTCCCCCAATAGCAACATCTAGTTTTGGGGTCACTGCCTCCGCTAACCTGCCCGCGCACAGCATGAGAGCCTGAATTGCAAAGGTTAATGGTATTGTCTGTCGGCGGAGGAACAAACCGCTTCGCCTCAGCGCTCGAAGGGGAAAGTGAGCACATTAATGCTAATCAGTTAGCACTCTTTAGCATAATTTAGCCATCCTCCTCTGTGATTTATGATATTTTTAGTGAAGTTGTCAGGTTGAGAGGACGACGTGCTACGGTTATTCAAATTCAGGGACTACTTTATTTTTTATTTTTTTTAGCATCTAGAACTGATTATTTAAAGATGAGTTTCAATCGTGCCACAAACACACATTTCTAACTGGAAAGTGAAGTTTTTTTATTGCCTAAATTTGAATAATTATCACTCTTCTATGGGCCAAAAGAAAATATTTTTCTCCTCTGTCTCCTTTACCCGTCCTAAACCTCCACAATTCAATGGCATATACTCACATGTTGGCATCCCCAGTTGAAGTAATTATCCTTGAGTTACTCAATTTAGATTTTGTCTCCATATTTGCCGTCGACACTATCCGGAGAGCTGTGACGTCTTTCCTCATTGCCTTTCTGTTGATTGAGTTAGTTTCTGATGATGCCGCTCTTATCTCCGTCATAACATCTAACATCTGTTGAAACTGTAATTTTCATATTCTTTACGAGTATACAATATATAAGTTATTTTGCTCTTGAGCCTCATGCTGGCTTCTTTCAAAGGTCAATGATAGAGAGTATCATAATGGATGGTTATTTATGTAAATATATAGAGCTGTATTAATCTGCCATTATCTATTATTTTGCAAGTGCCTCTGCAACTCACCGCCATCGTGCGATTATATTCTTAACACTGAATTCCTAATTCATTGCTCGTTAGGTTGCTCATTTATTGACTTATGTACCACAAGTTGAACAGTTAATACAAATAAAACAAATGTAAAGAATGAAATGCAAACATTAGGTCCAAACATTATTCCGTACAAAGAACGACACGACACCGACTTCCTGCAAGATCTCAATTCATTGTTTCATTATCACGCTTTTGCACCAATTACATTTTGCAATTACAGTAGATGGTTTGCAGAAGATTTCAGTCAGTAGTTTGTTTTCTTCTGTCAACCTCTTTGAATCCGTCTGAATGTCATGAAAAATAAAATATACATTTCCTTTAAATCCTGACCAATCATTCTCATTTTAACAATCGGGATTATCGTAATAAAGTGATCTGTAGGTCTTGAGCTCTTCAGGCTACTAAATCAAAACCCACAAGGAAACACTGTGGTCTTTATCAGCGTAAGGCCATCTACCTCCTCTCCTCTGCTGTGCACTCAGTGGTGCTCGGCTGCCAGGTGGAGGATGACAATATAAGGGTGGTGAAGAGCTTCCAGACAGGAGATGGTGCCAGATAAGAAGACCGGCCCTCTCAGGGAGGTAAGGAAGCCCCCCCAGGAGTCTGCAGGTTAGCCCGCGAGAGTAGAGGAAGTCAATTAGTTTACCTTCTCATGTTCTGTGCCATGGAAATGCATTTTTGAAAGGTCTGAGCCTCGAATTTATGAAGTTTTTTCATCACGTCATCTATGCATCTGACAGCCAGACTGTTGCTATTGCAGGTCGCCTCTTAGAATGTATCTCAAGCTAAAAGTCATTCCTAAAGATGCAGATATGCTGTCAGATGCGCTGCGTCAGCCTCTCTGAACAACAACACTACACAAAATATAAGGTTCCACTTGGTTGTTGGGGTCACTGTTCAGTGGGATTTTAGAAACATAAGATTTCATTTTTCTTTTCTTTTTTAAAGCAACTGAACGGTGACTCCCAGGCAGCTCATGGTGTAGAAATGAAGCCTCTTAATCAATTGTATAAGGTCGAGAAGTAATCTGGAAGAAAACAAAAAGGCAATATGTCAACAACACGAAACAACATTACTGCGGAGCTCAAGTACTGAAAGGGCGTTATGTATTTTTTGTAGCATATCTGAAGTGATGAACACTCCCAGGAAACTGGTATTGGTTTGGCCTTTGGCTGTTGAGAGGAGGGAAGTAATAGACTCACTTTAGAGGTATTTACAGATAATTTTACCTGACTTGTTCAGTGTTGCTATAATTTACTGGGAAACCCATGACCCGCCTGAAAGGGGACAGTTCTGTATGGGAGGGTCTTGAAAGGGTCTTGAAGCTTCGATGCCCATAACCGTTAAAGCCTAAACCTATCAGCTGTTACAGTGGACGCACACACACACCCAAGATGTCAACAGTGGTGGAAGAAGTGCCTAAATCTTTTATCTTGTGCAATCTACAATTTTAATTAATTATATCAAGTTGACTGTGGCTCAAGGGGTTAGAGCGGTTCGTCCTTTAATCTCAAGGATTGGCGGTTTGATGCCTGTCTCCTACTGTCTGCATGTGGAAGTGTCCTTGAGCGAGACACTGAAACCTAAGTTGCAGCCGGACGCTTAACCAAGACTCATTTCAAACCGAATCCAAAGAGCTGAGCTCTCCGAGGGCCCTTAGACTTTTCCGAACACGAGACGGTCAGTCGCGTAAACTCTGCTTTGCCTTCGGACGCCATTGTTTGTTTACATTGTTGTTCCCGGAAGTTGATCGCTAGCGCCTCCCTTCCAGATGACATCATATGCAGGTCGGGAAAGACAATCTATGATTGTTCAGGGACCATCATGTAGTTTGACACGGGTATAATTGATGTCTTTTGAATGGTTAATGCTCGTATTGATGGATAGAAAAGGGGATAAGAATATGGATCGAATGGTTAGATAACTCTGCAAAACTACAAATTATTGTTAAAATAGTAATCACCCCACCATTGGGAAAGGTTTGGCAGCAAATTGTCAGTTTAAGCAAGTTACTCTGTGTGGATCTGCCTGCGACCGCTGGATGGGAACCTTTTCTAGAAGCAACTTTCACTGGGACAGTTTTGTTTGGCGCCGTGTGTGTCCTGCAAACCGTAAGCTTATAGTGCACTTTCAAGACTCCAGTCCAATCTCTATTGTATTTTTCACGGCCTAATACAAGAGCAGAGTGTAGCTTAAATAACAGTTTATAAAGCTGTCGCAGAGTTGATGGTGTGGACAATGCGGGTGACATATTACAGGCTGACAGAAATCAAATTCCATAAAAGTGAAATTGAAAAACCTTCGTGAGGCGGCCTTGCTGCTGAGTAGACAGCTCGTTTTAAAGTTTTCCGAGGGCTGGAGAAAGCCAGCGCTTCGTGTCGCAGCACATTTTTAGAACAAGCCACGGACGTGTGAACTCACACTACTAATTCTCTTGTCATATATTATTTTATCTCTGTATTTCTTCCTGAAGTGTTGCATGTGAAGATCTGATGGCTGATTTTGAGGATTGTACTGTCAAACATAAGTGAAGGGGGCCATTGAAGAATAGTGTTTATATTGTGTTTGTAAATTCTGGGGTTTATGTGGTTTGGTAATAAAAGAAGATGGGAAGAAAAAAATAGCCTTAGTTGCTCAGATTAAATCCTGATTTGGTCCTGGAAATAATAATAAAAAACAACTTAAAGGACAAAGTACCATATAAAGTCACAGACCCACTGCAGGAGTTGGAACTTGTTATATTTTGTTAACCTTTTAAAGCCAGAAGGCTTTAAACATTTTGCCTCCAGCATCCGTCACTCACTCATCTGCTGTCCACCTTCAGATGCTGTCTAAGCTGAAGCAAAGATGGCGTCACCTACGTCTAAGAAGCCACCATAGATGTTTAAAAGTATTTGCTAAAACCGCTGAATCTCTATTCAAAAGAAGGATGCCAGTGTTAGTAATGTTTGAATTGGTCCTTCTTGCTGAGCTTTGCTCTTTCCTTGATATTCTCCTCTGCTGTGATATCTTTGTGGCTCCTTTGGGACCACGATCATCACCTCATATGACCATGTGACACACACCAGCATCGATCTGATTTAACACAGCAGAGCTTCCCCTCAATGTCTTGAACAGAGAATGAAATGTTATTATGAATGTCATTTTCTTTAGATTTTGGACCGTTGATCAAATAAAACAAAACATTTGATGACATCACCTTGTGTTTTAGACATGATGTCACAATTGTCTGACATTTGTTGTGCTTAACAATTGTTTAATTGGTTGAGAAATACAGATTAGTTGAATTGTTAGTAGTAGTTTCAGTCGTGAAATAACCAAAGATTGAGTCACCAAAACCCAACCTGCGTGCGGAGCTTTGATTGGTCAGTCGGCGAGTTAATCTCTGATCTCGCACAGAACCTTCTCCGGAGCAGTCGCGGTGTTCAGCGATGGGTAGACCATGGCGATCTACCCAGTAAGAGGAGAACCTCCATCGTAGGACTGAAACCCCTGAAGTTACCTCGCTAACCCCAAATCCCTCTTCATACTACAGCACTTTAGGAATCTGATGATGAGGATGTCCATGAAATACTCGCTGCATATTGAGGCGAACGCTTCTCCTTTTGTGTGTCGTCTTGTATGAAGCAGATGCCTCATGCGGAGAGCCGCCTGTCCAGCCACAACATGTCCTCTCAGTACCGCATGCATTCCTACTACCCAGCAGCCACCTACCTGAGTCAAGGCCTGGGCTCCCCCAGCTGTGTGCCGCCCCTCTTCAGCCTGGACGACAACAACAACAACATCAACTGCTCTGAGGCCATGGCATCCTGTGAGTGACACACAGAAACACTCTCACACACACACACACACACACACACACACACACACACACACACACACACACACACACACACACACACACAGCTCAAGCACCATAAAGCTTTACCCAGACTTTATCAACTGTGTGGTTAAGTACATTCAAGGGAGGATTGCACTCAAGTCAAGAGCGCCATAAAATGTGCAAGATGAAATTCATCTATAGTGAAGCCTTTTCACTTTTACTATACTTACTTTTTTACTTCAAATGCACAACTGTGTGCAACGGCTCTGTCTCAAGTTGAATTCATATGTTGCATCAATTTCCACAACCAAGTTTATTTTGATCTTTTGGAGGACAGAGAATGTGAACATTGACACTCAGCCTTATCCACTAATTTGAAGCCGTCACAGAAAACGTAATACATTAGAAAACAACCACAAAACTGCCAAAGACCTGACAGTGCAGCTCTGTTTTTGTTGTTGTTGTTGTTGTTGTGTCTAAAGATGACGTAGATCTGATCTCAGATCTCTGGCACTCTGCACCAACCATCTGAGATTGGAATCTCAGCTGAGCACGGCTGCCTGGTCGCTGTGAATGGGGGTAAATCAGATTGTGCGCGTTGCTTAATTCGTTCAATAAAGTATTTGTGGAACTCTGCGAGGAATGTGCGTCAGTGCACGACGAGAGTGAGATAAGAGGGGAAGATCCTGCACATCGCAGAGACGCATACTGGGCTGGTTGGCATGCCGGTTCAAACTGAACAATACTGGGGATTATTCTGTATTATGTTTTAGTGCACCTCAGGAAGGATATATACATTTCAATTTGCAATTCTGTGGAGCACTTAATCTGTCCGTCTTTGGTGCATTCACTGGGTGCTTTTAGAGGCCCATTTCAAAAGTGTTGTCCATATTGTCACTCATGAATTGCAGACAGATATAGAGGGATCTCCCAGTCTCGTGTACAGTATGGTTTGAAAGTTCTGTGTAGTTTGTAGTTTGAAACGTGTCAAAATTGGCTAAAGAGGAAAAATATCTCCTGTTGCAAATCGCTGCATGCATGTTGCAGACTTTGTGCCACAGACTCCGGATCGTCAGGGAGTCAAACCGTGTGAGTGAGAAAGGTCTGTAGGTGATGCCGCCTTGTGACGGCTACTCAAAGTAAAAGGCACCAGTTTTAAAGGGACAGTGCGTGGGATATGGCGACATCTAGCGGTGAATAGCGCTCAGCTCACTTCTCCCTTTCCGAGACTGTAATGTGAGCCGCCGCTGGTCTCGCTCAGAGGTCCTCCTGACCACGATTAAACTGCTTTAGGACCAACGGAAGTCGGGCGGCTGGCGATGCGTTTTTTGCGCCCGTGTGGCTAACGTTTCACGAGCGCCTCGGAGAACTACGGTGGCCTTCAGGTTGCTCCAGCCCATGTTTGGTTTGTCTGTTCTCGACTGCTGTAGAAACATGGCGGTGCGACATGGAGGACTCTGTGAAGATACGAAGGGATCGTTCTCAGTAGTTCTTAGATGATTATACACTAATGAAAATGTAGTGATGAATTATATTCATATGAAGTAATTTTATTCATGCTAATACACACTGGCCCTTCAAACCCTAATTGTCTGGGGTTGTTATATTGATGTTGTTTTAATACTCAAATACATACAATACTATTTACGTAAGGTGATATATTTAAGATTCCAGTTTATGATGAATATTGATACTTTCTGTTTACCTTTTGGCGGTGTGTCGTTTTCGAGATATTTGAAGAAAACGGTTTCTTCGTTCAAAGATTGACCTTATTTACTGATTATGTACAGCATGCTTATATAAAGATCTATTGTGACCCTGTCATGTGATGGACAGAAGACGGGTCCCGTTTGTTTTCTACTCTGTTTGGAATTAACAGGTCATCATTGTAAATGAGAATTGGTTCTCAATTGATTTTACCTGGTTAAATAAAGGTCAAATAAAAACTGAGAGGGAAGAAAATTATCTTTTAAAGATGTTTCTTTAAAAACATGAATCAAAATGCCATCAAGCACAAAACTAGAACAAAAAGGTGATTTTCTTTTTGAGGAATTAAAAGATGAATTTGCTTTCTTAAAGAACAGTGGTTTTGTATATTATTATTCATTTATGAAGAACATAGGGGACGAGTGTCATGAGCACAACGTCAACATCCTTCCTTCAGTGAAACAGACTGCTGACACCACCAGCATCACAAACCTAAACACCCCCCGCATCTTCTGCATTTGTTCATGACTTTCACCTGTACGTTTCCTGTGAGGGTCTCCATGCCCCATTACAAGGTGACAACACTCTCCGCAGGTGGTCCCACGCCAAAACGCCAGAGAAACAAACCACCTAAATCAGTGTGTTTTTTTTCTTCTTCTGGCTTGTGAACCTTTCAGGGTTCTTACGGTCATAGAAAACCGGGAAAAATGGTTATTTCCAGGCCTGAAAAAGTCCTTGAAAAAAATTAAACCCCCAAAGTTTTGGAAAAGTCATGTAAATGTGTTATATTCATGTGTTCATGACGTTCATTTAAGCTGAGTTTTAAATAATTAATATGCTTTTAAAAGAAAGACGCTCAAAATATAAGCAGGCATGCATACAGGCGTCTATATAAATGTTTATTCTTTTAATCAAACTATTGTCTCTCATTCATTTGTGTCATTTAAGGTTTACTGTATGCTTTGGAATTCTCATTGTTAGTTTAAATTCTCACTTTTTCATGTTTACACCGAGATTTCACAAAATGTTTGGTCATGGAAATTTGGTTAAAAGCCATGGAAAAGTCATGGAAATCCATTGGTCCAAATGTGTATGAACCCTGTCTTTAAAAGGACACAATATTTACTTGCAACACCTCGTCAGCAGTTGCATAATTTTGTGACGTTGTATTCTAAATATATATCTTTTAATCTTTTCATTCGGAAATGTTTATAAAATATATAAAGAATAATCAGCAGGGAAAGAAACTCGGTAGTGAATGAAAAAAAAAGATGCTGCCCTTTTATTTTTAATGATGAACACGAGCAGGTCGCCTCCACAACGCTACTGAGTGAGTTACTGTGACCATCTTTGTTGTTTTTTGGCAATCAGCTTTTGTTCCTATCTGATTGAATATGACAGGACAGTGGTAAATAGTCTTAATTAAGTCTCTGTGGTGGATTGTCCCTCTTACTTTTTAAGTAAAACAGGTCAAAATGATTAACACAACATTGATAACAACTTGGAGATACTGCAGGATTAAAAAAAAAATTACTTTTTTCCATCATTTATATTTCATAAAAAGAAGGCACGCTGGAGAAAATAGTAGAACTATGTTTTCTGTTTTTACCTCCATGAGTATCTGAGAGGGTTATCTTTACTCTTCTTGCTGTACTTTGTCTAATACTGTAATAATGTAATCAGAAGTCGGGCCTTTTCCCGTAAAACAGCTTGTTATCCAGAGCTGACAGAGGAGGTTTGTTGGAGGTTTTTATTCAGCATTGTGTCGCCAAAGAGTCAGTCTAAACATTTGGTGTCTAATTGGTGCAACCACTATCTATTTCAGTGTGTGTGTGTGTGTGTGTGTGTGTGTGTGTGTGTGTGTGTGTGTGTGTGTGTGTGTGTGTGTGTGTGTGTGTGTGTCGTATCTGAACAGGAGGCTTCCACAGTCCTTCCCCTTGTCTGAAGAGTTTTGTGTGTGTGCCAGTCCTGGACTGTGTCCTTGATGTTGTTCCAATTGATATCTTATCAGCCGGGTTCAAATCACTCTGCAGGGTTATAAGCATGTTGTTCTTGTGAGCTTCACATAATGAACTCCTTTTCTGAACTAATGCGGCTGCAAAAAAAAGGCATTGTAGCTTTTCTACTTTTTATTTTGCTACTACTGAGTTATTATCTTCTGAATTGCTTTTATTCGATGCTTAATCGAACAAAAAGTACCACATATTCTTTGTTTTTAAAGATAAATAAAAAACCTTTGGGGTCGGACTTGGGCTGCAACTAACTGTCATTTTGTTTTCAATGAACTATTATTTTGTCAATTATTTATTTGATTAATCAAAAGTTCCCACAGCTCACAGTGATGTCTTGAAAATTAAACAGTCCGATACAGGAAGACATTTGAGAAGCTGTAACAATTTAGTTTTGGTAATTTTTTTGATTAATTAATTTTAAAATAGCTTCTGCTCATTATTTTAATCATCGACTAAGTGCCTAATTTTGAACTGTTTTAAAGACGCAATGACCAGTCAGTTAATTCACAAATTAATGGGCAGAGTTCTTGGTAATGAAAAGTTGCAGCCCAGTTTCCAAAGTAAGAAGAGTAACATAATATCCAGAATGCATCGTGGTTGTTGATTAATCTATCATTTGCGCCACACCTCCTTTCAATCGGTGAATTGTTCGGCTTGGACCGAACATGTCGTAAACCTCCGGCTCGTCCATGAGGAGGAGATCGCCGTGAGCCCTGAGCCTACCTGCCCTCCCCTTCTACCTGGCTGCCAAACAGCGGCCCGTCAGATTTATCTCCCTCCCAGGATACGGCTAATCAGTTGGCCAAATACAGAGATCCAAATAACCTTCAGGAGTGCCACGCTGTCCTTTCCCCTCCTCCTCCTCCTCCTCCCCCCCGCAGTCCCCCGCTGTCTCCGCAAAATTGCCTTCTGGAGTTAGTGAGCGGGAACAGTTAAGATTTACAAACAATGATGAAGCTTGTCATGCGTCTTTCTCCATCCGTCACGGCGGGCCGGGCGGAGCTGTGGGTAGAGCCGTCCCGGTGTTCTTCATAAAAGCCAGCCCGCTGTGAAATACGCCCCCGGCCGGCCTGTTTACTGCCCCGCGCCCGTCAGCAGCCCCGCCGCCGTAAATCGCAGAGCGGGGAGGTGACAGCGCAGTCCATCAAACTCCCCGCCCCACCTCGCTGCCTTCCCAACATCTCCCCCCTTTCTCCTCCACATATATATATATATATATATATATATATACACACACGGAGACACACACACGCTGTTTCTCCACTAACACCCGCCCCTCACTTGTTCACCAGGAGGCTCAGATGAGCTGCCCTGAAAGAGTTATGGCGGTTTCAGTCTCTCTCTCTTTCGTGTCCTTGTCGAGATTTCAAAATTCAAAACGGCTCAAAGTTTGTCCGCACAGCAACTTTCCTTTTCACGTACTTCTTCTTCTTCTTATATTTTTTTCAGAGAACAAGATTTATACCAAACCTATACCTCAAACATCGAGCGCCGCTGCCTTGGCTCCACGTTGGTCTGTTTTGTTATATCGGTGTCAGCGCGGCGCGTACAGTAATTTAAATGCAAATCAGATTGTTGAGGTATTGCAGATGTTAATCCTGCTAATCGATAGACCTGTGTGAGCCCATTAAGTTAGAAATCCATTACTATCTTTCTAGATGATATTCTATTGATTTCTTTCTTGCTTCAATCTATACTGTACTGTACACCAAAGTGAGTTACTGCGTATAAAGTCTGTCGTTTCGGGTTCTCCACCTCTTCTGGGAGAAAGAGAGAGATTGCCGTCACTAAGTTTCTTTGTTTCGTGTGTAAAATGGCATTAACCTGCTTTCGGATCAGATTACTACACACACACACACACACACGCACACGCACACGCACACACACGCACACACACGCACACACACACGTTAACAGTTAAGTCCCTTTACACACATAAACACACTGCATGTACTTGAACACACACACTCAAGGCCACACTCATTCTGGAGATGTCTAAAAGGCCTCTCACTCTTTTGGATTTATTAAACCCGAAACAAATCGGTACTTCTACCTCAAGAGGTGACCTTTTCTAAGGAAGTGCTGTTTCATGTCGTGTAGCGGCAAGAGTTCATTTCCTCTGGTCACCGACAGGCTGAACATCAGTCACCTCCCTACATGCAGTCTGTGTTGGGAGGAAAGAAGACTGTTGGTTTTCTCAGCAATCTCTGCAACTTAATACAGTGTTTTATTACTCATACCGTAACGTTGTGGTATCTCAAGTATAAGAAAACCTAGTAGTTTAGTTCAGATTCAAACACATTAATGTGAATTCTATAGAGACAATGACAATCTTTTGAATCCTAAATAATCCCTGTGTTCATTGGGATTCATGTGGCAGTCCCTACATGAATGTGTTTTTATTATACTAGTAATATTTTTGAGATTTCTGCTCTGTTGACGTTGAAACAGAAATGCTGTTGTGCACTAATCCACTGGTTCTCTCCCTTTCGCATAAGAGATTTATCAAACGATTCATATTCATTACAATTTATAATCAATGTTCTTTTGATTTTCAGCTGGGACAAAATGTGCCGCTGAAAAATGACAAGTTCTCATGTGCATGAGAAAGATGAGACAATGTGGCGGATGAACAGATTTAAGTTTTTCGTACTTTATATCACTTTTTTTGTATCAATTTCTCAGATAAAGTTCAGTAAACAAACCAAAAGCCTTTAAGATAAGATTTATCTCGTCGGCTAATAACCCCTAATGAAATATCCCCGACATATGAATGCATTTAGTTTGAGGCAATGACTTGATTCAACCTGTAAATAAGAGCCAGCAGCAGAGAAAGTGACCCTGCTGGGGGCCCGTCGGCCCCCGAGGGGCCTCATTGAACGTGTGGCTGATTGAGTGTCTCTCCTAGCTCTCGGTTACAGTGGAAAAGTCCTGTGTGGCCCTTCAGATCTTCCCCTGCTGTGCTGCTAAGTGCCCTGAAAGCCTCCGGGGCCCGTGGATGGGCTAAATACCAGTGTACTTGTCTGCTCAGGGCACAAGCACCGTTGTAATGTGTTGTACAACACCACCATTAACCGGGCCTGGGGCTGTACAGACATTAAATGGCCGGGGCTGTGTAGTTTATGTCCTCTTCTCTCTCTCTCTCTCTCTCTCTCTCTCTCTCTCTCTCTCTCTCTCTCTCTCTCTCTCTCTCTGTCTCTCTCCCTCTCTCTCTCATACTGTCCAGCTGTGAGGGACCTGAAAGGAAATGAAACGTGATTCTATTAACTTCTGTTTTATCGTACAGAGAGGTAAAGTCCCTCCCCCTTCTTTATTTTGCAAAAACTTGTCCAGCGTAATTGACGTTGAGGGGCAAATATTCATTTAAAATCCCGTTTGAATTGTTCCATTAATTACACATCGATTTGCCGATTTAAAAGGAAAAATTTGCACGGAAAGAAAGTCCTAGTTTTTTCGTAGATTTGGGTAACATTTGTGTTTGTGTGAAACTGCTCGTCAACTACATGATATCTCATCACCAACACGGCGGTTTCCTTAGCTAAGCCAGGTAACTTTAGCTCTGTTCCACATACAAACACATAAAACAGCTGACGTGTTTAGAATAGAAGAACAAGAACGTTGTTGGAGTGAGTACGTCCTGGTGCAAAACACCCAGGCGTCAAAGCTTCAGCGAGAGACGTCTCCGTGTCTGTGTAGTCTTTCTCATTCACATATTTCACCGTCTTACACACAGTTTTACGATAAAATGTGACTTTCTTCACGTGCAAAAGTATCTTTTAAATTGACAAACATCATATTTGTATTTCATGGCACAATTGAGACGGGATTAAGAAATTATTCTCGCCGTATTTCTTCCCCAAATAAGGTCCCACCGTGGTCCACTAGAAAGCAGAAAGGGGCGGGACTTAGCCTGCTGTAGGCAATATACCAAACATAGTTATATGTTCATAGGTATATGTATGTTTGTTTACATAAGTAAATAATATATAACTTTTTGGGCTACAGTCAAGATCTGCAGACATTACTTCAAGCAAAAACCTTCCTATTTATATATATATATATATATATATATATTGTGGCTTACAGGTGACTGTATAGTATATATACATACATACATATAAAAAAGGCTAGAATTAATATTAAAGAAAAGACAGTAAAGAACAGGGCTTTTTTTTAATTAAGATGAAATGTTAATTAAATAAAAATTAAATGCAATTGCTTCCCAACAACTAATATGGGAAGAAAGATAACTAGTTCAACTGTAATATGTTATTTTACTTGGTTGAGAAAGAAAATGTAAATTTTAGATTACTTGGAGTAACAGCTTAACTAACTGGAGGTCTGCCTGGGGTTTGTGCTCCACCGTTGACGAATGAATTACTTACTAACATTTAAAAACACTTCCCAGATTCAGCAGGTTTACTGCAGAGTATCTGATCTGTATGTAAAATGTGTTGTTTTCCTGATGTCTGTTTGGGACAAACTCGGCCAGTTACGGTGCTTTCCTCCCTAGTCGTGCTCTCGCAGTCACTTTCCTTGCTTTGCTTTGAGCGGCGGCTCGGCGCCGGAGTGACGGATGGCGTCGCCTTGGCAGCTCTCTGAAACAGCCCAACGCCTCGGATAAACACACACGGCAGCTTTAGCGCCCCGCGGGACGCGTCCTTCTTTCCATAGCAATATATTTCACTCCTCCTGTGTCCTTTGCTTTGGCATTTTTCTTACCCTGTCGACTCGCAATGACTCTCCGGTTCAAAACGTAATGATAGGAAAGTCCCGCACGTATCGATCGGGCCGCCTCGGCTCATTATTGCATATCCATAACTTTTCGACGAGGCGCGTCGAGAAGCCCGGGCGCTGGACTGACAGGCCATTTTGTGAGTTGATGGGGCACAGTAGCCGAAATGGAGATTTAGCATTGAGACGGGGGCCGTGTCACGCCTCCCCGGCAGTCATCTTCATCGGGGACAGATTGGTTAACAATGCAGGAGCAAAGGTTCCTCTCTGCTTAATTAGCCTTTGACCCCGACACCGACGCCTTCTGTCAGCCCCGCGTCGGCCCGCCGCTCTCGTCGGCTCCACGGCAAACCAATAATGAGCGTTTAAGTGTTTTCTGACCCCCTCGTAACAGACTGCATCGCTCTGAGCAATTGTCTCCACGGATCTTCATTTGGGCGATGAAAGAATGAGAAATATGCGGAAGATTTAACTGTCAAACAAACAGTGAAATGAGGAGTCCTTACACACGACAATGCAAATGCTATTATTTGTCTGTTTGTTTAGTCCTCCGATTAAAGTGTTTGATGTTGCTTGAAATTAGCAAGACGTTCAGGCTTCACTGCCACTGCAGGCCGACGGTTAGAGCACTGTTGCGTTTGCTTTACCGGCGGCAGCAATATTATATATATATATATGTATATATATATATATATATATATATATATATATATATATATATATATATATATATATATATATATATATGTGTGTATGTGTGTGTGTGTGTGTGTGAAGCAACTTTTCTTCTTGAGAAAAATCTCATTTGGTTCGATCCACTGAGGGTTTTACGAACCTCCCAAATGCATTTTTCACTCTTTATATATAAATATATATATATATATGTATATATATATATATATATATATATATATATATATATATATATATATATATATATATATATATATATATATATACATATATATATATATATATGGGAGGTTCGTAAAACCCTCAGTGGATCGAACCAAATGAGATTTTTCTCAAGAAGAAAAGTTGCTTCACATTGAAAATACCAGATTGGAAGATAATTTCCTTTAAATAACAGATCATATATTTTAAGAAATGCAACTGTGTCTCTTTGACGATTGGTTTATGCACATTTAGAAATTAAGTTATGCTCAAATTACATTTTAAACCAACTAGGGATGTCAAAGGTGGTCCCTTTGGTCCCCGTGTGCAGATATTCATGGTACCCAGAGGATGTACTGTCCTGACTTTGATGATCTCGTCTCTTTAACACTAACAGCAAGTTTAAATGTTCACTTGTCCAGAGAACTAGCTCAACATGGAGTCATGGTGGACATTCGTGGTTCAGGGTGAAACATCTCCACAGCTGTTGGATGCATATTGTGCATTTATTAGGTCCTTTATTTACCGTTTTATTTATCTAAAAGTTGGATTTCTTTACACTGAATATCACCAGTAAAATGAGGAAATTATTTTAATGACTATGATAAAACTGCAAAATAGTGAGACTGAACATGTCGGCAAAACTAAATTAAATTGGTTCTCGTGTAGCAACTAAAATATAAGACAAAAAAGCACTTGTTCTAAGATCAGGAAATGATTATTGTTTTCGTTAAATATTGACAAAAGACTATTTTTACTTTGTTTTTGTAGCTTAAAACCAAAACCAAAAGCATCTGACTAAAGTGTGGCACAAACTAAAACCATGGACGTTGTCTCTTTTTTTGCAAATCATTGTAGTATAAACATACTTTCTGGGTGCAGCTTGTGCTTAGTTAATGTAGTGCCCATACGATAGCAGAAATGTGTAGGAAACAACTGATACCTCCTCTTTTTCGGTATTTGATGCGACTTCATGCTGGAGGCGGACATCGGCGACATCGTAGAAGGACTCGCAGAATTGGGAGTCGGTGATGAGCAGTGATTTGAAACTGAGGGTGAAGGTCTGCGGGTGTGAACATCAGCTGAGTGGCAGCAGCCTCCACTGTTCAGTGCTCAGTATTTAAAGCCTGTCTGCTCTTTGACAGAGTTTTCTGGGCCATTAAGTCCTGCCGCCGGCCCGATGATGAGCAGCCAGACGCCCATATGGTTTCTGCGAGGGGAGCGTCCTCAGATGGACACCCGTGGGGGCCCTCTCACTCTGGATCGGGGCGATTTCTTTTTTTCTTCTTTGACACAGCTCGTATCATTTTAATGGGAGCCATTTAATCCCAGGCCAACCTTGTCATGTGACAGGCCACTCTTCATTCTGAAGATTGAATTTGGGTTCCCGTGATGATAGCCTCCACTAAGTGCTCTGGTCCCCGGACAGCACTGGCGAATTATCACTGATTGTTTTTTTTTGGGGGGTGGGTTGGGGGGTGTTTGGTAAATTGCTGGTTGTGCATTGGATATTGTCACACTGAGTAAATTGCAGACTGTGAGACTCACAAAGCTGCAGAAAAGGCTCGTAAATGGACCTTCAGTTAAGATTTCGTTGTCAAACTTTCACCCTTTTAATCTGGTTTAACGTGCTTCAAGTGTGTCATAATTCATTTAAGATGCTTTTAAGTGAATGAGACTGACTGGATTTCATTCACTTGAAATTACTCTTAAATTGCCAATTTAATTATTATGTTTCATACACTAAATGGAAAAAGGTAAACGGACACCTGAGCATTATACCTGTATGATATCGTTAAATATATATTTACTAATCTGCAGCTTTAAAGTCTTTTTTGCATCTTTTGTCTTTTTTTGGGTACGTCCAGATTGGTGGTCAAAGGTCACTGAGATTGTTGGCAATAATTCAAGAATTCATATGCTAGTTATGACAAACAGGATAAAACAATGACATTTGACATGGACATCTATCTACATGTCTAACAACCGCAAGACAATCATTTTACTTTCTGTTTCATTTCCTTCAAATTTTATATCCTTTGGTTTCAGACTGTGACGTTTTTTTAATGGATTTAAAAATGTTCTGCCCTTTTCACGATCAAACTAAACATTTATTAACTGAGAGGATAATATGCAAATTAATGAAAATAATCAATTGTTAGTTGTAGCCCTAAAATGAGTTGAATGAAAATAAATAATTTTATATAATAATATATAATTTTGAATTTACTTGAATTTTTACAAGTAAATAGAAGTCATATCAATGCAATTGTTCTTCTAGCAACTTCAGTAACTCACGTCTCTTACAGTTTAATGCAGAATTGTGTGTGTGTGTGTGTGTGTGTGTGTGTGTGTGTGTGTGTGTACAGGCCTGTGTGTGTGTGTGTTTACTTAAGTGTTATCTACCCCTATGACCCTTGTGTACGGTGGATGAGTGTAGAGTATGAAACCCTCAGAGGGAGCTTATCCCCGCTGCATCAGACTGAATTACCGTCTCTCCTCTCACATCTGGGCTTTTGTTCCCGTCTTTGGCAGCAGCAGAAATGATTGCGCCTTCATTCACTCCCTCCCTCCCTCCTCTTAACAGGACAAGTGGGAGGTTAAAAAAAGCTTCCTTTTGTTATTCCACACAAAGACTGTTTAATAGTTTGGAAATCTTATATAGAGTGCTGAGTGACTGGGAAAAGGGCAAAAGTTCACGCAGCAGAATAAACTCTCTTTCAACATCACCAGCAGGTTAAGTTTGTCTCGTTACAAGCTTCTTCCTTTCTTTCTACGCAGTCTGAACCAACCAACAGGCTCTGTATTACACACGGGGAGTTATTACCACTCACTGCTTTATTATACACAGAGCAGAAATGTGTTACAACAGCTGTCAATGCAAAGATACTCTTATAATTCAGCCTGTACTCTCCAGAATGTGGGTTCTGGTCGTTGTTAGGTGTCCAAAAAACGTTAAAAAAGTCGACAACTTCTAACTATTAGTGTGACCGGTCTGCCGGGGCTTTGACATTACTGCTTTACTTTGGTTTGAAGTGTTTAGTACTTGTACTTTACTCAAGTATTTCCATTGTACACTACTTTATACTTTGACCTCACTGCATTTCAGAGTCAAAGTCATTTCCTCTCCGGGGGATAGTGGCAGCAAAGAACTTACGTTGGTAATCTTCGGAAGTCATCACACTCGTAGCCACGATGCAAAAAGTTACTTTATAATTTAACCGTATGGCAGCCAGCCCTGTTTTCCCCAAATCCGAATGGTTAATATACCGATACTACATTCTGATTATCTCCTCAACCACAAGGCCTATTTGAATAATGTAAAAGGGTATGATGTAGAGAAAACCCTTGGGAACGTAGATACTACGTCATATATGTGTTACTGGTATATTGTTTTATGATAGTGCACAGAAAAAGAAAAACTATATTTGCTATATTTAAATTTAATATATAACATAGCTCTCTATGTGTTAAGAGTATCTGTGCGACGTTTGGCTTTGATTGAGCGAAGTTAAATATTTTTTAATAATTAACAGCGTTGATGGTTTTCTTCAGGTTGTTGAACACAACTTAGACAAAGCCGATTAATTCATTTGTCTTTGAACAGAAAATTCATTAAGAAAAAAGAAGTGATCGATTTAAGGTTTTTTTTCATGCAAAAATGGCAATCATTATGTGGCTGCTTTTCTTTATTTCATACCATTGTACATCTTATATTTTTTTGGGGACCAAACAAGCAATTTTAAAACCTCACTTATAGATGTGAAAACTCTGTTTTCTGACATTTTATCTTCACGGAACAATGAATGAATAAATCAAAGAAATGATCCAAAATGGAGTTGACAATAAGAGTAACGTGTATATTGTTCAATCAGCAGCCACAGGGCCCTGAACAGGTGCTCGACGTCTCTCTGGTGTTTCAGCAACATTAATCTGTATTAAACAGGAGAGCCGAGGACAGTCGGACGCAGCGGAGAACATGCGTACAAAGCGGTGCGTCGTGATTTAACATCTCCGGTGAAACCAACGCGTCCAGTTGCTTCCAGCCTTTAATTACACGTCATAGATTTCCTGCTGATGAACAGGCAGAGAATTAACAGTGAACGAGGCTAATTCCCAGCTGCTGCGCTCCTCCACCCACATGCTGTTATTGCTGTACAAGTAGGCCGCTGAGAGCCGGCTGCACTTAGCTACACAAACATCAGTATTAACGATCGGGCTGCCAGTTTGGAATTGGTGACAAACTGCAGACGGGCAGAAATTGGAGTCCGAAACCAATCGGGAAGTTAATGAGGAGAAAAATTACTCCTCTGTTCCCCCTCCCGCCGCCGCTGAGGAGGAGAGAGAGGGAGAGATGGTGGAGCTGAGGGATGAGGAGGCGGATCAAGAAGTCAGAGGATTCTGGGAAAACACCGGACATCAGCTTTTGTTAACGCTATCGCGATCAGGAGGTTATGAACATGTATCTGTGAAGGTCCGAGGATCAATTTAGATCGCATTTAGACATTTTTGTGTATCATTTGTTAATGTTCAGTCACATATATTTAAAAAACAATCAAATATACATTGTTTTAATGTTTTTTTGTGAGATAATACACCTTAAAACGCAGTTTTCTTATATATCTACTACATTTCTTTCATGGGTCAGATCACCTTTTGAGAACTATTTCTTTCTCTCATCATCAGGGCTGTTGTTTTCAAGATTGATTCATCTGCAGATCATTTTCTTGATTCATCGATTAATCATTTGATCTATTCAATGTTCGAAAACAGTGGAAAAAAAATACATCACAATTTGTCAAGGCCTTTTTTTCAGTTTGTTGAACAACAATCCCAAAACCCCCAAAAAGGTACATTTTTCAATGATATGACACAGAAACAATTTAATTAAAGTTACTTCCTAAACACTGTTTTGGTCCTGGCCACAATTAGTTTTTAGCAAAGTATTTAAATCTAGTATCAAATGTGTTTGTGTATTCTTGTTTTCTTATTTATTGGTCAGATAATTACTGATTTTAAATAACACATTAGCATAATATATATGTATTTCCGTGAGGCAAAGTTCTTATACTGCTGCTTGTGTTCAGACAATATTAAACATTTGAGAACTTTGGCTTCTTTTGATAAATGAAATTAGAATTTATCATAAAAATAAGCCTTTATTCTTCAATGTAAGGAATCAGTAAAATATTGTTTTGGTATTGAAACAGAATCTTATGTTTCATTCTGGCAGCAACATGAGAAAAAAGTCAAATATTACGTGAATAATAAAAGCATTCTTTGAAAAATAATTGCTAGATTAAACAAATTTATCGCGTACAATAACAATTAAGAAATACTGGAAAATAAAGTGAGATAAAGAGATAAGTTGATTCATTGACAATCAATCCACAGACAATAATTGACAGTCAATTACCATTTTTCAAGCAATAAGAACCCAACAATCAATAGTTTCAGATCCTCAAACGTGACGATTCGCTGCTTTTCTGTTTATCTCACCACTTTCTTGCATTACTGTTTGGTCTTTAATCATTAGTTGCAGCGCTGGTAGAAGAATACCCGTCCCATGGGGGACCGGGAGCACCACGAGACGTCTTAGTTAGCACCTATGGGTGCTTTCACACCTAACCGGTCTGGTTTGGTTAAAACAAACTCATTAAAAAGAAAGCGATGCGAGTCCACGGCGGTTATTGAACGTTACATGTGGATGCCTGTACAAACAGAGTAGAAGGCTGTTAAGCAGCCTGATGTCTTCACAGTCTTATTAGTGTGTGCAGCGGCTGTGGGCGAGAATGAAAATGCTTGGGTGCACACACACACACACACACACACACTTTTTGTTTTGTGTTCAGTGTCGTCCCTTTTTGCTGACTGATTCAATTTGCTATAAATCGCGAAGAATCATTTAACCGTGCGGCCGTATTTATATCAGGTGAAGCCGGAGAGGAGCAATCATTCTGCAGCGCCGACGATACGACTTCTCTCTGTCTCACTCTAGTATTTCTCCTCTCCTTCTTATTTACTCGCCTTCGAATACGAAGACATCTTTTATTTGACGTGTGCTGCTGTGCTTCCTGAGGCAATATGAATTCATCATATTAATGACTTTGAGGAGTATCCAAGAAAAGAAGATTTGTTGCTCGATACCTGAAAGGGAAATGAGAGATTTGAGTTTACATAGAAATAGTTTACCGTAGTGTTTTTGCATGATTAAGAAGTAAATATTATCCTGGTCGTGGTATTTTAGCCAGAGATATTTCATAACGGCCCAGTTTGTGTTAAAAATCGTTGCTAAAATCATTGCTCTCGCATGGGGGACTTCCTGAGTCCATTTACATCTTTCCACTTCCTGTATCTGGTGGGATTCACCGTCGCCACGCAGAAAGGAGTGCAATCATCTCATCCCTCTGTTGCAGGAGGAACCCTAACCCATTTCTTGAAAGAGACATTGCTGTTTTTTGTGGCTTTCATCCCCACAAAAGCCGTATAGATGTAGTCCAATAATAATGTAGAGGAGGCAGACATCTCCAAAACTCTGCAACCGACCTCTGATCGAGGTTCTCTTGTCTCGCCCCCTGCAGCCTTCTCCCCCATCAGCACCGCCACCGGCCACGACTCCACCATGACCTGCAGGTCCATCATGGGCAACTCGGACGTCATCGAGTGCGACGCCGGCGGCGAGGCGCCCAACTTCACCGTGGGCTCCATCATCGATGGCGACGGCACCAAATAATACGAAGCTAAGGAAGATAAACTTGATGTTCTCGCGAAACCATTTCAGTGTTGCTGCAGGTTTCTCTGTTTCTGTCCGGGGGGCACGATGACGTACATTCCTTATTGTGGTTAATTGTTGTTTAGCGGTTACATTTTCTTGTGTTGAGGCCAGTTCAGTAGCATACAAAGGTCTCAGAAAGACAAAATTAAATAAAAATACATGTTCAAGTTCGCAAATAACAACATGCACATACTGGAGAAACACTCTCCAGACTTTAAAGATGACTAAACTGTACCATAAATAAGTCTCTTGATTATTAGTCGTCATATTGGGACCAAATTATTCAAACTAGATGGTGACCGGCTGTGTATTTGTAAAGTTGTACACTAGTTTTTCCGGCAGTGTTTTCTTTTTTTTTAATTATCCAAACGATAAAGTGACACAACATTCAGAATAATAATATTAAAATCCTTCCTCGCTCACAGTGCTGTTGACCAGTGCAGTTTTCCAACAGCATGTTTAGTTGGATATTAGTGGACGATCTTTGGAGTGTTCGCTAAGATATCTTTTTTAACTGAAAAACTGGAATCACTGTTACATCTCAAGCACTTATTTAGAAAATGTCGAAATGGAAAATGGAGCGAGTGCGTCTCCTATAGTTTCTTAGTTTGCATGCGATGCATGAAACATACATGTATTGTTAGTTTTTATTAGTTTAATGTGTAAAGTTTTTAACCAGTTTTGTGCTCCAGTAGACAAAGTTGAGCCCGTCCTTCCCGGGAAACGCTGATTATGTGATTTGCAGGTCAAAAGATGTCGAGGTGGAATAGGAACGTAACCACACCCACCAGTGATGTCACGGTGTCCTGACACCCTGGAGTACATTTACACCTCACTGTTCAAGCTGAGAAGTTAAACCACTGCAGGTCAGCAAAACAAAGTTCCATATAGTAGTTGTTTCAACAGACTTTAGATGTTACAAGACACTGTAACTTATCTTATAAATATATGAATATTACAATTAAGGTTTTGTAGAAACTATTGCCCAACAGATACTGTACCTTGGAGGCTGAAATATTGATATTTTAGAGTTTAAAAACTAGATGGTTTACTAAAATAGACCATTTTTAGATCATTTTTGTTTGGGATTCCTTAAATTAGTTTTTAAATACTTTGTGACCAGGGCAAGACAGTTTATTAGACATAACAAATCTAATGGAGAAGGTTTCTTTATTACCTCAAACATCTCTTTGGTATTTCTCGTAGACGGATATATCTGTTGAAACATCAGCCTGGACTTTTAATCCAAATTCTGCCCAGATTTATGCCTCGATATCTTTTGCACTTGCAAATATACAGAACAATCGGATCATTTTGAAAAAGATACTAAGACTGCATGCGTTGTCCCCCCCCCGGTATAAATAAATATGAATAAATGCGTCCCTGAATAAAAGTTGAGAGAAGAAAACATGAGGACGTCCTCCTGCAGGAGGGTTAGTGGGGAGAAACCCTGCAGGTCAGACATGAATCATGTTTCCCTCCGTTGCGTTGCTGGCGTGTGATGAGCACCGGCTGCTTATTTATGGCACAGATCGCATTGTTTATTCCACAGCATTTGCATGTCTATTGTATATTTAACCCCTTCGGGCCCAGAGCCACACGGGCTACTGTTGACACGCTGTGGTACGCGCAGGCTGAGGAGCTGGATATGTAGCAGTGATGTGCAGAGCTGAAACTATCAGTTGATTCATTGATCCAGAAAAAAGCAACAATTTTGCTAAACAGTTAATAATTTTTTTGGGGCATTTTTTTCAAGCAAAAGAAATGATGAACATTTTATGGTTTTAACTTGTGAAATGTTTGGATTTGCCGATTTTACTTATCTTAAATGAAAGTAAATGAAATAATATTGTTTTTTTGACTGTTGAGATGTCACATTGAGATCTAATTGGGTAATTGCCTTTTTTCTTTCTTTTTCTAAAGCTTTATTGGCCAATTAACTAATCAATTAATAAAAAAAGAATCAGCAGGTTAATTGATGATAAAAAAAGATTATTGTTGTGTTTTTTAACAGATAAAATACCTGATCACAGTGTTTTTTGTTTTGTGTAAATCATTACCTCCATACTGTGTTGTACTTCATGAACTAATGAAAGTAATCTTGTGTTGCCCACTTTTGAGTTGTGTTGTTTCAGTGTTGATTAAAAAGAAAACAACTCAGACGAGATTTTGCCAACTTTGCCTCCGTCGTGGTTTTGTGTTTTTTATGGAGATTAATTTCCAACTGCATCCTGAGAAAAGTGTTTATTGGTGGTTTGTGTTTGAACAAGACAGTAACAAAAGTAATTTGGAGTCCCGGAGTTTATGTCGCTACAAGTTCTCGGCGAATAAAAACGCTCCGAGTGGGTGATGGAGTGTAAATGTGATGCTGGAAACAACAATATAAAACAGACAAAAGAAAATTACTTGTATTTTCTTTCTGCTGCGCTGTGGGAACATTCATTGGATTCTGCCCCATCTGTTGCAATCAATAACGTGAACATCTTGTTTTTTTTTAATGAAACGCACTTACTCTTAATTTCATCCACCAGTGGTTTTAGAGAGAAGAATGTGGAGTTACCTATAAGGCTCCGGCATTATAAATCACCTCTCGAGACCAGATTGTACAGCAGTATCGATTGATCCTGATATATCACAGAAATTTACTGTCACTTCTGTTTTCAATTAAAGATACAATCAGTCAGATAATGACTTAATTGGATTTTACAGAAGATTGAGTTTTATTGCCCCGTGCTTTACGAGTTTAGTTAAGGAAAGGCCATTTTATCACGGTTGTCAGGGCCGGCCGGCCGGCTGCCGCTCGCCTCGTCCTTCTGTAGCTGCTGCCGGCGCCGCGGTGCACGGCCCAGGAGGGGAAAGTGTCACAGGATTGGTTTTCCTTGAGCTGCCTCCGCCTCCATGAATCATGCCCTCCCCTTAATAGATAAAATCTGCTGGGATCCCACAGTGTCACCTCCGGGTGGAGTGATGGCCGCTCGATACAGACAGGAAATGCTGGGAGGAGGACGCAGTGAGCTCAGAGGTGGAAGCTTAAGACCGCTTAGATAATATTTATTTTTTAATTTTATATTTATAGCTGAGGAATATCTGGAGAGTCAAGTATGTTTGCTTGCTCAGATTTTGAGTTTTCAGCTCACCTCTGCATGTGCGAAAGATAATCTGTAGCCAGCTAGCGCTCATGCTAGCACTCCTCTAGCTCCCGCTAGTTCCCCGACAACCACCGAGGGTAGCGGGACCAGCTCCGGCTCGACACCCGACTCGGGCACGAGCAGCCGCAGCGGGGCGCGAGCCGCAGCAGCGGGGCGCTAGCAGCAGCAGCGGGGTGCTAGCAGCAGCAGCGGGGCGCTAGCAGCAGCAGCGGGGCGCTAGCAGCAGCGCTAGCTTGCTACAGCGGGGACACCCACCGAACGTAGAAGCGGATTGTAACCGATTTTTACGGTAGTCAGATTATATCTGTTTCTGTGTATAATCTAGTTGAGTTACGGGTCAAGCCAAAATATCACAGGGTCTTTCTCCCAAGCTGTTGCTTCAGCACAGGAAACTGAGAAAAAAAAGTATTTGATATTTTGTCTCCTCTTTTTTGTAAAGAAGAATACAGAGACGTTTTGGTGAAGATACATCCGAGTCTCGTCTTTTTCTGTCAGCAATACTGAATGTTGATGTGGTCACAGTTTGACTGGGTTGCACCAACAAGGTGATTAGTTCTAATCAGAGTTTAGCAAAACTAGGTTTGAACACATCCACATGCACACATCCACATGCACACATCCATATCCACATGCACACATCCACATGCACACATTCACATGCACACATCCATATCCACATGCACACATCCACGTGCACATATCCACATGCACACATCCACACATGCACACATCCACATGCACACATCCAAACAAGCAAGCATGCCGGGCCAGTAGGTGGCGATAGAGTTAACGACATGTCAAAGATTATAAGCCTGCGTGGTGAGCTTATTTTCTTTTGGCAGTTATAGTAACTTAAAAACAGACACATGTAGCTAATTATTCAGTTATTTATAGTTATTTAACACCTATTTCTTCTAGTTTACCACTTTGTGCGAACCAAATGTAAACAAACGGTTATCAGCCAATACAGTTGTTGGTTCAGGCGTATGTTTATTACTCAAAATGATCTGTATACATGTGGAAAGACCTAAGATTAAAGAGTAAATGCGGAACAAAAAAAGGGAGCAACTTCTTTTTACATTAATGCACATATTTTAGCATATTAAGCTAACCTGCACCTGTAGGAGGGGCTACATATTAACAAGGGAACAATTGGTGTCAAACTTGTTTTATGAAATAACACTTTACAGTAGCCGTGTTTCCATTCATGTATTATTATGCACATTTTGCGTAATCGCAACAGTGGCATGGAAAAGGCAAAGTCTTTATAAATTCTGGTTTGAGGTGTTTTTTGCTTCTGTCGATGCCAAAGAGTTGATGCTCTCGTCTTCGTCTCCGGACCGGATGAAACGTGACCAAACCTCACTGACATGAAAGAACAATTAAAACTTGAAACAGATTCCTGAAGACCGTTTTCCATGTGTCTCTTGGAGATGGTTGATGCCCCCGACACAATGTAATTAAGTCGATTTTTGGGAAAAACAATCACGCATTTGGGAACATTTATGTCCACATAAGGCTTATTACAAGCAAAAGGCTCCGCAACTAAAAGTGTAAGTCAACATTTATTTTCCTTTTTTCTGCGTAATCATCATGAAATCAATAGCAGATTTCCCCTCCTACTGAAAAACGACCGTGAGGATGTACTAATGGGCCATTTACATTTTCTCTACAGACAAAAAGTCAACGTAAAATGTGAAACCGTAATCAATAAGTTTAATTTATAAATAGCACCTTTCAAACTAATGCAATTCTAAGTTCTCCCGAAGGTTTCTTCCCTTTTTTCCCTGTGAAAGTTTTTTTTCTATTTTTTTCCTGATCCGATGTGAGGTCCCGGGACAGGGATGTCGTATGTGTACAGATGTACAAGCTGAGGCAAATTTGTATTTATGATTTTTGGCTATACAAAATAGACTGAATTGAATTAAATTGAATTGAAGAGGAAACCCCCAATCAAACAGAATGTTAAATAAAAAGAACTAAAATAAAACAACTCTGAATAAATTGATTATGGTAAAACAGTTCAACGTTAATAAAGTAAAATTCAAGTGAAATAAAATAATTAATAGAATATTTATGAAAACTTTAACCACATCCAAAAACTAAATAATCCGATTTGATAAGCAATAATGATAATAATATTTTTTAAATGATGAATCACAACATAAAAGTATCACTGAATACATTTGATCATACTGTAGCAGCAAATATAAACTAATTTAAATAACGATGAAAGCTAATGAAGCAGATATATTAAACACTTCAGGGCTCAACAATAAGGAGCTCTTTGTTGTTAATAAATAAAATATTTGTACAGGGGCAGGTAAAAATGTACATTTTGCAAGTAGATTTTTGAGCCACAAACAAAAACAGCAGTTAACTGAACCAAATCACAAAAAGAAACATCTTTTCCACCTTGAGATGCTGATTTTTATTTCCAAAATGTCAGTTTTCTCATTTAAACCCTGTCATTTATTTTCTGTTTAAAAAAAGAAACATCTTAGACCCCCTGTATGGATAAATATATGTCTCATGTGACAGGATTTACATGCTTCTACTAAATAACAGCGTGTGATTTACATATTTTACTCGTGCCGCTGTATCATTTCTAACATTTCTATCCATTGAGCATTTTTCAAAGCTCTCCTAGCGAACCTCTCTGCATATACTACCAGGCAGTCTGTCCTGTTTTCTGACCAAACAGTGGAAGGATTGCAGGACTGTTTGAAGGACAGGCAGCGCTTCGGTCATAAACGTCCAAGCACCAATAAACAGGCTGAACTAGACGGACTAAACCAACTTAACAGGCCGTTGTGACGCTGTGCATCCACAACCCGTCTGAGGACGTTACCCATCATTTGACTTTACGCCTGATCTGAGAACAGCACAGCGGCCTTTTGGAGGATCGCACTTCACTTTGACTTTTAAATTCCTCTTTATTATCCATTGTGACCCCTCTAGAAGTTATATTCATGAATAAATAAATGACCAACTATACAAATAAATGTAATTATCAGCTGTGTGTTGACAACTCTTTTTTCCCCCAATGAAAGCAGCAGGGTTCTGAAAATAGAAGCTAATGCGGAAGGTTCTTAAACTTGCATTCTCTGGACTGACCAGCAGGGGGCGACTCCTCTGGCTGCAAAAGAAAAGAAGTCTGATGGTATATAGAAGTCTATGAGAAACTACTTCTCACTTGATTCATTACCTCATGAACATCCTCCGCAGTTCAAATACGAGCGCTTCTGTTCCCTGGTTGCAAAAAACAAGATGCCGACGGCTAAAATCCAAGATGGCGACGGCCAAATGAAATGATTACGTGGGGCTATTATAGTCCTGAGACAGTTCTTCTTATTACTCATCGAAAAGAGAATTTCGACATATATAAATGTTTTTGAAGAACATAACCAATCGCTTTAATAATTACTTTGCCAAAAGGGAATACATTTTATTTTATTTTTCAACCTATTCTCACTCCCAACTTACAGGCAGAAGAACCGGCACATGAAGAGCGAGATGGGGACAAACTAACCCTAACTAAGTGGTTTCCTGTGGAGAAGGAAGTTTATTCTGAATGGACGAAATGAAGAGTAACTTTTTGTAAGATATCACACCAACCGTTTTATGAGGATATGTCGAACAGAGGACTTTAACCCAGGACACCGCTGTTCGTGTCCTGTGCAAAACTCTGAATTTTGAACCTGGCTTGATCCAATTTCTTTTCTGAAAATGTTTGCAAATTGGTACACAAGAGAATCCCTCATTTACATCGTTTAACATAACATTTTAGAAAACTGTCTTTATGTAAGTAATCAACTGGGGAAGTTTCATGGTGACATCTATCAGTTAAAATGATTACCCTGTTCACTTTGGGGGCCTCCAAATGTCAAAGGTTGCAAAGAAATTGAAGAACTGCCTGTGTATAATTTGTCAAAATCCAAAATGTAGTAAAATCTTCATATAGTTCTCAAATGGTTCCTTCAACTTATTTTGTAGGAGCTTAAAAACAACCCAGACTTTTCCCTTTTCCCCGGAGACGGACGGTCGATGACTGATGTTCTCACTAATTCAGACGTCCGGCTAATTCCTCTGTAGGAGCTCAGTGTCCCGCCTCCCCGGGGAGACTTAAATCAGCGTTTCTGTGACAGGACTTCTGAGTGGCGGCGACGCCCCCAATCAGCGCCTATAATAATGAACCCCACTCAGCCGAGGTCAGCTCCTCCTCCTCCTCCTGAAGAGAGGCCCTCCCGGAGGAGTTTCCTCCGCTAATATAAACATGAGATGTTGAGCGAGCGAATTGAAAAGTCTGATTCCTTGACTTTAGAAATCCTTAAAGTGAAATGCTAACATGCTGAAGTTTAGCTTGTGTTTCACCATCCTCCTTTAGCGTCTCAACATGCTAAAAGTACCGGTGAAGCGGATGGGAAAGTCATGAGTTTGCAGGTACAAACTTCCAGCAAATTCATTAAATAGCTGTTGAGATTTGGGACGATATAGGAATTTAATCACGAATCAGGACAACAAAAACTCTCCATTATTGTGAACATCCTCATGAGTGACTTGAAAAAGCAAAACGCATGGTGCAAATACGTCTTCTGAATACACTGGGAGAACTTATTGCCACCGTTAGCGACCAAGCTAACCGTAAGCTAATGCGCTACATGACCGTTAGCCAGATGTTGGCTCAGAGATATTATATTCGGTCTCTTTTTTTTACTGAACTAAATAGAGTACCATGGTGAACAAAAAGTAACGGGAAAGTAAACAGAACCTTAAGAGAAAATACAGAGAGGCTCCAGGAGCCAATTGTGACTGAGCTAATAGTTAGCTAGAAGGCTAATTATACATTTTATAATGTATAAGGGTTTATAAATGTTCATTCTTGGGAGTGAAATTCAAATCTCATAGTTTCTATTATTATTTTCGTGACTTTTGTTATTATTAATATTACCATTTTCTATTATTATATTTAATTTAAATGTATAGTCCGTGAAATGTATAGTCCGTGAAGTAATTATTATTTAATGTATTATTGTTTTATCTTTTTCCCACGCTTTAACTTAATTCAGGTGTCATGTTTCTCTTCTGTTTTTTTAAATAGAAACCCCTCTATTACAGTCATGTGTTAATCACGTCTTCTAACATCACTACATCTAATAAACAACATGCATTTCTCTTCAATTCACATCTATTTTGTGATTTATATTAAATGCACATTCAGCGGAAGATATTTAAAATACTTTTTCTGCATCTTGAACTTCCATAAAAAAAAAAAATCCAGGCTTATGCCTTATTACAAAGCATCCTGCAGTATAAACTTTTATTCCGGTTTGTGTTTTAATCCTTTTTTAAAATTTTTATCAACGACCAACATGAATAAATTGATTGCGCGTCGTGGGGAAGGCGTTCACGCGCCGCCTCCCACTCCCCACAAATCTACTCGGCCGGCACAAACTGCAAAGCCACTCTAGTCACCTTGAAATTCCCTCTGCTATTTTCCAATTAAAAGCTTAATAGCCGTGGAGACGGGCTTCATGTGGGGAAGTTTACCACGCTCTTATTCTCTGTAAGCCGCGCGGGGCTCGGATCCCATTATTTGCTTGAATAAACCTTTTTTTACGGTTAGAAACGGGCCCCGGCTTTGTCCGGTGTTATGTTTCAATGCCCTCTATTAGTCCAGCAGAAGGGGCATATCAGCTCCCAGAGGGCTTTTATACGCGCAGAGGCCTAATCATCTAAGTTATGTACACGATTGTATAAAAGGTGCGAGAAGCTGCGAGCACTTTGTCCAAATGAAGTCGAGTAGCCTGCGGGCCTGCAGGCAACAGGAAGGGAGAAAACGCACACCTGTGTCCTGAGTTTTAACATCGGAATTAATTTATGGATATCTTTGACTGCGTCATGCTGATGTCGATCCTACAAATTAACATGTTTTGGGGGATGTTTATCTGAAGAGAGTTGAGTTTTCTGACTTAGTTTGAAGGTTTACACGTCGTTTTTTTAAGTTCAGGATTCTGTTTTCAGTTTAAATGTCATGTTGAATTAAAAAAACAATACCATTTTTAGTCAATAGAAAAGGAACTGACTCTTTTAAAGTCCTATAAGTGTTTAAGTGGTTGTTTGATTTGTGACCTCATTGTGACCTCATTGACAGCTGTGATTACAAATGTGATATTCAGTGTTATGACTTAAACATGTCTTTTACAGGTGATTTTAAAGGTTTACCTGTCAGACTAATTAAATATGGGGACAGTTTTGGACTGCTCGTCCAAATGAGTGAAGTTTAGGCGACAGTTGAGTTGGGAATTACATATCTTCATGACATTTATAAAGCTTTTTTCAGTTTTGATTTTCTTTTCTCTTCCATAGATGATCTGTTACGTAATAAAGTCATTGGACTTTTTGACATTTCCTGCATACAATCTATACATTGTTTAATTCCAGATCCCTTATATGGACTTAAACTATCTTTTTATAACACTATAAACACTATATTTCTGAGTAAACTCCATATTAAGTTTAATATTGAATCAATAAAGCTGATCTTTTGACTTGATTCCCCCTTGTCTTTCTCGCAGTCTTTTTTTTGGAACCACTTCTGAAGATGTTGCATTTCCTCGTTAATAAAGCTGTAATGTGTCTTAACCTTTCATCTCAGCTGCAGGACCAACTCTCTAACTCTCTAAATGCAGAGAATCTGTTTCCACTCTTGAATCTTTTCAGAAAGTGATCGTCTAGGAGTTTCTATTGGTGGGTTTGACTGGGCTCTTCACGCTTCACGAACAGAAGGTTACGTGAGGAGGACATGGAGGTAAGTTGACATTATATTGCTCTGTTTTGTCAACATTATTTTAAATGTAGCAGCACTTCACTTTGTTTTCATGTTGGTAGTGTCGTGGAGTTTCTTTCTTTAAAGAACAACTTGGAGGGCAACTTCTGCCTGCATGTAACGTTAGACCACAGTGAGCTAACGTTACATGCACCTGACGCGCGACTATGTTAGCTCAGGTTAGCTACGCATGTATGACACAATTTAAAATAAACCCTATGAGTTTGGTTTTCTCCTACATCTGATAAGGTTACAACCATGCTACTATTGTATTAAACTGGATGAAGATAAGCTGAAGTTGAATGAGCCATTACATCCTTAAAACTTGCTTAAGACAGCAGCAGCATTTAACAATCACCAAACCCCCAAGTGTCAAAACAATTTCAAGTAACTACATAGACAACGTATGTTAGCTTAGTTAGTGACATCATGAAGTGAAGGTGAGGCACAAGTTATTCATGATTGGCTTGGTGTTTTTGATGAAATAATTACACTCACACATTACATTGATACTGTCAGACTGGGAACCAACACCTCAGGTAATTGCTTAATTTGTTTTGATACAGCCTGTGTGAAATGAATGATTACACTGTATTGTCCTTTTACCGTGTTCATACATCTAAAAGCCCTTTCCAGTATGATGCACATGAAGCCATGGAGGCTGCACGACAACTCCTGTCCCTGATTTCAAAGGCCTTACCTGAAGAACCCCAGGGACAGAGTCAGGTTATGGAGAGTTCCTCAGTGCAAGTATAGACAGGCATGCACTGTCAATGAGCCAAATGTGTCATTACCATGATGGCAGCAGTACAATTACGCAACTTTCATATAACATTAATTATGCCTTTATTTAAGCTTTTTAGAACGTTATCTGGTTAAGGTCGATTGTAATCTAATTGTCTACGAAAAGCCAACTTTCCAAAGATGCCGCATCTCGAGGACAGATGGCTACTTTACAAAGCAGCAGGTTCATAATTACTGTACTTAAATTGAAATGTATTTTATGTTGATTGTACCTGCTAAAACAACCAAAAGAGGAGGAATACATCATGATTTGGGGTCATCCCCAAAATCAGTCGTTTTAATTTGTTTGTGTTTTCACAGGTGGAAGTGGAAGGAGAAAACTCTCTGCTGTTCCTCTGGAGGCTGAGGGCTACACTGGGTCCATACTGAGAGGTTCCTCAAGTGCAGGAAAAACCACGCTCTGTATTGTTCCTCTCCAAGATGAACTAGAGCCAACACCTCTAGAGTACCAGAGTTTGCACTGATGCCGAAAGCCAGCTGCAAAACAGAGATGCCTCTGCAAATGACTGTCTTCACTCACGCCCTGAAACAGGTGAATTACTTTACAGTTTGGGGTTAAGGATGATCAAAATGGGGTTTACTGCAGCCAGACCTTCAGCTGACGAGGGGCGTGACCCCGTGACCCCGTGACCCCATGCTCTGGATGTTGCAGATTTTTTTTTGACGGGGAATGAAGACGTACCCCACACAGAAGAGGTGAACCGCATTTGAAAGGTCAATGAAGCATCTTCCCCTAACATAGTCGTGCATCAGGTGCATGTAACGTTAGCTCGCTGTGGGCTAACTTTACATGCAGGCAGAACGTGGCCCTCCATGTCGTTCTTTAAAGAAAGAGACTCCACGGCACTAACAACATGAAAACAAAGTGCTGCTACATGTAAAACCTTCTGAACCCCAGAGTGCCCCAAAATGGGGGCTCAGGCCTTCGTCGAGCTCTTCGTCGATCTCCAAACCCAACCAGTCCAAATAGGGCCTCTGGTGTACAGCAAAAGAAACGGCACATCCTGGCCTTACAAGTCAATATAAGTCCATGTTTATGACACTATTCCACAATTGAGTTTTGAAAATATGCCATTTCATATTGATAGCATGAAGCTACACATGGTTACCATACCGTTTTGGAATCCTTAGAGCATACTGAATCCACCAATAACGGCAAATCCGCTGAGAAAGATACGCACAACATTGTCTTTTATGTCCTGCAAAAAAAACATGTTGGGACTTACTTACGGCTGAAATAAGATGTATCAGGCCTTGTTTAGACTCTTCTTGCTCTGAGTCTGCTGCATAAGGCCAGAGTGAAGCGAAGACCGTTCAGGGACCAGGCAGGGAGTTGGAACTTTCAGAGTTGGCCGATTTAGACATGATCGCTGTCTAAATTGGCCAATCAGTACATGCTTTTATATATCTATATAAAATAAACTGAATTGAATTGAATCACTCGAAAATCCTGAACTAAAATAATTATTAATTACTTCACTCAATCAAACCCAACCTTCGCACATATACTCCTAACATATAGAGCTATATTATATATTAATATAGTTACGATATAAATAAACAACACGTTTTTTACTTTTTTTTCTTTTCTGTGTACTATCATAGACTAATATACCACCACTAACACACAATGTGAATATATTATCTATGTTCACAAAGGTTTTTCTGTATATTATAGCTTTTTAAATGATTCAAATAGACCTTGATCTTGAGGAGATAATCAGTGTTTAGTTGAATGCAAACCATTCGTAATTTTCGTCATTAAATTGGCTGGGGCTAACATAATGTTGACAAAACAGAACAATATAATGTCAACTTACCTCCATGTCCTTCTCACGTCACCTCCTGGTAGTGTAGCGTGCCAAGAGCAAGTCAAACCCACCAATAGAAACATAGAAACTCCTTGCTCATGTTTTTTTTTTTTAGAGCAAAAGTTTTTTCTTTGAGAGCAAAGATTTTTGATTTGAAAGCAAAGATTTTTGAATTGTAGCCAGAACCTCTAGTTTCATAAGCAAAACTAACAAATAATTTACTTACAAATGAGAAATTTGCTCTCAAAACATGTTTTTTTTTTTTTTTTTGGGGGGGGGGGGGGGGATACTCCACAACAAGCCCACACCTCTTCTCCTCGTGCACACCTCCTCTCCTCGTGCACACCTCCTCTCCTCGTGCACACCTCTTCTCCTCGTGCACACCTCCTCTCCTCGTGCACACCTCCTCTCCTCGTGCACACCTCTTCTCCTCGCGCGGTCATGCGTGAGGCTGAGCGGCTCCACCCGGCCCCGCTGCTCACCGCCACACTCCCGCCGCGCCTCCCTCCCTCCGCAGACGCAGCAGCGCGTCCCGGGGAGCCGACAGGATGAACGGCTACGGGTCCCCGTACCTGTACATGGGGGCTCCGGTGTCCCAGCCCCGCGCCCCGCTGCAGAGGACCCCCAAGTGCGCGCGGTGCCGCAACCACGGCGTGCTGTCGTGGCTCAAAGGGCACAAGCGCTACTGCCGCTTCAAGGACTGCACGTGCGAGAAGTGCATCCTCATCATCGAGCGGCAGCGCGTCATGGCGGCGCAGGTGGCGCTGCGCCGGCAGCAGGCCAACGAGAGTCTGGAGAGCCTCATCCCGGAGGCGCTCAGGGTGCTGCCCGGCATCGGCATGGCCGGAGCCGGCGAAGGGAACCCGGCCAGGACGGAGGAGCTGGAGCTGAGGTGGAGCAGCACGGAGCCGCTGCGGGCCGGAAGGGCACGCGCAGGTGGGAGGAGAGAGTTCCGCTGAGGACGAGGGGTTTCTGTTTGATGGAATGAAAGAAAGATAAGCAAACAGTTAGCTGGAAAAACTAACAAATAAGTACATAAATGATTTAAACTGCTACTATGTCAAGGATAATAATAATAATCAAGAAATAACGAAGAACAACGTTATCGGGGCTACTTTACCAAATTGTTTAAAAATATATATATTGAGACATATTTGGCGTCTTTCAATGTACATGTGTGAGAATTCAGATGACATATACAGTGTTCATTCAATCCGGCAGGAATAGGATGTAATTCATATTTAAATTGATAAAAATTGCAGGGCTTATGCATTCCTAAATTAGTGCAAAAAAGGGACAGGACAACTGTTATTGATATTTTTATTGTGTGAATATCTTGTGAATGTTCTTTACCATCTAAAAAGGGTCATTCGTGTTGATATAAATGGTATTTCAGTGACACAAAAGTCACTCAACATGTTGCTTTGTGTGGGAATGGGATGCTACAGTTTTTAAAGAAGAAGATGAAACCATATTCTCTTTGAGATAAATTAATAGCAGCACAAAAGACATAAAATATATACTGTTGTCGATCTCAGGACAAAAGAGTTTGTAAGGTTTTGTGACATTTAAAACACATTGAGTTATTAATAGTGATGATAATTCCGTTTTTATTTATTTTCACGAATTCTGTTTTCTATTGTTATTATTGTTGTTATTATTATTATTATGTGTGCTCGATGGAATATCAATCAAAGTGGGTTTGGTTTATTCATTTCCAAAAACTCGTTCTTGCAAGTATTGTGTATTTTCGTTGCATTTGTTTATTTATTGAAAATTGCAAGCCTTTATTTAATCATCTTTTACAATGAAATATTATTTATATAGGTTTACAAAAATATCAAATATTCTGTCAGAAAATGGTTTTCTTCTATTATTTGTATTTGTTTCTATTTATTTGTTTGTTGTAAAACTAAAAAATACTTAGATTTATCTCTTCTCATTTAAATATTTCGAAAGCTGTCAAATTTGGTCGTTGACCAAATCATTATGTATTTAAGGTTTTTATGAAAAAGGTAATATGCCCTGGCATGTAATTACTGTAATATGTCGCAGTGCAGAGTGTGTGTTGCCTTTGACTCTGGTTGTTGTTTCCTGGCACTAAAACATTTGGACACAAGCCGATCAGCTGACTCCAGATCAGCTCCATCTCTCTGACAGACGGAGCTGATGGGTTTAAAAAAAGAGCACAGTGACCAAATGTAATCGCCATTATCTCTTCTTGCAGGAGGTCAACTCCACATGAAATGCTACAAACAAACAAACAAAGCGAAATGTTTGCAAAAGTCAGCACTTTATGGACAGTATTTACAAGAGGATTATCAAGTTGACAAGAGATTGAGTGGAGTTTGCATTTAAAAAATACATGTTTCTGAAGTCACAGTAGTGTCTTTAATTTATTTGAATGTCCTTCTTTGGAAGATGCATTTATTTATGTTGTGTTCCTCTTGTGCTGCAGAACCGACAGATGACGGTCCCGACGAGGGGTCCGGGGCTGAGAACGGAGGGAGCTCCAGTGAGAAGGACCAGGACCCGCTCAGCTCGCCCGAGGGCTCCAAGCACAACTCCTGCTACACGCCGGAGCCGCCGGAGGCCCCCAGCCAGCCGGAGGAGGCCCGCTACGACCTCCAGAAAGCCGGCAGCGCGGAGAAGGAAGCCAAAGCCGAGAGCCCGCAGAAGTACCCCGCCGGCCCCGCGGACCAAGGCGTGCTGATCGAAGGCCTCGCGGGCTCCATCAACCTGCCCTTCAGCCTGCGGGCCAACCGGCCGCCGCTGGAGGTCCTCAAGAAGATCTTCCCCGCGCACAAGCCCCCGGTCCTGGAGCTCATCCTGCGGGGCTGCGGGGGGGATCTGGTGGGGGCCATCGAGGTGCTGCTGTCCAGCCGGGGTCACGACGGGAGCGCGCACCCGTCGCACGCCGACCCGCACCCGGACGCCCTGCTGTTGCCCACAAACGGACACCTGTTCGAGCACACGCTGGGCTCCTACCACCCGGTGTCCACCTCCGCCAAGTGGTCGGTGGGCTCCGCCTTCCGGGTCCCGGAGTCCCTCCGGTTCGCGTCCGACGCCGCCTCGGGCGCGGTGTCCGGCGGCCCGCTGGCTGTCCCTCTGCAGCACCCGTCCTTCCCGCAGCCCACGCGCTACCCGCTCATGCTGCGCAACTCCCTGACGCGCAGCCAGGGCAGCCCCTTCGTGCACGGCGACGTGACTCTGTGGAATACCATGGCGCTGCAGCAGCAGTACCAGCTGCGCTCGGCGGCCCAGTACGTGTCGCCGTTCTCCCCCGCGGGCCCCGCCGGGTCCGTGTTCCGCGGCTCCCCGGTCCTCCCCTCCAGAGCCTCCGAGGAGCCGCGCGTCAGCGTGCAGGAGGAGAGCGGCCCTCTGGGGCCCAAGCCGGGCCGCTACTCCCCCGAGGAGGAGTACGAGGAGCGCTCCGACTCCGCGGACTCCCGGACCCTGAACTCATCCACCTGAAGAAGCTGCTGACGGACTTTAAACAGCAGCGGACACCAAATATGTATTATTGTGAACGGACTTCCGGGTTTGTGTGTGCGCGCGTGTGTGCGTGTAAAGGGGTCTTTTTCCGTCTTGTTTGAATTGAACTGTGTCAAGCAATCGCCCTTTGATAAGGTGACGTCAGCCGCTCGCGCTCCCAACACGTCACGTGGACAGGTAACCAAAAACGGATGAATGTAAACGAGACCGGAAGTCTTTCTTTCCCGCCAGCATGTTTAGTACTGTGAACACTTTCGATGTTTAAGGATCAGCAATGCATGTGAAGAGTATATGCCAAATAAATCTGAGTTTCCAAATGGATCAGATGGTCGTCTCTTAGTGTCCCTGACTTCTTTTATTAGCAAGATTTATGTCCACATGTTGGCTGAATTTATATTAACAAAGGTTATTAATATGTTATAGGTTATGCTTAAATACAGCAGATTTCTAATGGTTGTCTTTATTGACATTAATTCACGTCACACAGAGAACAGGGGTGGAAAGTAACTGAGTACATTTACTCAAGCGCTGCACTTAAGTACAGATTTAAAGTACTTGTACTTAAGTATTTTCTGCTACTTTATACTTCATCACAGAGGGAAACATTGTACAAATATAATCAACGTAATATGATGTATTATTATTATTATTATAGGTGTAAGTATTTCAAATAAACCCAGTTTTGTGAAGAAACACATTCATATTTATCATGCAGTAAAGTAATATTTATGATTTTGAAGTACTTTTACTTTTGGCCCTTTACGTTAATGCTGATACTTTTGTTCTTTTAAGTCAAGTTTGTAATGCTTTTACTCAGCTGCAACATAGTATTTCTACACTGGTAGTACTTTTACATATAGGTGGGGGACAGCATATAAATAATCAGTGTGTGTGTGTGTGTGTGTGTGTATATATATATATATATATATATATATATATATATATATATATATATATATATATATATATATATATATAGTGAGCGGTTTACAGCGTTTCACATGATGGTTTTATGAGGTCCAGTGTATAAAACTGCTGCTCTGATAAACAGATCTGAGCATGCAGCATTTATTAGAGCTCCAAATATTACAACACAAATAATTAGAAAGTCACAGATCAATGCGTGTGTGTGTGTGTGTGTGTGTGTGTGTGTGTGTGTGTGTGTGTGTGTGTGTGTGTGTGTGTGTGTGTGTGTGAGAACCAGCTTTGGGACAATGTTTCTTTCTTGCAGCTGAAGAGGCTTTTTTTAAAGAGTTTATTTCGCTGAAGAAGTCCAGGAAGAGTTTTCTCAACAAAAAGGAAACACTTCGTCCTTCATCCGTCACAAACATTCAGCATCAACACATCTGGAGGCACGAGGCGGGGAGGAAGACTGTCATCTGAAAAGTAACTCACTCAGACAATATTGTTCTCCCTAAAAAATAATAATCAGTTGGAATAGTTTTGATGCTATAAAATCATAATAATAATATATTCTACATGTAAATCAGCAGCAGGGGACGACTTTTATGTTTAATACCAATATTGCTTTTAAACACAATATTTCTACTTCATGTGCTCACAGGCTGAATAAAGCATCTTTTATTTAACATCTTCAATTAATAGTCAATAAGCATCTCTTTTATGTATTTCGACTTTTTCAATAGTCAGCAGTGGTGGAAGGTAACTAAGTACATTTACTCATGTACTGTACTTCAGTACAATTTTAAGGAATTTTGTACTTTACTTCAGTATTTCCTTTTTCTTTATTCTTCTACTCCACCACTTCTGAGAGGGACATATTGCGCTAAATTAAATTGTTTTGATGACTTGCCTTGTTGATTTAAATTAATATAATTATATATTATTATTATTATTATTATTATTATATAATAAGTATAATCCAAACATTTCTAATGATGTAATATAGATTGAGATACAACTTTATTTGTCCCCAGCAGGAAATGCGCAAGCTGTGTGAGTGAGACAATTTGTGGATTGTCAAACCACAAACCCATCTCTTATAACTTAAGAACAATCGTCTTAGACCTGCAGCACCAAATAACAGCTGCAGAAACGGATCTGTCCTCTGGTCAAAACCTTACCAATGCTGCCATCTGGTGGTGAAACCCATCAACATCACGTTTACCTCAAAGGCCAAATCTCAGAACTGAACATAAAAACAGGAGATTTGGATGTGTTTATATACAAATATGTTAGAAGTAAAATGTATCCTCAGTAGTGAAGTATATATATCTCATACCAAATAAATAAAGCAGTGAAAAAAGAAACCCTGAAAAATCCCCATAAAAATATTTTAGGACTAATGTTTGTATGACTGAGGAAGGGAGAGGTTTATCAATCTTATTTTTCTCAACGTCTCCATGTTTTTTTTAATTTTAAATAAAGGTGGGGAGATTATTTATATTACAATAAACAGTTTTTCCAGAAGAAAACACACTGTTTCTTCACTTTCTAAATACAATCTCTAATCTTTCTTCTTTATGAGACTGTTTTCATCACTAAAAACGTCTCTAGTCTGCCACCCAGTGGCCCACATGTGTATTTATACTTCACCATCTTGGGGCTACAGAATACAAAACCATTATTTTATTACAAAATGTATGCAGCAGCAGCTGGAGACGCTTCTTTAAATGAAGCAGGGACTTCATGCAGGAAAGATTGTTCATTTCAATGATTCCATTATATACATGCATTATTCACATAAAACGTAGGTTTATAAACATAAAACGTGTCTAAACTGAGTTTATTAATTCCCTTTTATAAGAAGGCAAAAGGTGCTTTGAAATTATGTAAATGAAATGAGAGTATTAAAGACTTTGGGACGAAGACCAAAGTAATGTGGAAGAGTATTTAATGTTGCCCTTTATTCTGCCCTTAAAATAACAATAAGTGCGTATGTACATATTTGAGTTTTACTTTACTTGAATATTTCCTTTGTATGTGGCTTTCTAGTTCTACTCCACAACAACTGATAATTAAGATTATTGCACACAAAACAATTGATAAAATTAGATGTTACAAAACAATATACTAAATCTAACAACACATGCAATTAGAGCTGATGTGATTCATTGATTGATGGAAAATTAATTTGCAAATACTTGTATAAATGTCATTTTTCATTCAAAAAAATGTCATGGTACCAGTTTAACAAATGTGAATATATGCTGCTTTTTTTCAAATATTTTAGAGGTTCAGACTCTTGGTTTGAACAAAACAATAATTATTAAAACATAATTTATAAAAAAATATAATTTTTAAACTATTTTTACAAACCAAACATACATGAGTTGCAGTCTGATCAAAAGTTGCATGCGTAATAATAATAATTTAATAATATATGTTATGTATGATAATATAATGTGTTATAGTACAACAGTCAGGAGACATTTATCTCCATTGAGTACTTTCACTTTTAAGAATTTTAAATACATTTTCCTGATTAAACTTGCATACTTGTACATGACTTACTTTTGCATATTTGTGTGTACATTGTGGTATTAGTACTTCTAAGTGGATCGGAATACTTCCTCTGCCTCAGGACCCGTCCTCCTGTTTGAGAGGTCGAGGTGTCAGACAGAGACAAATGTCGTCCCGCCTGGTTTTGTATTCAGCTGCATGTGTTGTCGGTCCATCAGAGGCTAATTAACATAACAGGACCCCCACTCCCAGAGCTCCCAGAGCTCCCAGTGCTCCCACTCTGCTCTTCTGTCTATACCCAGCTCCTGTTACACTTTTACGGCCGGCACAGTGGGACGCTTCCAACAAGATGCTGTTGTTTCAATCAACCCCCCGAGAGGGACCTGGACAGCGTGTGAGAAAGTGTCATTGTGCGTCTGAGAGTCATTAAAGAGGATCGACGTGAGCGGAGGAGGCTTCAACCGACCGGCCTTTAAGAAGTATTAATGGAGCTGGAGGCCCCAATAATGACCTGGTCAAGTTTATTTAAAAAGTCACACCCAGAATAGGGGAGATCAAAAAACTCTTTACATTTATTAAATACTGAATATAGATTTTAAAGACCAACATTATTTTGTGTAAAGGGAAATTTAAATTGTATTCAATATGTTTGCGTCATGAAGTCTTGGGTCTGTGAAACTCCAACAAGAAGCCTTGGAACTCCTCCAATAAGGCCTGGAGCCCCTTGAGGGATCTCTGGAAAATGACATTAATGATTCTTTAAAACTGGTCCAACATCCACTCAAGGATTATTGGAGTATCATGGTGAGATCCATTGGCTTCCGTGGATCTCACCATGATACTCCAATAATGCCTGGGATCCATTCAAGGGTTCCTGGACCCCCTCACAGGCCCTTGAAACTCCTGTTAAGTTCCATTGAACCCCTGAAAACTTGCAAAACTTCCCCTACAAAAACCAGCAAAACTCCTTCAATCACACCTGGAACCTCTTCAAGGATTCCTACTTCTCAAGGACCAACAGACCTTTTCATAGACGGCCCAAAGTCGCTCTCCAGATCCCCAAAAAAGACCCTGAAAGTCATCTAGTAACACCTGGAATACATTTTAGGGTCAACGGGAACTCCGTTGAAAGTCAAAATCCTCTCGGATTTCCAGAATTCTTGGGAGGGCCTTCAAGGAGAACTTAGGATTTTCAGAGCTTGTTGCAGGGGCCGTGTGGCCTTTTAGAAGTGTCCAGGGTCCTTGAAGAGGTTTCAGTCTCCAAGGACCTTTTTGAAGAGGTCCAGGAGCCCTTAACGGTTTTCCAGGCCACCCAATGTGGGTTTAAGCCCTTTTACATGGGCCACATCTAGGGGATCTCAAAGGGTTTGCAGGGAGTTTTTGAGGGGTCTTTGAAACACACACACAGACACACAAGGAGCTTCCTTGAAAGGATCCCAGGCGGTGTTGAATACCCTTAAAACCACCTTAAATACTCATTGAGAGTCCTGGAAACCCTTTTCAAGGACTTGACCCCCCCCCCCCTTTCCCGCGGACACAGACAACACGTTTCACCTGGAGGGCCCTGCCGCTCCGTGCGGATCCTCCGGTCCAGCCCGTCCCCCCCTCGGCTTCAAACGCATTCCGGGGTGGCCGCTCGTGACCTCCGCAGTAAATTAAGACGAAGTGGCGAATAAAGCCGCACCTGCAGGCTGACGTCTTCACCTCCAACACATGGGGGAGCCGTTAGGAGGCCGGTCCTCATCTGGAGGAGGAATCACCCCGAGACCGGGGCCAGAACACACACGGGCTCCTCTGGAGTCTGAACACGAGGTTAATAATCAGAATTATACATTATAATATCGCAATAATGTGTCGTTCGTTTTTATAGGTGAGGGCAACACAAGTTTATGCTACAATAAAAAAAACACAATTTGTCATAACACATAATGTCATTAATAGGGTTCATATAGGACTGTTGGAAGTTCTACAAAATACATATTACGTATGAGATCTGAAGTTAAGAACATCTAAAGTTCGACATTGTGTGACATTTTAAAATGTCACACAATGTCGAACAATAAACAGTTCTGATGTGTGACATTTTAAAATGTCACATCAGAACAAATGCGCCACACACACGAGGAACCTGCCGGTGGGGGAAAGTGTATAACAATAAAACAAAACAAAACGCACGGTGCAGTAACACAATAACACAAGACTTAGAAAAATATTCAAATTTACAATACAGACATGGTGAACAAATGAATAAATAACAGTATAACAAGTGTATATTATCAGAGGGCCAAGTGTATTTTAATAGAAAAGAAAGAGAAATATCGACCTGCCTGCATATTTAAACATAATTATTTTAAAGCTTGCACATTCCTTTGGAGCCAAGCAGGACCAACAGGTCTCCCTGACTTTGAACGGAATAACACATCCTCCTCCTCCTCCTCCTCCTCCTCCTCCTCCTCTTAACGTCGCTTTCACATCACAAGAAGCTGCAGACAAAAGGCTTAAAGTCAACATTATTTGCAGCTCTGTGTGTCTCTATTGTCTCGGCGTCAGTCCCCATGGAAGTCAGTTACCTGAGTAAATGCTGCTTGTGTCTGTTTTCAAGCTTTCAGAGGTCATCGCTCACACGGCGAGGAAACGACGTCACACATATGAGCTACTTCCACCAAATCGAATTTAATTAGGCTTTCTTTTGAGTTGATATTTTTTATTTTGATAAAGAGGACATTACACATTGAATCAATTCGACGAGAGAGAAGAAATAATCCCGCGCATGTGCATGCGTCATAGCAAAAGTTTAAAAAAACAACCGTTTTCTTGTGGTTTTATTATTATTATTATTAGATTTATGTGGGTAAAAAAATAAAAAATAGGCCTATGATTTTGTGAGTTTAGGGTCTGAAATAAGAGTTAAAGTGACGGGTTTGCCTTGTTGTGTGTCTGCATGCTGACGTGTTTTTTTTTTCTTTGTCAGGTGTGATTGTTGTGAAAACATTGTTATCATCTGCAGGAGGACGCACTGTAACAACCTGCAGTACACATTCATCACCTCTCACCTTCATCACCTGTCTCACCTTCAGCACCTGTCTCACCTTCAGCACCTGTCTCACCTTCAGCACCTGTCTCACCTTCAGCACCTGTATCACGTTCATCACCTGTCTCACCTTCAGCACCTGTATCACGTTCATCACCTGTCTCACCTTCATCACCTGTCTCACCTTCATCACCTCTCACCTGTCTCACCTTCATCACCTGTCTCACCTTCAGCACCTGTATCACGTTCATCACCTGTCTCACCTTCATCACCTCTCACCTTCATCACCTCTCACCTGTCTCACCTTCATCACCTGTCTCACCTTCAGCACCTGTCTATTTGCTCTGGCAGCTCGCTTTAATCTGTGATCAGTAAACACTCAACCCCTTTATACACAATGTGCACCACTGGGATATTATTTTATCCACACAGCCTTGCTATTTTTTATTTACTTTATTTCATTTTATAACACATTTTGTTGTTATATTATTAATCTGGATATAGGCTATATGGAAAACTGCTATTTTAGTGGTGGCCTAATTTAGCCCACATGCCAATGTGATTATGTCTTTAGCCTACAATATAAATCTATAAGGTATTTATATACCTTATAGATTTATATTGTAGGCCTTTTATTGGCTACGGGTGAAATTATTTTGAGTATTGTGTGTCTCTGCTACTCATCATTGTTGATCAATCATGTTATAGTCTGTTTTTTCTTTGACAAATGCTTACGCTAATTAAACACAAATAATAAAGTAGAAAAACTCCTCATTCATAATAATAAAAAAACGTCATCAGATTCATCCATAAAAAGACCGTCAATGGTATTGAGCATGCGCAGTCACCTCCCAGTGCTAGAATAACTGCCTCGCCATCCCATTGGTCGGCGCGCGCGTGTCGCCAGCAGCCAATCGGAGGCCAGGACGCGCGCACCGACGCGGCTCTTAGGAGCGCCGCTCGGAGTTTCTTCCTCAGAGGAAAACTTGGATCTGTTCGGAGAGCGGCGCTCGCTCACCCGCTCAATTAGCAGTTCATTACCGCGCTGCTCTGGGGTCTGTTTGACTGTGTGTGACTCACCACAGCTGTAAGATATAACCCCAAACAACCTGGACAGGACCGCTGGATTCACCTCTGGAGGTAAACTCAACTCCTTTCCTCGTGTTTTTAATGTTGATTTACAGAGTGTATTAGACCAGAAGCCATAAAGTTATAAAGCCAATTAAATGCAAGACAAGCCGACTAAGGCCACGGCCGAAGTCACGTGACGAATCATAATAATGATCTCTGGATGTGTTGATCATTTTAAGCTTCCAATAATAGATTTTCAGAAACTATAATTGTTTAAGTTAACTCCTTTTTGTTCGTGACATTTGGGGTCTAGAAAATGACATAACAGTTAAAAGCAATCATGTTGATATGTGTCCCTTTGATCGTATTAATATGAGGGGATATTTCTGCTGTGCACTTTCGAGACTTTAAAGAATATATATTTTTCTTTCTATTTTTAATTTAGACCATGTTTTTGCAGATTAATAAATGCAAACTATAGGCCACTATCTTTTGTCTTCTTCTTCATTAGCCTTGTGCATGGATCTTAAGTTTAGATAAATGAGCTCAGAGGTAAACAAAAAAAGAAGCTGAGAAGTCAATTTAAACCATGATTAGAAAAAAAAAAAGGTTATTGACACTTTATGGCAGATTATATTTAATATCATAGGCTATTATAGACTAAACATTGTATTTTCCCCAGGGGGTTGTGTTAAGCTATTATGCTATTTTATTAAGCCTCTATTAACTCCTAATAATAACGTAATAACACGCGTTCCTTCAGCCGGAGGAGGACTCGCACAGACATGTCAGTAAGCGCCGGGTGCGAGTTTGAGATCGACGTGGAGAGCCTGGAGGCGGAGAGCGACGACCAGGCCGCCGCCGCCGGCCGCGCCGCCGCCTCCGAGGACGACGGAGACGGCGTCAAGGCCGACGGTCGCCCGGCCCCCGGCGGCGCGGGCCCGGGCGACCAGAGGAAGCTGAGCCGGACGCCGAAGTGCGCGCGCTGCCGGAACCACGGCGTGGTGTCCTGCCTGAAGGGCCACAAGCGCTTCTGCCGCTGGAGGGACTGCCAGTGCGCCAACTGCCTGCTGGTGGTGGAGCGGCAGCGCGTGATGGCGGCGCAGGTGGCCCTGAGGAGGCAGCAGGCCACGGAGGTAAAGGCCCGGAGTGTGTGCGCGCGTGCGTGTGCGGGTGAATGTAGCTCAGTGCTTAGCAAACTTAGCATGTCCGTCTTTCAACCAGAGGATGCGTCCTTCAGCGAGACACTTCACCCGTGGCTGTGTCTTCGGTGTAGACAACAAAACACGTGTCAGCTAAATGTAATGTAATGTCGTGTGTGTGTGTGTGTGTGTGTGTGTGTGTGTGTGTGTGTGTGTGTGTGTAGGAATGATGCATTCAAGTGTTTTTATTCAGCAACAGCCAGTGAGCAAATTAAGACCCCATTAATATGTATTTGTCTTTATTTCTGGAGCCGACTAGTTATTCTGGATATTAACAATAAAACCAACATCACATCCGGGGACTCAGATTTGAGTTTGCATCTTTAGATTCCTTCAGATTTCTCTGGCTGTGCAGGCTTTTTTTAATGTAGGGATTTCCAGAACATGTTGATTTTGCTTCTCATAAGCCAGGAGCTTTTTTTTTCACCACTGCTTTATTTACTTTTTAAATCCAATGGCTCAGTCAGTGGCTACAGGGGAACAACCACATTAAACATGCAACACTATGTGTTTTAAAACTAGTAAATCAGTTAGATGTCAAACACACATCATCCTCAAATAGCATGATTTAAATGATATGTATTTATAGCATTAGTTGTGGATTATAGTCTCTTATATTATTTATGTTTTTAATTATGGAATTTCCAACAGCAGTGTTGCTCTGATTATTACAATGACTGTTGTGACAAAGTGACTAAATGTAAGTTGAATGCGCTTGGCTTCATAATTAACCCGTTAGTCTTCATATTCCAGTGAAACTGCTCTTTAATTGCTCTTTTTTATTTATTTGCGCGGCAGTGAAACACCATAACAGGCCCGGAGAGGCCACATGTTTTTCTGACTTATCGGCAGAAACATAATTCTGGTTCCTTAAACCGGTCTGTTCAGGAAAACAAGCCAGCCTTCATGTGTCCTAAAATAACACAACTATTTTTCAAAGTCAAGTTTGAGCCACTTTTGTTTTTCCACCCAAAGCATGTAGGGTTAGTGAAGTCTGGGTGTGTGCTGGCTCAGACAAAAGGATTTAAAGGTTATTTTTTGGGTGCTACGATATCTCTTTGTTTGACTGACTGAGCATGAATGGAAATCGGTGGCGTCCATGAAGAGTTTTTAATGTTTTCCCCAACAAACAATCACCATTTCATAAAAAGTGAAAGCTTTATTTACACGGCTCAATTAGTAGAATGTCTCACTCTTCCTCCAACAATTATAAAATTCTATAATTACTTGTAAACAAACACAAGTCGTCCTCTTTCATCTCCTCCTATATATTTCCTATGAACTTAATGTGTGTGTGTGTGTGTGTGTGTGTGTGTGTGTGTGTGTGTGTGTGTGTGTGTGTGTGTGTGTGTGTTTGTGCTGTGTGAGTGTTTTGACTGTGGTGACATTCAAATATTTGAGAATGTCTGAGGTCAAAATAATGAACCATGTCAGCTGGTATTTTAAAGATGATACCATATGGACGTTTTTTTCTTCTGTTTGAGTACGTGTGTGTGTGTGTGTGTGTGTGTGTGAGAAAACTTAATGTGTAACTTTTATTACACAGACTTGTGAACATATTGCAGTTTAGTGATACAACCAGACTTAGTTGTAAAACCTTTTTATTTTTTATTTCTTTATTATTTATCTTTTGAAATGCCCCAAAATCAGTGTATTAAACTTTTAATCTGGTGTTCAATAGATCCTGCTTCAACCTATTTAAAGACAGATTCTACTTTTAAAGATTATTATTAGAAGCTGGACTTGAGCTGTGCCAAATGGAGGAAATCTTTAAAAGGATCAAGAAAAACATCCCGGCAACAGTTTTTAAAGCCTTTCTTTTATTTCTCCGTTCATCAGGATAAGAAAGGAATATCCGGGAAAACAATCGCGGCGGAGAGGAGGACGATCTATCAGCGGCACATCCGACCGTCCACCATGCTCGCCAAAAGCATCCTGGAAGGTAACGAGGCCGCAGATCTGACAAATAGAAACATGTTTTATTTCTTTCTGATCTTTTTTTTTTCACGTTCCTCTTGGCTCCGTTCCTCCTATAGCTCCTCTCGTTCCCACTAACAACCAAAACATCGTAAACATCTGCGAGCAGCGACGTGATAAACGCAGTTGGCACACATAAGTTCACTGATAATCGTCTCCAGCATAGTCACAGCATACGAATAGGATTCCATCATTGAGCATGATTTATATTTCCCTGAAACCACAGTGAACATTCTTCTTTATCGCTGTTTTGCACGTTACAGCGTGAACGCTTCTGCTTGACATCTTGTCGTAGACCTCGAAATTAAAACGGGGGCTTCTTTTGGGCGACAGGGTACCGTCCGGTGCAGACCGACCCGTTCCTGGCGGCCAACGCGTCCCTCCCGCCGCCGCTGAGCGACCGCATGAGGAAGAGGAGGGCCTTTGCCGACAAGGAGCTGGAAAGCATCATGCTGGAGCGGGAGTACAAGGAACGAGAGCTGCTGGAGAACAGCCAGACGGCGTCGCTCATCTTCCCCAACGGCATGGCTCACCACGCCGCCGCCGCCGAGTACAACTACAAGACGTCCTACTCGCCGGCGGCTCCGGCCGAGCCGCAGCACAAAGAGCTGTGCGGCTTCCTCGGCCCCAACTGCCTGGATCTGTCCATGCAGTACCCGAACGGCTCGGCCAACGTGGAGCTCATCTCCTCCAACGTCAGCGTGGCCACCACCTACCGCCACTACCCGCTGCAGCCGTCACGTGGCGGCGGCGGAGGTGGAGGAGGCGGCGGCGGCGGCGGGTTTGTGATGTGGCCCCGCGGTGCCGCCAACCTGGGCGACGCCCTGCTCTACCAGCAGTGCCTGTTCAACGCCACGGCGGTGCAGAACATGAAGCAGGGTGCGTCGTGGGAGCACAAGGCGGCGTCCGCCGAAAGCCAGGAGCAGGAGGCCGCAGCCCGGCTGGGAGGGTCCCGAGCGGCCGCGCCGCCGGACTCGTCGGACCCCAAACCCCCCGGCGTCGCCCAGGCGGGGCAGCGAGAGCGCTCGGCCTTCTCTCCTCCCAAGAGGAGCTTTGGACAATCCTTCCCCGGCAACTCTCATTCCCAAAACTCCAGCCAGGTCCTGAACAAGCTGAGCAAGGACAGCGCGAAGCTGTCCATGAAACTCAACTCCTTTCACTCCCTCATCCAGCACTCGCTGGGCGAGAAAAGCGGCGGCGGGGCCGGGCTGGAGCTCCGGGCGCCGTACTGCAAGGAGCTCCTGGAGGAGGCCGCCCGGAAGTTCAGGGAGGGCTCCGTCAAGGACATGCATGCCGTGAAAATCACAGACAGGTACGCCAAAGACTTTCTGTCCAAGCCGGTCGGGACCAAGATGGCGTCCAGCGAGTCCTTGTCCTTCTCGGTGGAGGCAATACTGAAGAGGCCCGCGCCCGCCATGAGCCGAGCATTCCATTGATATCCATTCAGTGTCTTTTCTTGCACTATAAACGTCGGGTTGTCTCAGTAAGGGGGCGTCCACAAGTCGTGGTTTTTGGGGTCAAACTTAAACACACAGGCACTGCATTAGAAGCTAGACCAGCTCGGAACAATTTGTTTTCCCCGTGTAATATTTATGTACAGTATATTATATTTTTCCATGTGCATGTTTTTAATAACTTTATTGTGTAGAGTATTTAAACATTATCCCAATGTTTTCCTCATGTCAATAAACTTTAAAAAACTGAACTCTTTTCCATAAAAAGTCTTGTATTTCATTTTATGCTGGAGTTATGACATGTTTAACTGTGAACAGGTTTTTGTTTAGGTCAGAAGTTAGTCTGCACCCACTAATAAATAACTGCAGGTTTTTACATTAATAACAGTTCACATCCAACAGGAGATATAAGACAAATAAAAAACACCTGATTTAACTTACACATACAAATACCAACAGAGAGAAAAATGTTTATTACATTTTTTTTATTTTACATTTATCATTTAAATGTATTTTTTTGGAAATCTTTAAATTGAATTTTGACACATTTTGTAAATAGTAAGATTTTCAAAATAAGGGCCAAATATTCCGTTTACATTTATGTGTTACATTACATTTTAGTAATTGTAGTGTTGATAAAAAAAAAGATGATAAATCCAACAACAACTCCTATAACTAGAAATAAAATCAAATACAGTATGGCATACTTGGAAAAAAGTACATTTAGATATAAATATATATTATATATATATATAAATATAGATCAAATGTTGGTTGTTGACTTTTACATTTTTTAAGTCCTCCATAAATAAGTGCCTCGTCTTTTTATTTTCTATCTTCTCATTTAAATGCATATGTTTTGATAATATAATAATATTAAAAAAATATATATAAAAAAAAGAGCAGCAGAGAAACAACCTGTACGGACTTGGATTGTATTTCAGATAATTTACAAATTTAATTCAAAATATCTTGATAATAATTTTACAAAGCCTGAAGGTGTTTTACATAAATAAATAAAAAAGAACACAAAGCTGTGAATTCAGACTCACTCAGCATAATTGAAGGATTACTCCCGGAATGTTTAACACATTTATTTTTGATGATATTGTGTATTTGCATGAACATAAATCAGACAAACAAAACATATAAATGACGAGAGGATGTGGACTAACTGTTCTGCAGGAGTTTGGAAACACGATATCGGCCCATAAATCTGTGAGCAGCATCATCTCATCCGTTCAAGATGCATTTCTCCACTCATTCCTTTCCACTTACGGACTCTCTGTGTGTTTATGCATGTGTGTGTGTGTGCGTGTGTGCGTGTGTGTGCTTGTGTGTGTGTGTGTGTGTCTGTGTGTGTGTGAAGACGCTGAAAGACAGCTTCAAACATGGGTTTCACACGAGCTGCATGAACACTGATCCGTGTAATAATGAACAAAACGAGAGGGTATATTAAATAAATAAATAACAAAAAAGTCACTAATCTCTTCTTTTTGGCACAAGCGTTCACATTTCATCGACATGAATCTGCAGCCGAACCACTCAAAAGCTTTTCTTGTCACTTTGTTTTGTGGACGTGCGATGGTTTCAAAGAGAGTCCTGTAATTGGATTCGGCTGATGATGACACTTTGTGTCACCAGAGAGAGCTGACGTCACTTTAAATATGTTGTACAGTCTGTGTGTGTGTGTGTGTGTGTGTGAGAGACAAAGGAAATAACTTGTAAACTTCGGTTGTCATTTAATGTTATTTTGTCAGACCTCTGATGAGTCTCTGATGACGTCATTTTTCAAACTTTATTTATATGCTTACAACTTAATCCTTCATATATGAAGGATTAAGTTGTAAACATAAAAAAAGTACTAAATGACGTCACGTGAGACTCATCAGAGGTCAAATAGCTCCATACTGAAAATACCTACAGGGTTTGTGTGTTTGGCCTTTTGTCTAAAACAATATTAGAAGTTGATGTTTTCAGCTTGTAAAGTAAAATACAGAATATTTTATATTAAGATATAATTAAATAAAGTACCTCAAAAAATTGTACTTTAAGTAAAAAACTTGAGTAAACAAAGTCTACTTTCCAACTCGGCTGTCAACACTTTTCCCCCAAATATTACATAATATCTATTCAGAGAGTGCAGGTAGTACAAAAAGTGTGGTCTCCATGGTAACACAGCTCTGATAGCGTGACATGTTTAGCCCTGATGTATCAAACCTTGAGATAAGAGCACAATAAAGACTTTGTTTTTTCTATAACTATCTCTCTGTGTGTGTGTGTGTGTGTGTGTGTGTGTGTGTGTGTGTGTGTGTGTGTGTGTGTGTGTGTGTGTGTGTGTGTGTGTGTGTGTGTGTGTGACAGCAGTTGGCTGCTGAGCAGAAGGTGACAGTGTTTGTCTGCACTAACCGCCACTGATTAGTATCTGCTGAAGGTCTCATTCCCAAAGTGTGAGATTTAAGCAGTCAGCAGAGGGAACTGAGTTGTTCACCCCCCCCCCCCCCCCCACACACACACACACTAACACACACTCCTCTTATAAACAGTTGTAGTTCACACAGTAGCATTTTGTTTGGGGTGTCGTTTAACATTGTGAGACTTACTGATGTTGGGAAAACACACATACACACACACACACACACACACACACACACACACACACACACACACACACACACACACACACACACACAGCCTGGGAAGTTTGTCTTGCGTGTCTTTCAAGGCTCAGGGAGACAACAGAAAGGAGTCCATTGAGTACAATAATCCAGAGAAACTGTAATATTCTACGATAAACTGCTTTACTTTACTGTAAATTGTGACTATGTATTCAATATAGCATACTGTGTTATACTAATATGTTACTGTTTTATTATATCATATATATACTATCTGGTTTACATTCACTACCTACTATATTTACAATGTGTCCCTTTCTTGCCGTGTCATTTTGAGTTTAATTGCTCTTCTGTAGCTTCTATTTATTTTGTATTATTATTTTGTATGTAATATTTCTAAGAATAATGCTATAATGCATTTATGTCTTTATTTCCTTTTAATTTTCTCTGTTTTTATGGAATTTTTTCAGTCTTTGTGATGCTCCAACATCTTAATTTTCCCTCTAAGGATCAATAATATCTTATCTTATCTTATTGTATCATCTTTAAGCCACTGATCAATATTCCCCACCCAAAGCTTTATTTTATGTACAGAGAACGAATTAGACTATACATTGACTTGTCTTAGTTTGTTGTCGTCTCTGACTGCAAAAAAGTTAATAAAAACATTTACAAAATAAAGTTATAATTGGAGGTTATACACAGAACAGTAATTAGACATAAATTAAACAAGAAATTAGACATAAAAAGTATAAAACCTAGTCGTATATGACTTTTCGTCTATTACAAAAAGTACACGGCTGGTACAGGTGAAATTGCGAATGGCTCATTAAATCAGCCAGCTGCTGTCTTTACAGGTTAATTTGGGAACATTAGCATGTTAGCAATTTAGCACAAAGCATAGCTTTAATCGTGTTAATCATGTTTATCGGTGAATGCAGAGACCAATCAGCCATGGACAATACTTCAACAGTGATCATATGTATTCATTTATTGGAACAAAACAAAACACACACACAAAAAAACAAAAAAATGGTGGGTACGAATATCCCCGGCTACAACACAACAGCTCCATTCTTCTCCGGCCCATATAGTATTCTGCTGCCCTGCCAGTGACCGCCCGAGTCGTCTCTCACACACACGCACACACACACACACACACACACCTACGATGAACCCTTCTCCAGGTGTTGAATCAAGCCATCCGTTCTACTGTTGCCGTTGTCACGCCACTACCTCCCAGCACCATCCGATACGCCACAATCCTCTTTGCACATTAAAGAATCTATTAAGCGCGTCACACACACACACACACACACACACACACACACACACACACACACACACACACACACACACACACACGCTCGGTCACAGACAAGTCCCACGGTGGGTTATTTTGACTCGAGGAGTAAATGGCACATGTTGTATTTTGCATCGGCGGTCAGCGGGCGTGAAGGAAACGGTCGAGGATTTCTATTCATTTGTGTCTACCAGCAGCAGCGGGCAGAGGAGCGCCGGCCCGGTTCACGCCTTCCCTCCCAGCACCTTGTAATCCAATAAGAAATGTGTAGCATGTGCAGCTTTTTTTTGACAAGTAGCTCTCACTTAATTACCATGTTGTCAGGGCTGACAGGCCCTGGAGGGGTGGGGGGGGATAGGGGCGAGAAGGCTGGTGGTTCATGGCTGAAGGGGACACTGGGAAAATCCTGAAAACACGCTCACACACACACATACACGGTATGTTCACACACACGTAATGTGTGAGGCAGTTGAGGCAGAAAAAGACCTCGTTGTTTGACTTTAACCTCCATGACCGATATTCTTTGTTGCAAATGTGAGCTGAAAGTACCACAGAGAGATAACAGCGAAGGGAGACGTGTTGTTTTTTTAATTTTATTTTGTGTGTTCAGACATGCGGAAAAATGTTTTGAGTGTTGAGTTTGTTTCCAGACGCTGGTGCCCCCATGTTTTAATGAAGCGCAGTAAAAGTGCCCTCTTGGTAAGTCCCTTTTTCACGGAGGCAGTTCATCCCTGAAGTGTTCATTTCTGCCTGCATGGGGTGTAGCAGACCCCAGCCGAACGATGGTAAAAGCGTACTGATGATTTCAGAGCCAGCCTGATTGATGAACATAAGTTTATTCCTTCCTCCTTTATTCTCAATCCATATGTCCCAAAATCAACGTAAGAGCAATGGAACACATAAAATAAAAATGAGCTCTTATCAGTGTGAAAAGTTAGCTAACATTAGCACCTTATTACATACATACAATTACACATTGACAGGCTAACTAAAACAAAGTCACAAAACATATAATAAAAACCCAATAAAACACAAAGTACCTTGTTCCCGTTCCAGCTAGGTGCTTGGCCGTTCCTACATTGTCTTTTCTACGTCAGACACCGTTACCTTCATTATACACCGTCATTTTGACCTGCTTCTAAAACGGAGTCAAGTTACTAAATTGACATATATATCTCGCCGGAAGTCCTTCAAAATAAAAGGACCCAAAACATACAAAGACACTTACAAAATAAAAGCTTGCAGAAAATAATCACCCTATCAAAAGAACCTCTTCAGGGTCAGTTACATGGGGTCAGAGGTCGATGTTCTGTACCCTCCAATGTAACACACCTCAAGACCTTGTAGCCGCGTCCAGACCTTTAAATCCAGTTTGATCCAACTGAAGAAACGCCAACGACTAATGGAGACCGCCATGAACACGGCTTCAAAAGGTTGTTCTGCTACGAGATGCCGGTTTAAGACTCTGGCTCACGTATCCTCACGCACCATGTTCGTTCGATATCGATGCAGTAAAAGCTACTCCTCATTTTGTTGGCGTTTTCCTACGAAAGCCAGCAACACGTTTCAATTTACGGTCGCTACATACAATTGGCCTTTTCCAAATAGACCTCCGTCTACACAACTATAGGTAGGTTTAGGTACAGATCGTAGTTTTGGCTAAAATAACCTTGGGCCATTGTCTTGTCGTTTCACACGGGGAATGATAACTGTTTGTTGCAACCATCCACTTTCCCTGCTGCCATTCGTGGGATACATCTACATAATCATGATGCATTATTGTTCGTAGGCTACAAACCCCAGATGAGCTCAGTCTGCTCTGGCACTTTTCCCGTATAGCGCCTTTGTTGGCGCATCGCAGCGCTTTTTCTCGGACCTTCTTCATTTGTGTCCCGAACCGTCATTTTAAGCTCTGACTGCCACCTCTTTAATAAAAACATTGTGAATCTTCTACCCTAAAAAACAAACCTAAAACATTTAACACAACACACGAATAAACCTCCAATGGAAGTCGACCAGAGTGGAGGCGAAGCTGCAAACCAATCACAGGACTCTGACGCCTTCGCGGGTCATTCGATAATAGAAACGTCCCACAAACTTGTTGAATATTTAATACAATGACAAAAAAGACACGTTCCTGAAAAAAATATATTGAATACTGAAATCATTCCTGCCTCCAAAGCAACTACAGCATCAACATGTTTTAAAAAATATATCTAAACCTCCAATGTCCTGTTGCCTCCTGGGGCTCGAGAACGATGTATTCCACCAGCAACACCTGTGCTCTTGTTTCTGTTGTTGCAGTAGCTTCCAGCATCATCACTTCTGCTCACAGTGGGGTGTGTTTGTGTGTATGTATGTGTGTGTGTATGTGGAGCGGGGGCGAGACACTTCTGCAACACAAACTGACATTTGGAGCACTAAAGAAGACAAATGAAGCGTCAGCTTGTGGCTCAAAGTAAACAGTAAACCTTCACCTCAGGTCCATAAAACAATCAGGACGTGAGCGGAGGTTGCATCAAGTCTGTTCACTGTATCGTGCCGTTCCTTTCAGTCAGTGAAGACGAAACGTAACCAGGGAGACAACTTGAATTTGCAAGTCGAAGCTACTCGAAGGCGTGTCCCGTCTTCCTCTTGAGTCCTTTTTGAAACATTCGCAGCCACTTCAAATCCAGATGATAGCCACATTTGCAAGTTAATGCAAATGATTGTAAATCTCTTGAGCGGCCAGCGGTTTGGGAAGACGAACCTTGAGAGGAAAAGAAGAGGAAAAGAAGATGCAAACGGGCACTCTTTTTGTGTCGTCTGCTTGCACCAGCAGTTTGCAACACGTGCCGGCCCACGCCGCTCATCGCCGCTCCTCCCAAAGTCTTCTTTATCTACCCAACTTTTTGGGTTAGAAAAAAAAAAGTCTTTATTTTTGTGACTTACACAAACATTGGTGTCTTCTCCACCTGCGGAGCTCTTGCAGGGGAATTTGCCAGTCTAAACGTTCATGTAAATGCTATGGAAAAGTGCTTTGTGTTGCATTGTCACCCAAAGTAAATATCGTGTACACTTATCACAAATGTTATTTCTGTCAGGGTTGTTGTCTTTGCCGCCTTCTGCAGTAATATCTCTTGAGTCTGTGTGAGTGGTAAAAAAAAAAAAGGAAAAAGAAAGGGCAGTTGCGGCTGCTGCTGCACCGACACCACTGCACTTAGAGGTCGGCGCAGCTGTAATTCTACAGAGGTAGATGATCACCTGGCTGAAGCCAAGCAGAGTAAACACCAGGATTGCTGACACTTAAACGCTCTGATTTGCATAAGGCCTATAAGAGTGTATTCAAATGTACACTCCTTACACACAGCCTCCCCTCAGGCAAACAGAACGTCTATGTTTAGAGGGAGACGTCTACTTGTTGTCTTTTACTGCTGAGTCCAAAAAAGACACATTGGTTACACAAAAAACAACATTTTAGTGATTTTTGATGCATGTGGTTTCTTTTGCATTTATAGGATGAAACAATGCAAGAACTCTTATAAATATCCCTCCACTGTTCATGTGCAAATTACTGAGTAATGAGACAGACATCAATCAGTTAAATGATTGGGTGGAAATGAATCATGTTAGGAATGACGTGTCCTTGATTAGCATTAGTGGTAAAAGCTACTAGTGCGGTCAGAATAAGAGGCGTGAACCCGCGTGAAATGTTTTTGTCGTACATCGTTGTAACTTGCGTACTTCAGTAACGGCACTACCATTGTTATTTGAACCCAAACAACAATCTTTTGTTTTGTCTTATCTTATCTTCCAGAAAATATTTTGAAAAGGCCGCATGCAGAGGGGAACATGTCACGTGTTGCTGGACTTTTCGAAAAGCACAAAAAATTAGGTGTAAGATATCAAACGAACCGTTGTTGGAGGATACGCTGCCTGGACAGAGCAGATGTTAATTTAGTGGGAGACCCAATGAAAATTATGTATTCATTATATATTTTGGCTTCCACAAACCTGTTTTTTACCCTGTTCAATTAGATAATAAAAACATAGTCTTACAGTATCCATCATATGAGCTAACACTCAGGCTAAGTGATTGCTAGACCTTCATAGACCTCCATTATAAGTGTCAGAAGATATAGAAAATATATAGTTATCAGAAAATGGGCTTGAGAATGACAGATCAACGAACACGGAGAGGGGTCTTTCCCTCCTGCTTTGATTATTGTTTCTTCACTTGAACGTTTGAGCTGCACAATAATATATGTGCAGAGACTCGAAGACTGTTTTCGCATTCATCTGCAGGACCATTTCTCTGAGTTTAAATGTGGAGGTCAAGGTCCTGGAACATGCACCCATACATGAGCACTTGAAATATAATGCAGTTCGATGCAGCAGAATAGAAGATTAGCTGTGGACACACACAGAGATTCACACACTCATGCACGCACAAAACCGATTTCATTATCTCCTGGCGAAGATAACAATAAATCTTTGTTTTTCACAGTGAGTCTGTTTCTCTTTTAAGGATTCCCGTCGGTTTATGTGCAGCGTCTTCTCAGTCCTGGCCCCTCGTCTCTTCACGTCGTGCGGCCAGCTGTCTCTGGAGAGCAGCATGTATTTCCACAGTGAAAGATGGATTTAATAATCTGTCCTCAGACCAAAAAAAGTCAAACTCCAGACTGGAACTTCCTGCGTCTGCATGGGCAGAGCGGGACGCTTTTACTGGTCCATCTGGAGGAGCCGATGGTGCTTCCCACGTGTGAATGGAGGGTTGAGACCGGTGGTTTACTGCTCCTACTAACACTGTCGTTACTTCTTCTTCAGTGAGTGATAGATGGGACGTGTGAGCCGGCTTCAGGACGTGCTATTAAATGCAGTCAATGCAGGATTACGTGTGCTGTATATGTCGTGCTGCTTAAAATCATGGTTTGTCTGAGGCCTGTTTTTCAAATCAGCAACACAATTGTCAATAACAAGAAAAAGCACAAACCATTTATATCCACACAGATTTGTTGCTCCTTTCAGCTCATTGTTTTGGGGTTTCTGTTCTTTTGGTTACTGTTTTGGTTCACTGTCTTTGGCTGCAGCAGGCAGCTGCCACTGGTGAAAATGGGCTTTGAGCCCACTGTACACACGGCAACAAACAACAGACTGGGGAGCATGCTGCCGTTATTTAAAATTTTACTTAATATAATGGCGCGTGTAAGAAGCGAGGAAGTCGAGTGGTGAATGGCTCAAACAAACGCGTGACTTTCATCAAGAGGCTACGCTGTTAGGCTACGCTGTTAGGCTACGCTGCTAGGCTACGCTGTTACGCTACGGTTGTTACGCTACGGTTGTTACGCTACGGTTGTTACGCTACGGTTGTAAGGCTACGTTGTAAGGCTACGTTGTAAGGCTACGTTGTAAGGCTACATTGTTACGCTACGTTGTTGCGCTACATTGTTGCGCTACATTGTTGCGCTGCGTTGTTATTTGAACACGAACCGTGAACTTTTTTTCTAAACTGAACAAAGTTATATTTGTTGCTTAAACCTAACAACTTGTTTCACAATGTGGCATTTTGCGTTTCTGTGAGGTTGATATGAAACACATTTAGGATAGAAACATTAACTTTTATTGCATCCCGTGGTTTGCAGACTGGCGACTGAGTTGTTACATCCATGTTTACTTGCTATCAGCTTCTTCTTCCCTGCCTTTGCCGGCACATTGCTGCGTCTCCTGGGACCTGAAGGTCAGACGTGTGCTTATGTCATCGCAAAAGAATAAACTAAACAGGGATCCACTCATAAAAGTGTTATCAGCAAGTCCTGAACTTCACCAAATCTGAAATGAACTACTCAAACAGGGGTATTTTGCTTGATTCGACTAAACACACACATACACACACACGCACACACACACACACACACACACACACACACACACACACACACACACACACACACTAGTGCTTGACTTCCATGTCCTTGACTCCTCCGTTGCACCTGTCGAGGTGTGAAAACGTATTCTTATTGTCGCATTGAGTTCGGCCCTCCAGGTTTCTGCACAACTCGGCCCCATTTTAACCTGAGATAGAACTCTGCTCGCCAACAATAACTAAAAACACCTGTGTGAGAGCCTCCACCCGCTATTATGTAGCAGCCTCACCAGAATGTCGTAAAACAAACAAATGAAAAAAACATGAGCGCCGAGCGTTCTGCGTGCCAAAAGTGCTCCGCTGCTCCATTTAGCTGCCCTGAATGCAACAATAACACAGTTTCAGCGTTTTCTTTCTTCCCGTGAATGTTACCTGAATAACATTCGTACGGTCGGTGGGAACCTGCTGACCCCCAGGAAGGTTTCAGGGCGAGGCTTTCACCTTGGAGCTGATTCTGACAAAACCTGTTGCCACTGTGACACTTTGGCCCTGTTTAGTCAACACGGCCTGTGCTATTCTCTCTGTTTTCACGTCAACACATTTTGTCTCCTGTACAATACACTGTGCGGAAACAGGTTTACATTTCTTATCTGTTTGAAGAGGCTGTTTACACTGTCGCTGGATGGATTCATGTATTTTTTTTGGGTGTTCAGACAGACGTCTTATCTGAGAAATCTGTTGCTGTCAGCTTGAATAAGACAACAATGCTGAGAAAGACATCTATGATCTGATGTATAAAAAGCCATAAAAGGAATAATGTTATTGTGAGGTCCAAAGATCGGGGACGTTAAATATAATCTTACAACAATGAATATTTTCTTTGCATGTTTCAGATCACTAATCATCAACAGAAATGTATATTTGAATTAAGTTTCACTTCCTGTTTCCTCTCATAATAATAAAAGGCTACCTGCATACAAATATACTTAAAGATTCACTTGCTATCACTCTCTCTTATATATTTTGTGCATATTTTTGGGAAATTAATAAATCACAGTGAACTTTTTTAACCTACCTAGGAGGTTATGTTTTCGGTTTGGTTTGTTTATTTTTCAGCAGGATTACGGACAAACTAATAGCTTGAGTTTCATGTAAAGCCTGGTGGAACGATGAGCCGAGGAAGAACGCAGTCAATTTAGGAGCGGATCTGAATCAATTATTTTTCCCTTTTGTTAAAACGGCGAGATATAGCATAGGACAGGCAGGAGGGTCGGTAGTTGAAGTTGGTGGCACCTGTCCAGGCCAAACATCAGCTGCTTCCCATCCTCACACCTGTCCTGGGTTTTGTTTGGTGAAAGGTTTTGCACAAACATATTCCCACTCAGCTGTCCACTGTTGCGATCACTCTCCACTGGTTGTTTAGTTTTATATTAAATACGCAATAGTTAATCTGTAGGTCTGGGAGTTTTTTCCCCTTTAAAATTGTTCGTCTTTTTTTTTTAAACAATTTGTCCCTGAGCTCAGACAGAGGTGGTGTGCATTGCTTTTGTCTGCTTAGATGACAACAACTGGCAGAGTTAGCTATGAAATCATGTGTTCCCTGGGTGAGTCTCACGATATAAACTATAAACATTGTCAAAGAAGGGCTGTCCTGCGCACTTAGTAGAAGAAGGAAGGGAGACGGACTTTTCAAACGCAGTTTGAATGGTAAAAAGATAGGAGGAGATATCAATGTCAAGTGAGTGATTTCAACACGTTGACCCAGTTGAACATTGCACATTTGATCAAGGGGTAAAAAAACATCACCTGAGAACATAAAACCCCCCCCAAAAAAAATTGTGATGTTGAGAGAATATTGAGCTGAGGAACGCAGATTTTAATGTTCTTGAGCATCAGCATTTTAAAATGAGAACCTTGTTACAGACGTCTTAAATCTGCACTACATACGAGCTAAAAGAGGCTAAAAGAGGCTAAAAGAGGCTAAAAGCTAAATGTCCCACGCATGAAAACACTAGTTAGTCTGAGTTTTACAAGTATGAAGTTCTGTAAATGACTCAATTTGGCAGTAAATAGGCTGAAAACCATAGACAATGAGCAAAAAGTGTCTGTGTGTTTGAAACCACAAAACCTTTCACATTACAAGGTCATGAGCTCTGCTGTTGAGATAGAACATACGAGTGATTCGTGTCACCTGGACTCTGAACATGCTGCTTCACCTGCTCCACACATGGGACGGTTAAAAAGTTCCGAAAAGGGTGATCCGTCCGGGCTGAAGACGCTTTGTGTTTCTGCTCATGTAACTGAATTATCACAGAGTTTACACGAGGAAGGTCTCGTCAGCGATAACCGTCCCAGTAGGAGAAGCTGAGCGAGTCGGGGGAATAAAATCCAAAGCCTGTGGATGAAAAGTAAAACCCTCCGTATATTTGACTCCACCTTTTAAATTTTTTACAGGACTTTCTCTTTCTTTTATTTTACGGTGCCACATGAAAGTGTTTTATGGGGAACCTGCGTGACACGGGAGGGAGGATACCACCTCTGAAGTCGAATTTGGACACTTGACTCATCCAATACATCACCTGTAAGTCTATCTTTGGGAGAGACAGCCGAGCGGCCTTTGATCAGGGCGATTGCAGAGTCAGTGCCTTCAGTTTCACGGGAGGAGGTTATTCCATACTGTAGTGCTGTACAATACAACTCACATGTGTCACGTGTTAGTCAGAGTCTGGCCTCACTGTAAACAGAATAGGTTATGAACTTCCTCAATGGAGGTGAACATTTTCTGTAATCTTCATGTTTAAATTGCTCTGAATCTTGAGGTCATTGACGGGACACTAGGATGTCAACTATGTGGGAAACTGTGTTTGGCTTCATCACTTAGAAGCATAAATTAAAGAATACAACTGAGGACCGATACTTATAACATTCCTATAATAAACACTGGCTCTTTAGAGCCACTGAAGACCTTAAAACGAAAAAAATCCCATTGTGCAGATTAAAGTATTATATTGTCACGTATACGTAGATATCATATTGGATTAATATAACTTCTGCATTAAAGTGAGCAGCATTTTAATGGCTTAGTACAATCTAAACAAATGTATGTACTTCTAATTAGTTTAAAGTATAACAGGGCTTCAATACTTGCAATTATCTGCAGCTATAGCTGTGAGATAAATGCAGTGAGTTCGAAATGTATCTTTAAAATACGAGTATGAAGCAGAATAATACAGAAACACTCAAGTTTACTACAATATTTGAGTAAATCTCCTTTTTAGGTCATAGTTTGATCTCTTATTGAACTGGCCGCTTGACTTCAAAGTTAATATTCCACTTTTCAATGGAAAACAGATGAGCGAAAACACCTGACGACAAAAAAAACACACACACGTCGTCTCAGCACTCGCAGTGCAGAATATTTACACTGAAACAGGATCTTCGGTTTCCTGTCCAGCACGGCGTTTAACAGGAGGTTTGATGTGGATTCACGCTGCAGAACTCATTATCAAGAACCAATGAGGCTGAAAAATATTCTCACCTTGTGACAACTTTGACTCATTTAACCTGCAGAACAAAGACTCCCCCACCCCTTTTCTTTCTGAGTGTACATGAGAACAGTTGATGAAAGAAACAAGCTCAAGGAAAAAAAAGAAAATCACACACAGACATTATTTACCCACAAACACGCCGCCGGCGAACACGGGCAGAAGTCAGAGGGTGAACCGACTCTCTAAACCAGCATAAAGTGTGCGTTTGGTAAACCGATCCACCTGTAGGAAATTCATCAAGAGCGTCTTTGGAGGACGGCAGGAGGTCTTTTCACATGTGCAACTCAGCTGCTCTCCTTCTGGAGGGAAACCTGCTGCACACGTTACAGTGACGGAAGGCAAGATTTACGCCTCTGCTCGGACACAAAAAAAAGAAAGAAAAGAAAGAAAAACCTCCTCAAAGCCACAAAATCCTCCGGGGTGATTATTGCTCCGGGTGCATTGTAAGCCGTGATGTAACTTTATATAACGGTGATACTAATGACTCTTGTGGTTTGCATGTGGAACAACTTCCCAAAGTCCTAAACTTCTCAGGTAGCGGGAACCCGCTGCTGCGGTGGTATCTCTGCTCCATCACAAGTAATATATGCGTGCAAAGAGGCAGGAACAAGCTCCACTTCCTCTGGGCCTGAGAGGGCAGTGTGGACAGCGGAGGGCCTCGTGTGAACAGCCTGCACTGCTTTTGAAAAAAAGGCCTTCTGAGGTAAAATATGAACGTTTGAATAAATGCTATCAGGTGACAACTCATGGACTTATTTTAGAAAGGTCCAGAATGAAAGGGAAGCTCTAGTGTGAAGACACTCAAAGTTGGGATCGTTCACCCGCGTGTGAAAGAAGTGGCTGCTGTCCTCAGGTTTTGCTTGCAGTATTTATTTTATCGACACAAAACGATTAAGACATGTTTTGGGTCCAAACCACATGAGAACGAAATTATAAATAAATCATTTATACAATACATTTGTAAAAATAAATAAAATATTAAAAGGTAAAAACACTTCCTTGGCTCTGGGGAAGGTTAAAGGTTTATATATTACATATTCACAGATCAGTCAGTGACCTTGTTGGAAGTTCAAGGTCTCACAGGTTTTACCAGCTTTACTTTTATAATGACAGCGGTGAAAAGTAACAAAGTACATGTACTCCAGTACAATTTTGACTTACATGCACTTAATTTCAGAGGCAAATATTGTACTTTATACTGCACAGCAGTATAACATTTACTAGCTGCAGCATTCAAGTGATGAACACATTAATGCATCAATAATGAAACAGTGTATATTATTCGACATAGTGAGTACTTATACTTTTGGTAATTTAAGTATATTTTGATACGAACGCTTTTGTACTTTTGAAGAACTCAAGGCAAGACTTTTACTTGTCAAAAGTATTTCTGATATTCTTACTTCTAGTAAGTTGTAGTTGTAGCTTTAGATTTATTTACACAGAACAAAAGCACGGTTAAAACCCGTCATCAAAGATCCAAGAGAATATAAAAGCGAGCTAAAATAGAATAGGACCGGTTTAAAATACAATAATAAAAGTAACAGTGTAGCGTCAGAAAAGATTTGGTAACAGAAAAGTCTTTAGCCTGTATCTTAGTCAACATAGCGGGACGACGTAGAAGGACGACGTAGTGGTTTCAGTATTGCAATTAATATTATTATTATTATATTAATACATCCATGACAGACTCAGCTCCTGTTGCAGCAGTGATTACTGTTAAGAGGCTCAGAATGAAACTTTGACGCAGAGAATTATAAAGATTTTAACTTCTCGTATTACTCGAGTTCTCCACTGATTTCTTATCTGCAGTCCACCTGTTACATTTATAAAAAAAACATCCCATGCGTCTGAGCTACATGAGACTGGAAATGTTTAATATAATTCATCAAACATGGCTCCATGTGGACCAGTGTGAGAGGAGCTCTGGTTTCCAGTCCTCTAAAAGCGTTACCTTACTGCCTCGGTGCCTCTAAACCACAGGTGAGCTGAGCTTCGTGCTCCGCCTCCACCAGCACACTCTCGACAGCTGCAGGTTTCACGTGTAGGAACACTCGATATGAAAATGGAAATAATCTGATCTTGAGTCCCGTCGGCGCAGTAAAGACTCCCGACGTGGAACCACAGAGATTTATCTGGATTAAGAGTGAGCTGTGATGGTTTTAATATTAGTCGACAGGAGCCGTGTTGTGTTTTCACATTTCTGGACTAGTGCCGGGTGACTTTTATTGGCAATGCTTCCTTTGTGGGAAAAATATGTATACAAACAAAAGCAGCTTTTGGAAGTAGTACTTGGATTTACCTATAAGTAAAAGTACCAACATCAAAATGTAAAGGATACTCTGTTACGAGTAAATGTGCTGCATTCTATTTCCCACTTTGTACTTTAAGTATCAAAGGTACTGGTTCTGCAGTAACATGTCACCTGTGACTGATTACACTATTATATTTGACTGTTATAAAAAAAAGAAGAAGATCTGATACATAGGTTTTTTGTTTGGGCCTCTAAACCGAGACTGGTAACATCTCATGTGTATATCTAGATAAATACTACTAAAACTAAAATGACAATAAGTATATTCCAGCAGACTTTACAGACTCTTAAAGCAGTTGTTACTATGTAAGTTAATAAGTATATTCACTTAAGTACTATACTTAAGTGCAATTTTAAGGCACTTAGATCACATCTTGAGAAAACCCTTTACTTTGTATTCACTATATTTATTTTACATTTTGTTACTTTGCCGTATCAGATTAATAATAAAACATACAACAAATAATGTAATATTATGCTTTTCCTAAACGTAACTAAGTAGTTCTGCTGCCTCAGTAAAACCGAAGAAATAAGTAAACCTACGCTGGAGGTTTATTTTGAATAAATACTTTTTTAAAGAGACTTTGTTCAGAAACAAGTGGAAACTGATCGTTTCCTGTGAACATGGAAGTTTATTTAAAAAGAGCGGAAAAACTGACCCGTCGTCCCCGACTCGTCCACTTTGACTTGTTGCAACTAAATTATTCTGAAATGGGCCATTCTGCATCGTGAGTATTTCTGTGGTCGCCGGCTTTAAGTGCATTTTGATGCTTTTCCTGCTTAAACGGGTCCAGTGTGTAGATTTTGGCGGCTAGCGGTGAGTTTGCAGATTACAACCAACTGAAACTTCTGCTGTGACCTACGAAGGTCCCAATGTAGAGCCAGTGTTTGGTTTGTCCCTTCTGGGCTGCTGTAGAAACATGGCAGACTCATTCTACCAAAAAACAAAACTATTGGTATTTTCAGGTGATTATTCACCTTAATAATATTATACTCCATTTCTGCAAATAGATCCCCCTGAATTATAAACACTGTACCTTTTTTTTAAAGTAACATGTAAATGCAAGACCTTTACTCGTAGCAGAGTATTTCTACACGGTGGTATTCTGTCTTGAAGTGACTGCTTGTTGAGTACCCGACCTGGAGCCACCTGAGCCGTGTCTGTCCACGAGGGTTTGATGGGAAACCCAGACAGCATGTGTGGTGTTTTACTGTGCGCTGCTCTTCTGTTTCCTCGTGGAAAAAAAAACGCACAAAAAACCCTCACATCCATGAAACACAGGTTTTTAGCTGCCCGGCCGACCAGGAAAGGGGACTATATAGGCTATAGCATGACATGTGTAAGCAGATCTCTCTGCATTTGAAGTTTTAAAAGCTTCTGCCTGAAAGATTTAGTATTAAGAGGGGGGAACTGTATACGACACCATTCACTGGACCCCTTATAAATTGGAATCAATTTTTCAAAGGGAAACAATAAAATCCCTTTTTCCTTTTCCCCTCTTGCCATGCCATGCTGACGGCTCCATTTAAAACGGGCCGATCCAACATTCTTCCATCATTACTGCTAAGTATCCGCCTCAACCTTAATAACCGTCACTGACAGAGCTGAGGTTGGAGTTGAAGTTTTAACGGCCCAATTTGAGCCATTTTTACATTACATCAGGATATGTTGTGGTATTGTTTGGGCGGGTGAGATAATACGGGGGCCGGGGAGAACGACAAAGCCAGTGACTTCCTACAAATTGAGCCGTCTGATGATGAGAAAAGCAAAGTCTTGAAAGGCTCCCATATGTTTAAAGAGGAGGGTTTCTGGTCCCGTCACGCTTCACTCACAGGACTTGTAACACACACAAAAAAAGTCTCTCTCTCCGGACATATTGGTGACGCCAGTGGCTCCCATTCGCTCTTTGTCCCCAGTCATCACCGCTTTCATCGAGATCCACAAAGTTTGTCCAATAACGGGCCCAACGACGTTTATCGCTTCGGTTTATTGTCTCGGCTATTCCTTGTTGAGAAAATGTCACCGGCTGTGTAAAAGGTGAAACTCTCACATGAAAGGGAACACAGACGACCCCTTTTTTTTATGTGCTTCAGTTTCCGTCCTCCATGAAGTGCTCTGCTTGTGACATCCAACAGTGTCCCAGGCTCATCACTAAAACTGTGAGTTCACGTCAGAGTCCCAGCGGTATAGTGCAGGAGTAACACAAGTGTCCAACATTGGTTAAGATATTTCAGTTTTCTTCTTCTTTTTGTTAATGTCTGAAAATTCTAAATTAAACTTATATACAAATACAAACGTGTCATCTGCAAAATGTATTAAAAGTGTCGAAAGTAAAAGTTGCACATGCAAAATTATTCAGTTTCGTAAGAACATTTAAATAAAAATATATGTTGAGCCAAATGTAGATACTTTGGGTAGATTAGTTTCTTACTCATACTCAGTATATACGGTTTAATGTTTTTTTTATTTATTTAAAAAGTAACAAGTTATATGTACTGGAGTAAAATATTATTTCCTTTCAAAATGTGGTAAAGAAGTTTTAAAGTGGGATAAAATGGAAATTAAGTACACGTCTTTGTAGGAAACTTCGAGGAAAATGTTGCAAAATCCTAACTGAGTTTCCTCTAAATGCGGAAGTTTATTTTGAAAAGCCGAGCGAACATCGCCACGTGTTGCTGGACTTTCTTATAAAAACGCATAAATAACAGTTACTTTTCATGAAATTTCTTCTTCTTGCCCTTTCTTCCTCCACAAGAAAAAGACGAGGCTGATGCAAATGAAAACGTGCACCCAATGCTTGCACATGCATGCACCTCTTTGCATTAATACAGCACAGAGAGTCTTATTGCAGGCATCTTCTGGTGTTTTAAGTACTCAGACAAAAGTCAGTCTTCATTTCCCTCCTGCCCTCGATCCCACAGGGTCGTACCAGTTAAATGAAGCAGACGATGAGCTTCACCTCCCTGTAAAGTGTGTTAGTGAGATGACTTGAGGGTGGTCTCTGGAGGGCCCCGGGTCCTTGTAAAGACGAGGACCTCCCCATCTGTACGCCGCCCTCTTCTGGGTCTGGACTCTCTTTGGGCTTGATGACCAGCCCAGCTGGGGCTCTCCAACACTCAATTGTGTTAACATTGACTTCAATGGAAAGTCCAGAGAGGGAATATATTCACAACTCTGGGGCTTTTTCACGATATCTGGGACTTTTTGGTTCTCCACATGGTTTTGCAGATTTGGAGACTTCTGTGGGCGAAATAAGGCTCAAACTGGACGAGCTTATCCATATTTGCAGTTTAGGCAACAAAACGACTTGAAAAAAACATCATGCTTCAGGTTAAATAACGCAAACAATGTAACTAGCGTCAATAAGTCAACAGCCTTTAGCCGACTTTCTTGCATAACATTACGAAAGACCCTGACACCCCTTCCACCTGCTCTTTGAGGACTTTCTTGCACTTAAAACTCGCTATATTATACCGCATAGCTTTCAATCAAGGCTGCTGCATATAAGATGTCACTTGATCTGCTTGTCGTTCGTTGTAATACGGAATAAAAACGTCATTTGACATGTCTGAGGTTTTGCAGAAACATACAATACAGAATGTCTAGTTCTAAAACATGGGGTCTTACTGGTCCACATTTGACGGATAACTGATATGGGATATTTACTGTGCTGGTGTTTTATAGAAGCGTTCACTAACTGGACATTTGTAGGGAAGTCTGACGTTAGATAAAATGAAATCGAAATACTTGTTTCCCCGCAGCTGTTATTTGAAAACCACAGTCCTCAGACATTCACTCCTCCTCTCTTTTCATCGGATGAAGGATATCTCCTCCTCTCTCTCACACTCGCATACTTTCCAGTGTGACTCCCTGAGGTGCCCAGCATGGTGCCACAGATTTGACCAGTATGGGCTGATGGTAACCAGACCTCGGTCTCTCTCCTCCTCACTCATGTTCCTCCCTGTCTGTGTTTGGCATCTGTCAGTTCTGCTCATCCTTCAGTCTTCTCTGTCTCAATTCAACCGTCCATTTCCCTTCATCTCTCTATCCACGGCTCTTAAAAGAGGTAACGTTCTTCAACTTCTGTCTCTGACTTTGATGCTCAGTCCGGTGGATCTGCTGTTTCTGCAGCTCAGACTTCACCTGTCCAACCATTCTGATTCCAGAGGAGTTTAAAGTTCTGGGCTGATCAATAAAAAGGTTTTAATCTGGTTTTTCGGGACGAATCAAAAACCTTGCTGCAGACCGTTTTTCCAATCAGAGAAATATAGTTACAAAAGTGCTTTTTTTCATTATTGTGGTTAACTGACCCTTTAAACTTTACACTGGTCAATCTTTTCAAAGTAGTAACATCGGACGATAATAATAAACAATAGAGAGATCAGCGTTGATGCTTTCTAGTCGCTGAGTCATCATAATGCCAATTATCTATTCACATCCTAATTATTTATCATAACATAACTGGTTTTTGATTAATTAGTGATGCAATTACATTTTAGTAACTCTGTACCTGTTTAACCCTTTTGGGCCACCATCCTCTTCCTCAGTGGTGTTTTGTATCGCTCACCGTGTGTGTGTGTGTGTGTGTGTGTGTGTGTGTGTGTGTGTGTGTGTGTGTGTTGCTAAGCCAGAAGCCCTCCTGTTGCTCTGTTTCTCTGCAGCTCACTTCAGGCTGCGTCCACCAGCTGCTGTGTAAACAGACGCATGCACCCGGCAGGTCAGTGAATCACTCGGCCCTGCAGCCGCCTGCTGGGAAACTGACCACATAATCACTGCAGACGGCCGGCGCTTTGATTCCTTCTGCAGAGGTTAAGGAGGTTAAGAAAAAAATAATGCATTGGACAGGAAAACGTGACATCTTTTACACTTTAAGCACCCAATCAGTATTCATTTATGATACGAGACAATTTGAAATAATAAAGAAAAGCTCAAAAACTACCTTTGAATGGCTTATATTTGAAAAAAAAATGTAAACAAGATAATAAAATAGAATAAAAAGATTAGTTAATAAAATGCTTTTTCAGTGAGACAATTGACATATTTAAGACAAAAAACTACAACAGAAAACATGAACAATTTAAAAGTAAGATATAACAGTTGTTTAAATGAAAAGAGCTGTTAAGTGTAAACTAAACGGATGGAATTAGCAAAATATTAACAAAAGAAAAAGCAAACGTTCGCGGCATAAAGTACGACTTAAAGTACGATTATGTACAATGTGCAAACTAAATGTGCATTAATGTAACACTTTGAGTGATACGTATTTAAATAGTTAGGATGTGTCTGCATCTTTTTCACCGCCGTGTTGGACCGTTCAATCCTCCTGTTATTGAGGGACCGATATCCTGATCGATATTCAGCAGCAGCATAAACAAACACATCCGGGTTGAGTCCGTCTCTTTTGAATTTCTTTGAGGTGGCAATTTCAAAGTCAATAGTCCAGTTTAAAGTCAACATCGGATCACAATTTAAATTGGAGTTTGAAGTTTTGCTACAGAACTAAACTGACGGTTAAAAAGAAGTTTAAATTGAATCTTTAATTTTAAGAGTTTTTGACATTTGCCACACTCGAGAATGCTTTGTGCATAAATCAAGCATTAGACTTGAAGACATCTCGAGGATCACCTGGTTGGAATGTTACTGTCACTCTGTTTTAACAAAAAGAGAGCCTCTTATTTTTCTTTGCAAACATTTTCTTTGCAGCAGATAAAAACTGACATGAGAGCTGACCTGAAGTGAATTGATTATTTATGATTTTTTTTCGGTGGCGATGACTAAACCATTGCTTTAGATGTGAATCCCGACCAAGGTGAGCAGAGCCAAGTGCATGATGGACACTGGTTACGTTATGGAAACGCTGTCTCTTCTCTGCGTAGCAACTTGGAGTTATTATTTTCAGCCCAGCTGCAGGATTAAAACAGTCCTGAATCCACTGACCACAGGATAAAAAAACCTGCAAAACCATCTTTGGAATAATAAAATATGAAACAGCGGTTTGCTAAAATAATTTAAAAAAAGGGTCATGCTAAGAGCACAGCGGCAGAGAAAACAGGCCCGGACGTGACCAAACAAGATACATTTGCATCTGACACATGTGTCCCTTCCACCCGACATAAAAGAAAAGGTGTAAGTCAATGTGCATGACCTTGCATAAACACTTGCCATAAAAGTTAACACAGAGGATTTGCAGTGCTTCGGCTCCTTGATGTGGGCTCGCTGATGACCTGCCCAGATCTGGTCCTTTTGGCAGCGGCCAGCTGCTCCTTCGAGGGCTCCTTCAAATCATCGGCCTCGGCAAGTATGACGCGGCTATTTCCGTGCGGGCAGGTTACAATAGGAACAGGAATGCTCGCAAAGCCGTAAAAAAAAAAAAAAAAGAGCGAGAACGGGATCTGGAAACTAGATTGGAACATATAAAGCGGCGCATTAATCTCTGCTGGAGGTTTTCCTCTCTGGGCTCGGCCAGCGATGACCTCTGCATCTGTCCGACTCGAAGTCTAACGAGCTGCCTCGACCCCCTCACATCCTCTCATTGGCTCTTTGTGTGAGGAGTCCAGGCCAAAGCTGGAAGAGCTCAAGATCCTTAAAGGTGCTAAATTTAAACCAAATTATACAATTGAGTCCTATTTTCCAAACCTGGGGGTTCCTGGCCAAGATGGCGCGTTCCCCACGGCAACTTTGCATAAGTGTGGCGCCAGCCCTCCGGTTATCGCTGTTCACTCTGTCAGCACTGTTGCTGTTAGCTTCTAGCCGTCGTATCCCTGTATCATAGATGTCTGAATTTTGAATTTAGCGGCGAAAAAGAAACAGTAAAACGATGCAAAAATACTGCAGAAAAAACAAACAACTCTATTCACAGAGTTAGTGCATATTGTTTTACCATTTTTCAAGATTTTTTTCATTAATTTGTGATAAATTTGTATCTGTGGCAATAGAACTAGAAACTGCAAGTAAAAAAATGATAGGAACCATTGGTTTAATCTTTAACAAAGCATTATTTATTAGCTCTCATTAAGGTTTATGTGAAATACCAATCTGAAAAGTAACAAATAATAATCTTTCAATATCGTTAAGATCCTATAAGATGATATATTTTTTAACTCCAGATAACTATTTGTACACACAAGTTATCACCGTGTGCACAATCTTTTGCACAACGTCAGCATTATTACTGAAGACACCTATAACAATGGTGGTTGTGAATGTAGTGAATGAAGATACAATAATTACCTCTGAGATGTAATTTATTAGAAGTATAAAGTAGCATAAAGTGGATATACTTATAGTAAAGTACAAGTACCTCAAAGGTACACTGACTTGAGTGAGTTACTTTCCAACCATGATAGAGTCGGCAGGATGGAAATCTTTAAAGGATGTCGGGTGATGTGATCTACTGAACTAATCTTGTTCTCGGATACACAAGCCCTGAAGCTTTGAATAAATCAGAAGAGACTCCCCTCTGCCATCCCCTCCTCCTTCCTCCAAGCTCCTTTTTTCAAATGTTCCGTTTCATCCTCTCTTTATATTCCGAGATCCCACATGTGCCCAATATATCACTTGGACTGTATCACCTTCTCCCTTTGTTTATCATCTCCTTGGATAACCATGTGGAATCCCCATCTCTTCCCCGCTTGCCTTGTCTCCAGGATTTCCAAACGTATTTTACAAGCCACCAGTTACTGAGCCTAATGGTTTGCAGCAGCAGAGCTGGTAGCGCACATGATATCTCCAATGTAACAATCAAAGAGGCATGCAAGATTTCGGTATTTCCGCCGGCTTACAGATGTGCTGCCGGCTTCCAGCTCCAGAAGCTGTAATCTAAGTTAAAGACATAGAGGGAGGAAAAAGAAGAAAACTTCAAACGGGCGAAACATCTTATCGCCATGTGTTGCTATCGCAGATAAACAGAGAAAGAACAGGGAATGCTTCTGCTGCCTGTTGTGTGACGTCAAATAAGGAAAATAAATCAGATACAAGACACCACTGATGTGTGGATAAACAATAAGATCACTAAGGTGCAAAACGATGGAAAAATTAACTTTTTGAGAATAAAATAACTGGATCATTTTTGCAGATAGGAGGTTTTGCAATTTGGCCATCATTATACTTTATACTATACTACTATATAAATCATTTTAAACGGCTATTGTAAATTGTTTTTTTTAATAGATGATGACTTGTAAGTGTCTTTTACCCTTATTCTGCAGCTCCCTTCTGCTTTACGGAGCCTTTATAATGAGGTTCAGCTCATTTTTTAGCTGTCCGGATCTCAGCTGTGCTGTTTTGATTCGCTCTCACAGCTCTCATAGCGTTATTATTTTTTTTTTTATGAAAATTGAGGACTAACTCTTTGGTACAATCCGTTGTATGAGGATACATTGTGATTATGTCAACAAACAAAATGCCCCTCCTATAAAACAATTCAAATAAATCCTTTATTGTTGACATCATTAGAAAAGCAAAGCTTGCAGTCTTCTTTACTTCCTTGCTTCATTGAAACTAGCATTGTGTATTGCATCAGTCACCTTGGTAGTTTGACTTAAACATCTGAACTCAACGTCCACTTCTGCACTTCAGCTGCATCACAGCTTTGATTATTGTGTTAGTATGCTTTGTTTGTTTATGGGAAATGCAAAAAGTAAACAAAATCTATATTATAAGCAAATTTGTTTTGTTATGGCTACATCAAATCTAAATATTTGGTGTAGGTTCTCCAAGATTATTTATTTTGTATCACAGTCTTGGTTATCGTGCTTTCAAAGGTGCTGAATCACATGTGTTATGCTCGTTGGTGCCCCCTATTGGTTGGGAGGTTATCAGTTGTGTCTGGAGCAACATGTGTTTTTAATATTCAACACACTATCCTCCCTGTGTGCTGATTCCTTTCATATGGTTCTGCGGTTTCTGAACGATACAAGACAGAAGTGGCACAAGGTTTTTATTATTCAACAAAAAAAAAAATCAATCTTGAGCTTAATATAACTTATGGCTCTTTTTAGACCTGTAAATGGAAAATATTTAATGGTGATTTTATATCTTTTGACCCTCCCACCAAATAAACTGCCTTTGTTACCGATTGAACGTTCAACCCAGACGTCCTGTTTCAACAGGAAACACACCAAATTAAGAGCACCACCTGTTCTCAAAATGCCGCTTTATTGTGGCGTTGAACTTCATCCAAGGCAATGTGTTTCACTTTGCTTTTATTAGGTTTGTCTTAATTGTGTGTACTTTATGCTGCTATTATGGTGCTGCTGAAATAAACGGATAATGTTGTCTATAATGTATCAGAAAACGGGGCCAGAGTCCTGAAAAACAATTTTAAAAGTATTTTTTTTGGACGACCAACACTCAGTTTACAAGAACAATAGAAAAGCATTCACTCCTCAATTCAATAGCTGGAACCAGAAAAGTTTGGCCTTTTTTTTTTGCATCAAAATTACTTGATCAATAATTTCAGCTTGAATCAATCATGCACTATACCGATTTGTGGATTCTCTGGAATAATAACCTGTTTCGACAAATAGAAGTGTGTGTTTTGGTTTATACGAAAGAGGCAGTGAGGACTGAGAACATATAAATTACACATCGTACTCGCCTATCTTGAGCAGCTTAAAGGAAAGCTGTGTTTTGTTACAATCCGGGTCTTATTTTGTTATTTTCACATCTGTTCACATGTTGCTCACCAAGGAAACAGACTTCATGAGGGCAACAGACACCAGCGGTCAGACGACGATGATGAAAGTGAAAGAAAGCCCTCAGTTTGACCGTATTATCTAAACCACTTGTTTGGAGGTGAAACCAAAACAGTCTGTTATGATTCTCCGTTCCACTGTAAAAGTAGTGCAGAAGGTCAAAACTGAGCCGAAAGGTCTTTCTGCAAACGGACAAAGTTTTGCCGCCATAAACGATCAGGAAAAGTGGCCAAAAACCAGGATGTAAAGAAAAAAATTAAATAAACAGCATGGTGCGTCATTTTTCAAGTAATTTTGGCACGACAAGGATCCAAATGGAGAAATCGATGTCGTCAAACATTGATCATTTCTGTCAGTGAGTTATGGAGCTCTCGAAAGGAGTTTGGCCCGATCTCTGATGCTCAGTGGGAACCTGAAGGAGGTCGGTTTGACTCTCCGCCAGCCCTGACAGATAAATATGCTTTGGTGCTGCCAACATCTCGTCTACATAGAGAGATCTCTCGCTGCTCCGAGTCTTTAATGCTCTTCGTAAGTTACATTCTGCCAGGTGGAGAAGAGCTGAAATGTTCAACATCTCATCGAAGTAAAGGGAGCTTTGAAGGCGATCAAATGGGAACCCAACGACAACAATTCATTCATTAGCTTTTAATCCTTTAAATCACATGGGCTATTTTTCTGCATTGCTTTTACTTAACAGTTTCAATGCTGGGTTTTTATTTGTAGAGTATTTTCTCAGTGTGGTACTAGTACTTTTGCTAAAGTAAAATATCAGAGTACCGTAAAAGTCGGGTTATATGCCGCTACTACCCTAGGTCATTGTCCCCATTTGCACCCGGCTGTAGCCAGCTGGCGCTCATGCTAGTTCCGCGCTAACTTCCGCTAGCTCCCCGACAACCACCAAAGGTAGGGACCAGCCCCGGCTCTACACCCGACTTGGGCAGAGGGGACTCGGACAGTAGCAGCAGCAGCGGGGAGCTAGTAGCAGGAGCAGGGAGCTAGTAGCAGGAGCGGGGAGCTAGTAGCAGCACTAGCTAGCGCTGCTACTAGCTTGCTACAGCGGGACACTGACCGAAGGTAGTAATGGCGTATAACCTGACTTTTACGGTACTCCCATCTGTTTGACTGTTCACTTCTGCAGAAGCAGGACTTTATGCTGATTTGTTTTCAGCAGCTTTTTAAACAGCGGGCGTGTGTGAGCACAGCTTTGTTTATTTTTGATACAACGATTACAGACATCAAAACAAAAAGCCAAATGTCACCCTGAACTTTGACACACTTCTGAACTGTGCTGTTGACGGTAGCAATGAAAAAAACCCCGACTAACATGCCGGTGTTTCGACCTCAAACCGAGACGACGACTTGACGGACGAGTCGAGAGAAGAAGAAGAAACAAAAGGGAAGATAGCGGCACCACGGGAGGTGAAGAGGGAGCCGAGGGAAGGAAGAAAGGAAAGGTCACACACTCACTCTCCAGATATGGAGTGTTAATGGAAGCAGGAAACGCATATTCATTTTAATACTTCACACGCAAATACTTCTGTGCGCTCCCACCGGCTTGTGTTACTCAACGCTCAGAAGACAAAAGCCAAGCGCTTCTCATGTTTCTGACCCCAGCAGACCTCGCGTTTCTCCTCTGGTGGAGGGAAGTCGAGCTGCGATTGGTTAGAACCTGCGTCCGTCGCTGCCGGGGGTGAAGACTGCAGCTCAGAAGTGGTCCGCGACTCTTCTTCTTCTTGCGAGAGTGAAGTTTTTGTTTTGCATGCCAACAACCTCCGTGTTTTGGGAGAAAACAGAGCGTCGATGCGACGGGCGTGAGAGACCGACCAGCAGCGACCGCTGCGTGGGGACTTTCCGTGAATTTGGCTACTTTCAGATTTGTTTCCACGAGACCAGCATTTCTGGCTACCGTGGAAAAATTTACAAACTCGTGTGTTGGTATTTCAAACAGCATGTGTCACATTAGATGCTGAGAGAGTGTGTGTGTGTGTGTGTGTGTGTGTGTGTGTGTGTTTGTGTGTGTGTGTGTGTGTGTGTGTGTGTGCGTATATTAAAAAAATGAAAATTCAACAGAAACGTCAGAAGTAAATTATCACACATCCCGTGAGATCAGTTCAAAGGTTAAAAAGATATGAGATTTTTTTTTTGGGAACATCATTATGCAAGAAAAAAAAACCTGAAATGCCTTCAGAAGAATACATTATTTTACGAGTAAAAGTGTACAATCCTGCATCTTATTTTATCGATGCGAGTACAGATTTTCACTCTTTCCTCGCCGCTGTCCTCCTCAGTCTTTCTGGGCGGTCGAACGTCTTTATTGGTCAGTAAAATTGCTGCCGTACAGAAAACAGCTTTATTATTCGGAGCTCTTCCGCCCTGTGGAGGCGGTTCACACCCTCAACGAATTGAACGAGGCCAGAGAGCGGCTCCAGCGAGGGCCGAAGACGGGCGAGGAAGTCGTTTAGAGTTGAGTAGCTTTTTATCAGATTTTGTTTGACTTTAAAGCCACTGACAAAACAATGACTCCCTGTCTCTTCCTAAAAAAATCAAATAGAAAAAGTTATGAGATTGAATCGGCTTAAAGTGAAGTAAAATTCACCTTTTGTTAGATCAGGAGGACGAGGACAACAGAAAGTAGAACTTATAAATGTATTACACTCTGGGAAACATAAACAAGGTTTCTGCCTGACATCCAAACGCACTTCACCTGGTCCAATATTGGTCCGGTAGCTACGATGAACCATCTGCTAACAATGTTACAGACCTCTGAGAAAAATATGTAACATATATTAACATATATGTTTTAGAGAAAAAGAGGAATTTTGCAATGAAAACCAATATTTTGGAGGATATATTGAGCACTAACAAGAGAGCTGCACAATTAGCATTACATTTTTGAGGAAATGTACATCAGCTGCTGTTGCTAAGGAGGCTCTATTACAACATTTCAACCAGTAACTCAGAGGTATAAATCCAGCTTCGGTCGGAGAAACTGGTTCTTTGACAGCAGCTCAACTGAACCGAAGCTCAGACCCGGAGAAGCTGATTCACAGTCAAACATCACCAAGCGGCTGCACTTTTTCTTTGCAGCAAATGGTTGGACGCTTCAACACATGCTGAAATCATTCGTGTTGACTTCCAGGGCCGAATCAAAGAGACGCTGACAGTCCTCATATAACTTAATCCTGAGCAGGAGGAGGAAATAAAACCGCTCTGTGGTTTGAGAGCACTTGGTAGAGAGTAGTGACCCAACCTGGTCAAGTGTAACTGAGAAGGCCATGTCTGGTAACCCCAGGTGCAACGGAGGCGTTAAATGATGTGAGGAAATAAGCAATAACTGGGGAGTGTGTGTGTGTGTGTGTGTGTGTGTGTGTATGTCAGGGTCGATAAGCGTCACGCGGCGGCAGCAACCAGCTGGAATCACAGAGCAACACTGCAAAATCAGTTTCACATGCAGCAGGTTGGATATAACCCGATATATTTTATTTTCATAAAAGTTTGGCAGTGGTGAAGGAAGAATTCTGATCCTTTACTTACAAAATACTTAAGTTAATGGAAAATGTACTTGAAGTATTAGGAAAATGTCCCCTGATTGGTTTATATATTATATCATCAGGTTATTACTACTCGGCCTTACTAGGCCTTACTAGGCTTTAATGTAAAAGCTGTATTTTACTGTGGTGGTTGGTTGAGGTGGAGCTCATTTTTATCTATTTTTAGCCGACTGCAACTTATTATTTGTATAATGGATTACTCTGATGATTATTTCCTCAATTTGATTGTTAAATTAAATCTGAAAAGAATGAAAAATGCCCAAAGTGACACTTTAAAAACACCATAAATTAAGATTATTGAAATAATTAAAAGGGAAAGCGGCAAATCCTCACATTTGATAAATTGGAACCATGAAATGTTCGTCAACTTCTCTTAAGCTCGACCTATTCATAATGTTGGCTAGTTTAATTTATGAAAAAAAGCATACTATTTTATTAGCTTTTCACATGTTGTGTATGCAAAAATCTTAATAATAAAAAAAAGGCCTTACAATATGATGTATGCCAGGCGTTCTTGTTATTTTGTCCTCCACCGGTATAAAACCATTTTTAAATACGTTACATGTGAGGATAAATCATAACGCTCGGTCTCTTCGTGAGTACAGCTGACACTTTTGTTTCATTTGATACTTGAACTCATGAAACGGGTGACATCATTATTGGAAGTGCGCCTAAATCTCACTCTGTTTCCCCAGGCGCCGATGGACCTGAAGGAGAACAGCTAACGGCTCTGTTAAAACCAAAAACAACTGAACCGAATCTCCGAATAAAGCGACTTTGTTGTTTCAGTTTGGTTGTTACAGCGCATCAGTCGTCCATGACTGCAAGAAAACTAAACTTGCTCGGCACAGTGGCGTGTGGGGTTGTAGTGTGAGCGATAAGTCTACATTTAAAGAGTATGGAGCCTTTCCAAAGCCAGGCCGTAACTATACGGCCTTGGTATGCTCACGTTATGTTTCCTTCAAGGCCGAGATGTTAATAATATGATACTTAGCATATCAGGATAAAGAGTTTAGAGGGTGTCCAAAACCAGAAACACAACAACAAAAGTAAAGAGAATTGATTAAACATTGTTTATTTGCTTTAACATAAGCAGTAATTGTTAGCATACCAGGCTGTAGGCCATAACTACATTGGTATGCTAACGTTATGTTTCCTTTAAGGCCAAGGTGGGTAATAACATGATAATGAGCATATCAGGATAAAGAGTTTAGAGGGTATCTCTTTTTTTTGCCTTTCCAAAACCAGAAATACAAGAGAAAAAGTAAACAAATTAAATTAATTAAACAACGTAACTGCTTCCATGTATTGTTAGCATACCAGGCTAACTAATACACCTTTACCAGCTGCGACATTAGCGATGTAGGCCAGACTTTAATGCATCAATCTAATAATAATATAGGTCTTTGTGATTCTGAAATGGAGCTGGATGTATTCATCCATGTTGGACGTCTTCATAGTAACTTGAGGAGAAATATCATCCACCATGCAGGAAGAAAGCACATTTCCCGTCAGGATGTGAAACACAAGTCATGACTTGGTAAAAACATACAGGTTAGCACTTGATTCTCTCCTTATCTCCAAGGTGTAAAATGATGTCTGTCCTTTTTCTTTTCACACCCATGAACTTTTTGTTCCATCTTTATTTTCACAATTCTGTGAACTCGCAATGTGCTCCTGCAGACTGTGTGATGACTTTGGAGATGGAACCGGATCTCCAAAAGGCAACGATGAAACTTTGGATCCCTGTATCCGCTCTAATGAGAAGCTCGAGCTCTTTTTGATCGGAAAAAGCTGCCGAACCTCCCAGTAAAATATTCAGATCGGTAAAGATGGGCAAATTGCCTCAAAGAGGGGATGAGAAATCGGAACACGAGCCCCTATTCTGCAAAAATACAATATTAAACTTTTATTAGCCAATAGCTTTTCATGACTTCCTAACTGGTGAAACCATAGTAACTGACGAACTCAATACGAAGACACCTTTTATTGCAATTGATGTCATTTTGCAGAAACTTGTACCGCACATTGGCAAAAGGCTTTTACTTGGGATGATAAAACTTGAGATCGTCGTTGCATCTGAAAAATCCCTAAGTGGTTCCACTGAGGTTTATTATTTATAAAGCTGATGGTTATACCAGCATTACCACTCCAGATAACGATTCCTAACAGCCAACTGGATTGATTTTTTTATAAGCTTCTCAAGACTGTAAAGTGTTACCGCGGTGGTGTTTTTAGGGCTTAGTGTAACCATTACACAAGGGGACTCACTGTATTGCATATCATTGCAAACTGTTTCTCTGAACATGCTGTCAAAAACAATGAAATGCTCAAATGGGTGTGGTTTGTAAAGAAGATGGATGTGGAGTCTGTGGAGTAGATATTTAATGTGGTGCTAATTTAAACTCCCTTTGATCCTATTGGGTAGTTTAATCTACAGCAACGTATCATATTCTTTAAGATCTTCTGTGAGAACCGCAAATCACTCAGAAAAATATGCTTTTTCCCGCTGACCCAAGAGGCCTTAACAAGTTTATTTAGCTTAAGAAGTAGGAAAAGTTTTCCAAACACTCAACATCAACACATCTGGAGACGCGTGGTTTTCACTGGACGGGGAAAGGGATGAAAACTGTAATCTGGAAAGTAATTTAAGATGTCTGTAAAAAGTAGAATATTAGAAGTTTAATGTAGAATACAATGCAAATTCTCCAGTAAAGTACAAGTACCTCAAATTGTTTAATCAGTGTTGCATTAATGTGCTCATTCCTTTTATAAAGTTGTCGGACAAAGTAAAAGGTGCCTCGGAGATAGTGGCGTAGAATTATAACGTAGCATGGAAATACTCAATTAAAGTACAAATACTTCATTTGTAATTTAAGGAGTACTTGAGTAAGACAATGTGTGATTGACAGATGCAGGAAAAAAAAACATCTGTCTATGAAACAATAAAAAAGATGATTTCCATTTTAAAGTGACGTGACTGTGGTATTTGTAGACACATGAACCCTTTTTTTGTTAGATGTATAAGAAAAAGAGAGTTCCCCCCCTGCAGATGGAAAAAACATAGGAAGCAATTAAAAGCTTTAAGGTCGTCCGTCGCGCAGAGCCTTCTCGCCCCGACGCTTCAGGAGCAGGAGGACGCCTGCTAAACAGTTTCTCTTTCTTCAGCTTCTGTTACACACAGACCCCCCCTCCTTTAACGGATGGCTATTTATTTGCTTACACAGCTTTCCAAATGAGCCCGTTCAGCCTCTAAAGGTCAATAACCACACAGCACCTGTCTCAGTCAACACTAATTGGAACAAAGTCTGCTTCTTTGTTGCATTATACTTCACTTCTTCTTCTTCTTCTTCTGCGGTCACACAGTCTGTCTGCTTTTGTGCAGTATTTATGGCGAGATGAGGAGGGTAGTTTCAAGGAAACCCGACACCACATTTACTGCAGATTGCTGCGGAATGATGAAGTGGCCCATTTTGGGTCAGATGCACTATTTGTCCACGGCCGGCTTTGTTCTGTGGACCTGCAGATCTGTCATGTACAGCTGTCGGCGGGATGTCCTCCTCCTCCTCCTCCTCCTCCTCCTCCTCCTCCTCCTCACGGTGACACACATTTAAAGATGTTCAACAGGAAAGACCACCTGTAATGACCAGAAAAGTAGATGTTATTAATGTTGATTTAACTGATGTTGATTCAGTTGAATGGCATTCAGGTCGTGTTCATATAGTTGTGTGAATGTTACAGTCCAATATTTGAACTTGTAATATATTGTTCTCCTGTTATTTCATGACACAAACGGCATTGTAATAAATAGTTATAGATTACCTGTATCCATTGTTCATTTAGTGTTTCTTTTATGAGCAACAACAAATGAACAAGTGATACATTTTCAAGACTCCAATTACAGGATTAAGAGTCCAATTATTGTGGCAAAGTTAATGAATGAGCGAGCAATACTTTTTATTTTTCAGTGATTAGATGCAGTTTAGCAACTAAACAGTTAAGTCATTTTAAAACGACCACATTGCAAAAGGTTTATTTATAATGTGGAGGAGCTCATGGGAGGTATTAGTGTCATCTAATTTGGGGGGTCCCTTTATTGAGCAATTAGAAGGCAAAGAGAAGATGGGTTCAGGAAGTAAAAAAAAAAATATTCTGGAAACTGGAAAAGTAATCTGTAAATTTGCACGAAAAAAAAAGATTGAGTGGAAAAACTTGAGACAGAGACAACTCAAAACATTTTGTTTGAAGCAGCAGATTAAGGAGCACAATGACGTCTAAATCAACAAGCCTCGGTTTGTTTGAAACTTCTGCCTGCTTCTGTTTTTTTTTTACTGCCCGGCAGATTTTGGCTCTCGTCTTCGCTCTACCGAGGCCCACAATCCGCACCAAATGTTTCACATTACCCGGTGTGAAAACCCTCCTACTCCTCAGATACTCTTTTACAAGTCCACACATCCGCGGAAACTTGATATTTCATATTTCATTCTGGTTTGTGGATGTCACTGCTAGTGGACGCCGGTTCACATGCAACCCACCCGACCGCTGCCTTTGATCAGCCTGACCACGACTAATTGTGGACGGAGAACAAATGAAAGAAATATCGGGAGATTTCATGGGAATTGCCACTCTGGCCTGAGCTGCCTGACGCCGCTATTAGCAGTTAAACCGGCTAGTGAGCGCTTGGGAGATTTAGCCTGTTTCCTCTTATGGTTACAGAAAGATAATTTAGAAAAACACAGCTCCGACAAACTCCCTGTTCGTGCTGCTTCGAGAGGAGCGCTGGGATTTAAAGTTTTCATCGTCACACTGAAGCCATAACTTCTCCGCACATGGAAACACAACATTTACACTGTGTTCCCTTTAAGAGAAGATTTTAACAGCGTGAGCACAAGTCACCCCGACGCTGCAGTGACCTATTTCCCGTGTCCTCTTTTTGAGTCCGTAATAAATACAGAAACATAATATCGCAAACCACAGAATCCCCATATGTACTTAAAAGGTATTCACAACAGCGAGCCGGATTGTTCTGGCTAACAAAACCCATTCCACGGACCAAATATCAAGGGGAAGATGTTGAAAAACTGTTTTTTATTTTAAAGCAACATAAATGTTCCAAATGTTTAAGAGTGGCCGGGGAATCCCGCGGGGCTCGTTGGGTATCGCTCTTTGTTCCTCGTACAGGATGTAACTTTGCAAGCTGGTTTTCATTCAATCTCAAGCTCAGTCTCTATTTAACTGTCTCAGCTCAGATTTGCATGCAACAAAGCTCCTTGTCTTAGGGGAGGGGGGAACAAATAACAATTGCCACCCGCTGCTTTGGTGCACAAACATGTCAGAAAAAGTTAAGGTATGTATCTGTCCAAGTAACACGTTGACCTGGCAGCGTTTGTAAAAAGGCGGCTGATTTTCCGGTTAGGAGGGCAGGTTAGCCACGGTCTCAGCAGCAGGTGACTGGAATGAGGTCATGATGTGGTCATGGGAGGGGGGACAGTGTGTGTGTGTGTGTGTGTGTGTGTGTGTGTGTGTGTGTGTGTGTGTGTGTGTGTGTGTTGAAACCTCCGAACAACTGCTGTGAGGGAGGTGAAACACATCAGAGGCTGAAAGTGTTTTTCCCCCCTCGGCTGAAGGTGTCGTTTCACACCGCCGAGCCCCGTTTGCTGTGGAATCCTGGAAATGACAAGCAGCGGATTGATTTGCTCCTCCATGAAAGAGATGGACTGCGACTACGAGCCCCAAGAGATAACGGGGCAGAGCACCACAGCACACACCGTGGAGAAAGACCCTGACCCACCTGTGTTGCATTTACACCACTTCATCTTGAGTCCAGCTTGGCTCTCCTTAATTCGGCGGGATTTTCCTGCATTGCCTTTTGCTGACACGACGCAGTGATCCTTCATCCCCCATCCCAAATGACGGGTTGGATCTTTTGGAAGACGTAGGAACGATCGTATAGTTCTTAAAACGCCGTTTTGCGGGGACTTTTTCAGCAATTTAAGGGATCCATGAGGGACAAATGAGCCAGTGCAGCACCGGCAACCGCCATTTTGTAAAAAGCAAACTGTAAGCCGTGTAAACAATGAACAACACAGCTCGTAAATCAAAAACATGGACAGATGGACCGGCGGAGAAGTTAAATTGTTCATGAGCGCACATCCACTACTGAACTCGGGCTAAACCAGTAACACAAAGGTCAATCCAGTAGTGCTCGTGTATGATTGTAGCATGTATCAGAGTTGTTTGTTTTATTTTATAAAAAAAAGAAAGACAAGCTTGGAGAGCTTGTGGAAGGTAGCCAGTCTTCCCAGCTGGAGATGTGTGTGAGCGTTCATGGCGGTGCCAACGCAAACAGACAATAAGCCGTTTTAAGGTCCGTGGCTCTCGGGCGAGCGCCCCACTGTGATGATGCTTGATCTGCAATTACAGCAGATTTGTCATCAAAACATTGATTCTGCAAACTCTTATTTCAACATAGTATAACAACAATAGCTTTAAAATATTAGTAAAGCTTTTTTTGTGTCAAATTCCTACCATACTTATGTCACTTGAAAATGTAACAGCAGACATTTGCTTGTTTTTTAGGTGGCATGAGTAAGAAATGAGTCATCCTGGTCCTGGTAACTGTCATGTTTGTTTCTTATTCTCCAAAATCTGTAGATTATGCGTTCTATGCCCAATGGCTTGACAACTGGTATAAATGGGGGAGATAAAGCTCCCTGTGGGCGGAAGACCCCCGGCTCCGCCCCGGTTTGGGCTGAGCCCGGTTGTTTACAACGCCAGGCTCCGCCCCTGTCAACAAGACCTGTCACCTTAGAAACAAGTGGAAAAGTCTCCAACTGACACTTTAAGATTTATTTTTGATAACATAAGAATTATTTCTACGAGAGGTGGGAGATTGTTCCACCTGTTCCCTGTGATGTTTCAGGATTATTATTATATTTTGCCACTAACTCCAGATATGTTCAGTTGTTAAAGGATCATGCAATTTTTGGGGTTTGGATCGTACTTCAAAGAGACCGGAAACGCAGTCTTGTCCTGCCCAAATTGTCAGGAAACGAGTAGTTTGCAGCACTCAGTGTCCCACTGAGCTGCTGGTCGGTTGTTAATGGAGCGTTCAGATCATCCTCGTAAAAGTGCCTATTTGGAAAAATATCACATGACCATGTTATATTTCCAATGTATTTGGACTTCAATTATTGTTGTATATATGGCATTATTTGGACACATTAAAAAATAGTCAGCAGTGGTGGTTTTGTAAAATATAATCAAAAATAAATCATATATATTTACAAATATTATGTTATTTTCTAAAGGAGAGGAACACGTATGTATTATAGTTTCTGCCACTTCTTTCCCTGTTAGATGCTGGTGGGTGAACATATTGCCAATGTTCAAATTGAGAAATGAGGGATGGGTCGTGCAAATGATCAGACATGAAAATAAATAAATCATTCATAAGACAGAATTAATGGATATCCAATGGATCAATACACAATAAAGTTGTTTGATCTATTTGTGTATATTGTGTATTTGAGTACTATATATACTGTATATGGCTGTGTGCATATATATACTATATGTGTGTGTGTGTGTGTGTGTATATATATATGTGTGTATATATATGTGTGTGTGTATATATATATATCTCTATTATATATATAAATATATTATTATTTATATATCAAATAAAAGATATAAACTTAATTTATGTGACAATCAATTTGTAAAATCCAACAAAAAGTGCTTTATCTTAAAGCAAAGAATCATAACATTTAAGATTAACAAAATGACTTCACGGCATATTTTTCTGATCCCAGTTGTAGTTCATAATGTTCGACCTCGCTCCTCCAACTCATAGTTTGATTAACAAGTGTTAATGTGTCCATGTGAAAACAGTTAAAACATCGTACTTTCACGACAGCTTGTACATAAAAAACAACAACCTTGTAGAACAAACACAAGCAAGCACATTGAAATAAATGATGAACAGTCAAATCGACACACACACACACACACACACACACACACACACACACACACACACACACACACACACACACACACACATTCACGCCTTGAGCTTCTCTGCTGAGTTCGCCGTGTTTTGGGCGAGTTCTCTGCATCGATGATGTCTTCAGTGAGGTATCGCCTTTCGCTCTTTCGCCCTCCCGTCCCATTTGCTGAGCGGCGAGGGGCGACACAGAGACATAAATCTCCTGAACTACCTGTTTGAGAGGCTGCCAAGAGGAGGGGAACTGGATCTCAGTTTAGCTCGTGATGACGCCTAAACAAACCCCGTCGCGTTAAGTAAAAAGCAGAGGGAGTGTAAGAATTGAGAAGTCTTCCGAGGCCTCAAAATGCAACCCCCCCGTTATCTGATATGATTCATAGAGTGCGTTGAGGAAGATGAGTGAGTGGGAAATCTCCTCCGCTTGGCGTTCTCAGACTTCACATCCGACAAGACGAATGAGCTTGATGAGTTCTTCAATTTCCACCTTCGCGTTTGGCCTTCACGGTTTCTTTCTTCTTCCATTTCCGCGGAGCCACTTTACAGGAGTCATGAGAAACGCGCCGCCATTAAAGAATGACTTTGTTAGGATATTATGAGCTGATGTGAAGTGAGAGAGAGAGAGAGAGAGAGAGTGAGAGAGAGAAAATACACCATTGGTAATGGATCATAAATTACACTTTTTATGGAACGATGCGATTTGATCTGGGTGTCAGCCCATTGGAGTGAGCGGAGCCAGGAGGTTTCTCTTCGGGCTGTTTGTGCTCCAGATGATGTTAACAGCGAGAAGGAGGACCGAAAACAATTAGTCCCTAAAGACCAACAGGCCTCGTCGTGCCAAAGTGCTGCAGAAATGAGAAACTCAGATGTTCTTTGAGACCAAATCCAATTGACTCGTTTGTGGATCTGTTTCAAGTGAGGACGCATTTCTGTCCGGGAAGAGCTCTTAACTTCGTAAAAGAAGAAGTCCCTCGCGTCTCCCTGATATCTAATAGTATCCTAGATGATTCACCACAACAAAACATAACATTAAAGAGGCCGAACAAGTCAATCCCAGAGAGATCAACTGTAGCACTGTTTCGTCGCTATTCAAAATAACGGATGGAGAAAAACACACAGCTAAAGCTACTGCAAGGAACTTAAATGTTTTGTGCAATTTGGCGGTCCCTGAGGACAAAAGCGGTAGTGTTTCAGAAAACCTCTCACTTTACTGCAGCGGGGTCTGCCGGTCTGCCTCACTAAGTCCTGGTTCCAGCAAGCCGGCCTGGGTCTCCACCAGCGTACTGCCGTCTTAAAAATGACATGGATTATTTTCCTGTAGAACAATATGAGAGTGAGGTTTCATTCTTCCCTCAGAAGTTGGTTGAGACCAAAAACGGAGTTAAAAGAGAGTGGATGTTGGACTAAAGTTCCTCTGTGTCTGCTGGATGTGTAAACAAGCAGTTTAGTCAACATTAATACATTTAGTTGATTTGTAATTGGCTCAACCTTCACCCAGAAGTTGTTCTTCCGTCTGCATGTGACCAACAGGTGACAACTGTGTGCCCTGGTCCTGTGCATTGTAACTTAATATAAGTTGAAGTGGAGGAATTTAATTCCCAAGTAACTTCTATCCACATTAGATGATAATTTTCTGGCTCGACGCTCATTTTTCAAACTGTTACAACCTTATTGTAGCGACTCCCGTCCAGGAGGAGGGTATCGTATCCCCCCGAAATGAGGAACAAAACATCAGTCGGCTCAACAAGAGTCTCAGCAAGTGCAGCAGCCGCCACATACCACACTTTAACAAGTATCTTACCACACTCACGCTGTAACCAAGTCAAACCATATGGGCAGAAGGAGGGGTTGGGGGTCCCATCTCAGGATCGAGCCATAAGTCATGTTGAAATACCTCGGAGAACAACAACATGTGGACAGTCACCATCCTGAGGTGGAAAACTAGAAACAGACAGCAGCTAACAGAGAGATAACAGCTTTTTAAACTTTATTGGAACAACTGGAAACAGCGTCTGGCAACTTCAGACTTATTATTAATATCCCTCTAGTTCAAATGTTCCATCTTATTACTAATAGCCCTTTAGTTAAAATGTTCCCATCATCTTATTCCAAACCGTTCAACAGTATCATTCATAATTAGTTTGTTCCTGATCCTCATCTAAATTCTATAAAATCCTTTATTTATTTTTTACATAAAGTTAAAAACAAGTTTTTCATGAATGGTACACCAGGATTTAAGAGGTTAATTAATCATGCATGTTTCTTATTTTAAACCCAGGAAGATTTTATCAATATGTTTTGCAGTATCATATATTCATATCATAACATTTCATCAGCAATTACCACCTTAAAAGTGACGATATGCTTTTTTTTTTTACCATGATAAAAACATATTCCTAAAAGAAAAAGATAGATGTTTAGGATTTGGACAATCACACATTTCTTTCACAAAATGTTCTCTAGTGTGAGTTGATTTTTACCTTTGTAGTTTGATTTTTGACTTTAGCTCCGTGAATAAATGCTAAATTGTATCAATAAATTAAAATGAAATGAAGTAGAACACACGACAAAAACATATTTTTTTAAAGAAGCGCTAACAATTAAAAAAAGTAGAATAAAGCCCTCCAGTTTAGTTTATCCTCACAGAGGGAACCCGGTGTGTTCCTCTGAATTTTTAACTTGCCGAGTGCGATCAAATAACTGTCAAATAGTTAATTGATGAAAGCAATTTTCGATGAGCTACACTCACAGTTGTTAATAATGCAGGCTCACGCTACGCTACCAAGCGCGAGAATAAACAAAGCTTCAGTCTCACGCCGCTGCACTAAGGGGTTTCCCCGCTGCACCGAGGAGCTAACTGTGGCTAACGGTGGCTAACGCTACAGCAAACTTCAGATAGATATCATAGTGGAGTTAACACAACTGTCAGTCTGCCGCTTCGTCACTTTTGCGATTGCCTCTCAAACAAATCGTTTCTCTTCACAATGTCGTGTCTTGTGGAAAATCTTTCGGAATGCTCATAAAACCAAAATGCCAATATTTCTACTCTTTTGTACAAACGGGTCGTAAAAAGCAAGACTGTAAACTTTCTAAACTCTTCTGGTCCCACAACATAAATAAACTCAAACTAACAACATTTATGTATTCTGGGAAAAAAAGAAGAAGAGAAAAGATCCCAAGGGAGACAGTTGAAGCTTTTCTCATGTAGATATCGAATTGATTTATGAGTTCAGTTCAGTTTGGGAAATTATAAGAAAGTTATAGATCAAACTTAAATTGGCTCCAATCTATATTCCTTGTTATACTCTCAGATATCTAGAATCATTACCGCCTCAGCACTTCACCTGTTAAGTGAACATAAGTGAACAAAAACTTGGCTTTAAACTGCTAAAATTGATGTTGGCTTCAATGCTGCCCCGCCTCAAAAATGTCGTCTAGAGTTCTGGCGTTGCCGCTTACGAAGATAAAGAATTAGTCTCGTGTGACGGTGAAGAACTGACAGCTCCAGTTAAAAGTATCTGTGGCAGAGAGTACAAAAAATGACCTCGCTTTACAAATCACCCAAACATTCCTCCTATGAGACATGCACAACGTTTTAGTTCTACACAGCAGGCACACATGACGCTCAGCCACCTGGCTCGGCTACGTCCCCTTTTTTTTTTTTGTGAGAATTTCAGACTAATTCAGCCAGGAATGTCAGATGTGTTCTCAAGATGATGCACCTGATACTAAAAAGCACTTCACAAGAGCTCAGTACAAGACGGATCGCTCCCTGGAGACCGTTGCTCCTCTTTCCATCTTTTTTTCTTCTTCTTTTCACCAACAGAGACGCCTGCTGGTGCTGCAGCGTCCCGTCATGCCATTTATATCTCACAGATGGTGAGAGAGGGACGGATATCACATTTATCAAAGTACTGTACTTCAGTATCTCCACTTTCTAGTTGTACTCCATTAATACTTGTTTTTCTTATTTTAACAGTTTTAATCACTTTGCAGATTCAGATTATTAATGAAATATATAGTCATTTATAAATTATGTGTTTTTATGGATTAAGCCACCAGGCAATACACAATTTATTGGTATAATATTTATAATTAGGAAATGGGCCATCGTTTGTACTTTTACTTTTGGTATTTTGATAAGATTTTGAATGCAGGACTTTAACTTAATAGAGTATTTTTTCTCTTAACATCAATTCAACAATCATTAAGAAAATAATGATAATATATTTTGATTACAATACTTCTGAACTTTTACTAGTAATTGAGTACTTATTAATACATTGTTGTGTTGGCATCGTTACTTAAGTAAAAGATCTGATTTCTCTCACATGACAAACAGCCGCACTATCAACACAGAATATGAATCAACTAATACAATATGATGTATTATTAAAGGTTAAGATAAAGTGTTTTAAAAACATCAAATTAGCTCCGCAGCAACATTTAGGAAATGAACACATTAATGCATCACTTATTATACAATTTAAGGTACTTGTACTTTACTTGAGTATTTATATTTTGTATATTACATACGAAGGAGTTAAAAACATCCACAGAAGCACATAATTGTAGCACATATATATATACATATATATTATATAAAATGTATATAACAAAATATATGTATATATACTGTATATGTATATATAAACAATATTAAAACAGAGAGGAAACATTTTACTGCACTATATATGACATTTTTTCATCGTACTTTTACCGAATTATACTTGTATTTAAATAAAGGATCTGAATTCTTCTTCTTCTTCCACCACTGCTTGTCTCTTTTTTTTTGGGCTGAGACACCAGCAGGCCAGAGCTCGGAGGGGGAGTATAGAGAGGGGGTCTGGAGGGGAGGAGGCGTTTTTGTTGGCAGCAACTTCAGAGAAGACGGGACACCTCGGGATCAGGTCGATTAGGGCTTGCGTGCCCGTGTCCAGGTTTATGGCGGCTTTTCACTGGAACATAACCTCTTTGTTGGACAGAGGGGTGAGGCAGGTGCTTTCTCCCCCTCTTCCTCCCCTTCTCCCATCAAGTGTAACTCAATGAGGCCCCGAGTTAGACACATATGCACACTGGAGGATGAGCCGACGGAATCAAACCATCACCGCTCTACAATTTGTGTAAAAGTATAGCAAACATATGAAATGTATGCTTCCAAACCATTTTACAGTCATGGTCGTGATAAATAGATCCCGGTCCACGGGATAGTAAACACCAGTTATAAAGTACCTGGAAAATACTTCAATTTGATGTTATAACTGCGACAAAAAACGCATTGAGGCTCAGGTCGTCTTAAAAAGATAATACAGAGAGAGTAAAGTCAACAAGCGTCTCGCATTCAGCATTTCTGATAACAAAAAGAGGTTATGATCGTTTTTCTATCATCACACTGAGTGACAGCAGACAAAACCAATGAAAGCGTTTATGCAAATAGTTGAGAGTTAGGAAAACACGTGAAGCTAATCTACTCCTGCACAGATCCTTTATGCAAAAAGTAAACAGTGGAAACGGCCCGAAGGCTAAGAGACACCAAGAGAGTCTTTGTTTGACCTTTGCCCTCAGTCAGTTATTGCAGTAGCACTGGTGCAACACACACACGCACACACGCACGCACACGCGCGCACACACACGCGCGCACACACACACACACACACACACACACACACACACACACACACACACACACACACACACACACACACCTTTGCTTGCAAGTACAACAATGCCTTTATGTAAAAACAAAGAAGTATTCATCCGAACAGCTACTGACGACTCTTTGTTTCAAGAAAGCGTTTGTCCGTTTTTGTCAGGTGGAAAATTGTTTCATGTAAAAATTCCAACTAAACAGTGTATAAGTACTCCGTTACAAATACAAGTCCTGCAAAATGTATCAAAATGTAAATAAAGTATCAAAAGTACTTGTTTCTGGGAATTACTTTAATGTTGATTATTGATGAAGGTATGTAGTGGTAAGTCAAAGTAGCAATACCAAAATGTCAAAAATAACAAATTATCTTATTTATATTTTGTATTGATAATCAAAATCTGCAAAGTAGCACGTTCTGAATAAAAAGTACATACCCGACCTCTGAGAGGTAGTGCAGTTGTAAATTAATCTGTGTCGAGCCTTTGGGTTCAAAGGGGTTTATACAAGGACGTGTACATGAAATCAGAGGAATGCAAGCAGATATATGTATATATATATATATATATATATATATATATATATATATATATATATATATATATATATATATATATATACATACATATATATATATTTATATATATATATATATATATATATATATATATATATATATATATATATATATATATACATACATATATCTATATGTATATATATATACATCACAGATTTATTCATCAAACATTTCGTTTTGTCAGTGAAGCTGTTCTGACAAAAACGAGTCTTATCTCGTGAGGCCCGGAAGACGTTTAAAGTAAAAGGTATACAATAAATACCCACAATTGTTCACAATATCTTTTTGATGTAGTGGAGTGTGTGACAGAAGGAGAAGTATCATGACTAGGGTTGGGTACCGAGAACCTGTGCCAGTATGGCACCGGTTCCAACACGTCCGGTACCTACCGGACCGAAAAGCAACGCAGATTTCGGTGCTTCCTTCCAGTGCCTGAGCCGATTTAAATTATTTCTTTTTTTTACACTACTCTGTAAAGTTGCACGGTATATAGATACTAAAAAGGTAGCGCGGTGCCCGCACGTTAAAAACGATTATTAAAATAGCGGATCAGAGCGCACTCGCTGCTCTGCTCTCTGTCCGCCTCATGCAGGGCGGGGCTCGAGGGGGCGGGGCTTCCAGCGCTCACACACACAGTGCGCGCACACAGAGATCGCTGCAGACACGAGCACGAGCTTTTGAACGCCCGTCCTCGGCTTGATGGAACAAATCTCTCCAGTTGATATTAATGATGACGTGTAGTCCAGTAAAGCAGCAGTTTTAGGATCCAACAGTGTCTGAGTTCTGTTGTGAGATGATTAATGGGAGAGCAAGCAAAGCTCTGCTACATCATTGTTTAGTAAGATTTTGAGACCTTTCTCATTTTTTTCTTCTTATAATGTTTGTTTAAGTTGATCTCTTTGGGTTTTGTAGTTAATTAAATAAAAACATTAAAAAAATCTCAAAATAGACAAAATGTACCAACACCTCTAAATTCACTGGTTTCATATTCAAATGTATATTACAAACTGAATATTTGGCTGATTTTAAAAGTAGTATCTTGATTTGTAAAGTCACTAGTAACTCCAGCTGTCAGATACATGCAGTGGAGTTAAAAGTACAATATTTGAAATGTGGCAACTGCAGAAGGAGTTTGGCGTTTTAAGAAGTAAAAAAAACAAAAAAAAACGTTCTAACTCCATTTGGGTGGCCGTATGGAGAGCGAGGCATGCTCACATCTACACATGGCGCAGCCTCCCACCGCCAGCGGAGAGCGAAGCGGCCTCAACACATCAATAAAGTGTATATACGCTTTTCACATGTAGAAATACCAAACTATCAGTCACACAGCAGGCAGCGGGGGCCGGTTCCACCGACACATCCTCCCCGAACATGTGTGAAAGTGTGTGCCACCTTTTCTCTCATTCACACCCATGAGAGAACGTGGTGTTTGTGAAGACTATAAATCATATTTAACAGACTCCTTTGTATTTCATGCTTCAAATAAAGTATTGCATGCCGTGTAAGCAGAGATTTATAGGTAAAAAATGAGTACAGGTCTGGGTGAAAACATGGATTAATTAGTTGAGAAGTTAACGTTTTGGGGGGATTTTGAGCCAAATGTGGGTAGTAGGCATGGATGGATTACTGAAGGGGCCTTCCAGGCACAGGCCCAGGGGCCAAAAGTGTCAGGGTCCCCTAGAAAATGTCAATCAAAGAGACCAGTACCAACCAGATGACTCATAATGACTACAAAGAAACATGAAACAATCTCAGAGACACAACATGACAACAAAAAGATGCAACATGACCATAAAGAGACCCGACAAGGCTACAAAGAGCCACAAAACAACTACACAATTCACAAAACAACTACAAAATTCACAAAACAACTATAAAATTCACAAAACAAGTACACAATTCACAAAACAACTACAAAAAGAAAACATCTGAAAAAGACACTAAACTGCAGCTTCAGCCCTCACTTTTTTATTTAATTTGACTTCAGTTACAAAAGCTTGAATGAAAGCGTTAAACTGGACGAGCTCTTCAGTCTGAGTCATGTTTCTGATTATCATCTTTTTAATCAACTATTTTGTCACATTACAATAAAACATATCAAGTCAACACAAGTTGTGTGGTGTTTCATAAACTGTATTTTTATGATCAGATTATAATCTGCATGTAAATAAACCATAACAACATAAAGGGATATGAGGCATCGTTGTGGGAGAACGTATTTAATTCAGCAGTTTGAAACTGAACAAAGAGACACTTTAGTAGCTTTGTACTCTGTGAAAAATGTGTTGGTTTCACTTTCATATTCCTTCGTTCATTTCTACTCCAACCTCGTTAATAAAGTAATACTATGAACCGGGTTGTTTATGTTGTTATTAAAGTAATACTATGAAAGGGTTGTTTATGTCGTTATGACACAACACTAAGAAGACGGACGAAGTATCTAAGCTGCGCCTTTTGTAGTCCATCTCCTGAACATTGTAGTTTCACTGCTGCAGACTGACGTCACGAACATGCGCCTGCCGTCGCGTCATAACTGTGTCGCATAAAAACTACGTCGCATAAAAACTACGTCGCATAAAAACACCGCGGTTGTCCTAACTCCTCATGAATTCTCCTTCCCATCGTTGCTTAACCCCGTGACGTTTTCCACTGAGGTCAAGGAAAAGTGCTTAGGGCTAGACGTTAGAAGGTAATTATTTGACCGCAGCCAGACTTTCATTCTTCTTCTTCTTCTTCTTCTTCTTCTTCTTCTTCTTCTTCTTCTTCTTCTTCTTCTTCTTCTTCTTCTTCTTCTTCTGTTTCTCCAGGGATTGTTTCAAGATCACATCTTTGCTTTGTGCTTCATGCTTGGAAAGTTGCATCCACCGCTGATCTTTTTTTCTCCGTGAACCTGCTGGCCGAGCGATAGAAGCGAGAACTTTAGTCATCTTTGTGCTACTCCTCTGCGGGCATGCAGGTATTTGGATTACATATGATGAACGATGGCCATAAAGCACCACCAAGGTAGATATGATTGAAGGGGACAAGAAGAATGGTTGACTGCGACCAGTGCTGATAACAGGCCCCAAAACAAAAGGCCCGGCTCTGATCGAGGCGATAGTGGGGGCGCAGCCATTTTGTTTTGTTTTGTTGGTGATACAATATTTTACACACTTACGTGTGTAGAAGTATGAGTAGAAGTGTGTTGACGTTTTTATGGACGGCCGCGATCTTTATCTTGACTTGCCAACTATCCAAATGCCATCATGCTGTCAATTTAAATTTTAGCATGAACGATAAACCGGCTCGTTGATTTGCAGATTTGGACCCCCCCCCCCCCCCTCATCGCTTTGATCACGACCTCAGCAAGAAGATGGCTCCTCAGATCTCAGATGTTCAGCACCAACACCTGCGTCCATGTTGTTTGGCTGCGCCCCATTGGTTGTCCATCAACACCAGCGCTGATGGGCCGCATGCAAAATAAATGAGCAAGCAGCCTGTGGGAAAAGGAAGGAGGAGACCGGGAGAGAGCTGAAGTGAATGTGTGAATGAGATGTGCTGAACTGATAACGGGTCATGGTCATCGCAAGGCTCTGAATTTGAAAAATGAGAGTATAGATAGATAGATAGACACACATGCAACATCATATATTTAAAAGTGCAGTAAAAGAGTAGCCCTTTAAATTAAAGCTTGTGTGCAAAATGAATTATGAATTCAGTTAAAACAATGTAAAAATGCATTTATTCACATGTTTTGCTGAATGTTTCTTTCTAAATCACTTATCATATCGTAAACAGATTAAATGGCATTGTCTTCACAGCATTACGGAAATGATCATACTTGTATGTGTCGCAGGTTTTTTTTCAACATGAATCTTGTTGATTCTTCTCCAAGAACAAAGAGACGACATCAGAAGGACAGACTGGAACACATTGACATGTGTCTTTGAGAACAGGGACCCCTGTTGGGACGAAATAGAAACACGGCTTTTGCCAAATTATAGGTGAAATATAATTTTATGGATTATATTTGTATCCATTTAGGTCTCGTCTGCTGTGACGCACACCCCTGTCTGTTTTATGCACTTTCTATATTTTATGTAGAGTATCGGCATCCACATTGCATTTAACATTTGTTAAACATGATGTATTACTTCTGCAAAACACTTGATCAAATTTCATCAAACATATTTGAATATGTGTCTGATATCTGATATTGATATCCGGTCTAAAAATATTGTGATATTAGATTTTCGCCTAGCCTTCATTCAAAGTATAATAAATAAAAGCATGTAACTATACCATGACTCAAAGGAATAGTTCAATATTTTGTCAAATGCAATTGTTCATTTTTTCTTACAGAGTTAGATTGATACCACTCTCAAATGAGAAGCCACACGCAGCAGCCGCTTAGCTTAGCTTAGTTTAGCATAATTGACCAGCCGAGACGTTACCCTTTAGCTTCTATACGCAGACATACAAGTGTTATCATATTATTATATAAAGATTTATGCAAAAGAAAAATACTAATTTTAGTGTTTAAAAAAAAAAGAAAGTAAATCATGACGTGGAAATAAAAAAGCAAAAGTGATTTTGATATCAAAATCAAGTCTTTGCATTTGCTGCATATATGCACACTCTAACTTCCTTTTGATTTGAATGGTAATTTAAATTCAGTGCTCAGAGGAGCGTTTGTCAAGAGAGCGCTGCAGCTGCTGGAGCACTTTAATACTGGGGAGTTTATGATCTGGGCCCGTTCACCAAAGGGCCTCCTTCCCCAGGGGGTCATTACCGAGCTCCTGGCTTCATATTGGTGCTTAACATCAGCAATAAAGGGGGATTCAGTGTCATTAAACGCCACGGACCATCCCTAACTGTTCCTGAGCAGAGGAGGCTGCTGACGGACCCGGATCAGAGGGGGCAGATATACACTCTTATGCAAATTCAGACTTTAGTTTATTTTACAGTCAGTAGAAGATTAGCATGTGAAGACATATTCTGATCGGCCGATCAAAGAAACATGTCTGCTTTCAAAAAAGCTTCAGTCTATTGAGATGTATCACTTTAACTTGATTTGCATCGCCGGTAGAATAACACCTGATCATATTTGCCTTCTGGGTTCATGAGCGTGACTTATTGCTGTTGTCTTTGGATGTAATGTGTCACATCAGACAGTTTGGTTTCGCAACTGCCAAGATATAATCTCTCTCTCTCTTTCTTTCCCTCCCTCCCTCTACCTCTCTCGGAAAGCTGCTTAAAAAGTGCATTACTTCACTGGGATCTGGTGTAATAACCCCAACATTAAGTATATTTAATATTAAAATAAATCCTCTGCCGCAGTCAACTATTTAAAATTCCTGGCAAGTGTTTCCTGGCTCTTTGTTGCCTCAACATTTCCTGTCCTTTTTCTTCCTCTTTTGTTTGAATAATATACACTTGTTTGTTCATAAAATACAATCTGCAGAGCAAAGGTTTCACTTCTATTTATGCAACAGCGTTTTTATAGAGGGTAACGTTCCTTTAATCAGAAATTCCTATTTGACATCAAACAAGTGGCCGAGGTGGTTGTCGTGGTCAAATGCTGCTTGTGTATTATGTAAATATGTATTCGATCTTTTCAGGAATATGAGCGATGGGCTCTCTGCTGCTGCTCAGTGAACCTTTACTGCAGGAGTCATTGCAGGACAGAAGAAGGAATGTAAAAGGTTTTATTTTATGCTTGTAATAAGAAATATATATTTAATTTTAAAGTTAAACCTTTAAAAAAAACATGATATGTTTAATATTTAATTAATATTTACTATATTGTTATAAGTGTGTTTACTTCATTTTAAAAAGCCCATTTTTTCTCCAACAACTCTTCGTTCGTTTTGATTATATATGGATTACTTTTTCATATTATATGTTCTGTTTCCAGTTGTTTTCTCTTGGGATGTTCTAAGGTTTTAAAACATCTTGGTAGTTGTCAGGATCCCAAAAAAGATGAAATTGTATTGTGTTTTTCTTTTTTTCTGTGTTTTTCTTTTTGCCTTGTTTGTTTTCTGAAGGTGAAAGAAAAACAATGCAAACTGAATTGTGTCAAGATGTTTAAACAAAGGAAAGAAAAAGACCAACGATATATTTTGACAAAGTATAAAAAAAGAAGGAATGAATTAAAATAGAGCTTAAATGAGTTATACATTTGGATATTGTTCGATCTTTCGAGAATGAATCAACATTCTTTGTAAAAAAATAAACTTAATACAGACGCACATAGAAATGTACAAGTAATACAGAGTGAATAAAAAACAGATACATAAATACGTTTTTTAGCAGCAAAGTGTCCCAAAATGTGTATATCCCCAAATTATGCCCATATTGACCATATTTTCATGCTTCTAGATGTTGAGGGATTATACACAAGTACAAGAATAAGTAAATAATAATAAAAACAGTAGCTTCTATGATATTGTATGTTCACTGCATGACTGAGGAATACATATTTAGTAAAAACAAAAATAAATTGCAAAAATTGTGACTACGTAGTGAAAGTCTGTAAAACAACAGTGTATATTATTTGGAGCTGTCACTACACTCATGTTGTATGAGCCTATTTGGTAAATTATCCAAATAATCTGCAAATTTAAAAGTTAATATTTCATAATTATTAATATTTTTCTCAAAAAGCACATCCAGGAAATAGATACTCAAATAAAGGAGCCCTGATTAAAAATGTTAGTGCAATACGTATTACATGTCCTCTTCTGGTTTCCATCTTTCCACACATTCTGATACTGTGTATTTGTTTGATTGCCAATAGAAACACACGATTAATTAAACCCCAAATTAATTTCCATTCAACATTTGTTGCTACTTTAGATTGTTGTGCTTTTGTGGGTAAGTGAAATCAATGAATTATGATCTTATCTCATATCATATAAGGTGTTTGACGACATTTCAACAACACAAACTGCAGAGAATACATTTCATGTATGTATGTATGTATGTATGTCAAAGTATGTACTATGACAAATAAATAAAGTTTCTTCTAGTTTCTGTTTCTGTTACATGGTACATGCCATCGTCTTCATCCAAAACGTTTCACTTCTTTACTCTGCAGGTGCAACAACACAAACATTGACTCTGCTCCCCTTCAAAGTGAAAACTCTGTGAGTACAAAGAGTCTCAAACGTTTGAGGATGATTTATCGAGCAATCCGCATTAATTCTTCAGCACAATATCTGTCACTGTCACATAAAAGCGCCTCATGTATCCATAACGCTGTTGGGATCCTCATCCAGAGCCTGACTGAGTCCTCGGTTGTGCAGTAAAGAACTCTAAAACCCAGATCTTTTGGCTTTATGCTCAATCCTCCTGTAGCAAAATGTCAGCACATGCTGGCACACGCTCAAAAGCAAGATACAATATTGCAGTTTATTAAGACGGCGATACAATAAAGACGAGAGAACTTCTCTTGAGGCACCTCGCCCTATTAAACAACAAGAAATATAAAACAGCTCAAGTGTTCCCTTCAACATCAATGTTGACATGATAGCTTATTCTTTTGGCAAGCGCCAGTGAAAAGGGCCTGCTACATGCTTCTCTGACACTTTTCATTATCACCTGCACAAAAGCAACAGTGGAGGAGGAGGGGGAGGAGGGAGGAGGGGCAGGAGGAGAACCTGACAGTATCCCCACGCTCATTCATCATAGCTGAAGCTATCTGCATCGTGCATTAGAGTCAATAAAGCCGGGTGAAACTGGAGCTGATTTCTTGCTAAATTCCGCCATTAGTCACAGGCCCATATTTCAGGATTAGCCGATCCTAAAAGGGGTAATTGTTGCACAGGAGGTGGGGGGACCTTAAGGCGGTCTGAAGCGGAGTGCACTCAACGTTTTAAGAGTGTTTGTTTAGGTATGATTTCTTTCAAAAGTGGTGTCGTTCTTTGGGATCGGCCGAGCTGTAAAATTCCTGAGTTTGTGGCCCTTTGAGGTCATGGATGGATTACTGAACGGGACTACCGGGCAAAAGCCAGGGGGGCCCCGCATGTAAAGGGGACTTTTCAACTGCAAAATGTCACTCGAAGAGACACCAATATGACCACAGGGACACACAAAAGACCACAAGGAGGCACAAAATGACTACAAAGAGACCAAAAAGAAATACTAAGTAATACAAAATGACTACAAAGAGACACAAAGCGACAAAAGAAGAAACAACTTTTCAATAAAGAGAGACCAAATGGCCAAAAAAGACATATAATGACTACAAAGAGACACAAAAACTACCAAAGAAGACACGCAATTACCACAAAGAGAGATAGAAATTACCACAAAGAGGTAAAAAAATACCACAAAGAGGTATGAAATTACAAAAAAGGACACAACATGACCACAAAGAGGTACACAAATACCACAAAAAGGTATGAAATTACTAAAAATTACACAAAATTACCACAAAGAGGTGAAAAATACCACAAAAAGGTATGAAATTACTAAATAAAACATACAATTACCACGAAAAGGTACAAAGATACCACAAAGAGGTATGAAATTACTAAATAAAACATACAATTACCACGAAAAGGTACAAAGATACCACAAAGAGGTATGAAATTACTAAAAAGGACACAAAATGACCACAAAGAGGTACAACAATACCACAAAAAGACACAATTACCGCAAAGGCACACATAAAAACCGCTTACAGACACAAACTGACTAATAAAGACCAATTCCCACACAGATACACACACCGTCCAAATGTTTTGAGAGCGCCAAAGATTGAAAGGCTATCAGAGAAGCACCACGTGGAAAGGTGACTGTTTGTTGGAAAGAGAAGTCTAATGGTTGCAACCTTCCTTCCCTCCCAGCGGCGTGATCATGTTTCTGGTGAGGCGTGCAGAAGACAACGCGACGCCGCAAAGCCACTTAAGATCCCCGCTGATATTTGATAGAAGCCTTAATCGTTATTTTGGGGCAAAGCGGGACAATGGCGCCTACGGGGAGCGCCGCTTTCAAATATGTGTCATGCATGTTAAATCGTTTGCAAATTGAGTGGGGGGAGGGGGGGGGGGGGGTCCTCGGCAGCAGGCTCGAAACCCACGAGAGGAGCCGCTGAGAAATGAGCCATTATTTGCAACTCAATCCCGTTTGATTTCTGTCTGCAGTGAAAGGAAATAGTTCCCCTTGAGCTCTGTGGAACACGTAAACCATAACATTTGGTCAGTCTCTCTGGTGTGGTTTCAGGGGGAAAACCAAAATATCCCATTCGGAACAGGCTTCCACAGGCGTCCCAGTGCACACTGAACTCTTGCTGAACTGGTTGTTAATGATTATAACCCCGATATAGATATATATGCGGGCATATATGGTAAATGAGGGCACACTTAGGAAGCCACAGGGGCCTTGTTATGCTTTTGCTATTTTCCTCCAGCTTAAGGAGGTCCACCTGTTCCCCGTTAAGTCACACCGTGCTGCTGCAGACTCTGAATCTTTTAAAACCAACATGCAACACAAACTCGTTGCTGTCAGCGAGTCTGCTCCGATCGCTTCGGGTTAAGAAAGAGATGTGGAAAAACAACACGTCGTAAACGCTGCTCGACACCGAATCCACGGGCAGAATTAAAAAGACATGTTTTGTGTTCGCGAGCGTCGCCACGTTTGTCGCCTTGTGAAGGTGTGCTGCTAAAAGAAGCTCCATGAACTGTGTTTTCTGAATGGAGCTTTGCAGTGAAGGGAAAACCTTTCAGCGCGGCTCAAAAGGAGGAAAATATGAAAACTACAAACATTGCATTTCACGCTCACTTGGAGATGTATTGAGCATCTGCTGAGCACTTCCCTGCAGCGCAGCCTGTGTCGGCTTGTCCTTGGTTTCACGGCACAGTCACAACTCTTGTTTTTAAATTCTAAAATAACATACTTTTTGTTTCGTTTTTCTTCTTCCAAAAGCGTAATAAACACCCGAGTGTCAGATGGTTCCTGTTGGTTAACTATGGAAACGAGTCATGCTCGGATAAAGCTGCAGGAACTAGAATCATGTTTTAGTTTTAAATCATTAAATTCACTTGACTGTCATTTTTGCTGATGCCAAAAAAAAATGATGTGTTTATTGTTGAAGGGAACACATTTCTGTTAAGATTCAACACAACTTGTCATCTGGACACCAGATAGCTGTCACTCTATAAAATGTATTGTTATGAAGTCACATTGGTCTGTTGTAGAGGTGTCGTCATATACTGCTGACAACAACCGTCATTTTTTTTTTATAATTAGAAATATTGAGTTAATCCTACACATTTGATAATATTCTGTAAATAATCCAGCGCCTTTTAAATAATTGTATATATAATTATTGTTACAGACTCTCTCCTCTCACCTCATATTTTGAGTGAAATAATTCGCCTAAAAATGAGACAAATAAATACAATGAACAAAGTACACATTTGTTAGGATTACTACAAACAAACATGAACCTAAAAGCCAGAGATACACAGATAGTTCAGTTTACTGAGAGTACAAGCAGGGTCAAAACCAGGAGATCAGTCACTGAGGCAAACACATCCAGAAAGGGAGCATGCAGAAAGTCAAGGTCAAAGCGGGCTAAGCTGCTCCGGTACAGAAAGTATAGGCAGAAACACACGAGACAACCCTGCAGAGAACAGGTGTGAGTGGAGGGCTTCACTTTGAGGGGATGTGAGGGGATGTGCTGCAGGTGAGCTGGACCTGGAGCACCAGGTGAGGGGAACGAGAGAACAACCACAAGGCGTGGAGGAACGTGTGACCCATACGAGCAGAAATTGCTGGACTTTTTTTAGGACAATGCACGGAAAGTTAATATAACTTTCCATACAAAGCCTTGTATGAGGACACAATGAGAGAAAACTACAATACGTGAAATGGAAAAATAATAGAAGGATATGTAGCCCTTTAGGACCTAACCATAACCCCTAATCCTATTTATTGTTTGAGTTGTGTTTAGAGGTTGTACATGGGGATTATATATTATTGTAGCCTTGATTTTTATGTTTAATTTGAAACCAAACATGTTTTTTCTTTTCTTTTTGGATATATATATCTTGATTTGTACCTTGTGACCCCATATTAGGGGACCCTAGGGCTCAAAGAGCTAAAGAAAGTTGTTGTTTCGTTTCAATATTTGCATCCCATAAGAACAAATTGAGCGTGCAACTTGCGATTTGAGAGTTTCTCACTTCTGAACACTTCATCCCGATGCGTCAGCACCTCGAGGATAAAGACAAATGAGACGGAAAAAAAAGAAAGAAACGTGGAGTTGACACCTTGTTTTGACAGGAAAGAATACAAGTGAATTGAAAGTGTTTCCCTGCCACTGTGCGTTTCCCTCTCTTTTCCCTGACAGGTTTCTACTGGTCACATCATGATTCCCTCCTCGCTGCTCGGCCTGTAAACGTGAAGTCCTCTTGATGACTGCAGTGGGCCTGCTATGTGCTCTGGCTCCCAGCCAGCCCTGTCTACATTTCACTGATGGACTCGCACAGCAATTTGCCTGAACAAACTTATCCCAGCTGTGTGGCGAAAGGAAAAAAATAGAACCTCTGGAAAACGCATCACTGTGACAATTTCAGGCATGTTTTGGCTTTTCAAACGGATTCTCAGAGATGTGCCTTTCCTGTAATGTGTGTTATTTGAGTCGGAATAAAAATAGACGCCAACCGACTTATGTCAGCGTGCCTCTCGGAGGTGGCGTTCAGCTCGTGCGTGCGTGAGCTTTTTCTTTGCAGACATGTAACACTGAGTTCAGCGGAAACCTGTCAGGGGATGAATAGAAGCGTAATGCAGGCTTTGAATGAATTACAAATGACACCATCATGAAGAACGTTTCCATAAGACGGAACAGACGGCTCTGCTTTTGAAGGTTTTCTCAGGTTGACGTCGAGGCTCTCTGGATATAAAGTTATAAAGCGGTCAAAAAAACCAAAAACATATCCGATGGAGAAGGTTTAGTTCTCGTTTTACTTTGAAGTTACAGGGAATTACTGGCAGCAATTTTGTCATTACGCTTTTGTACAGTTTCTCTATAAAAAAAAAGCTAATTATTGTTAATACAGAATACCGTTTTTTTGCTTTAACCTTTTTTAAAGAATTACATTATTTTACTGGCAGCTGTTTCACCATATATCTCTACTGTATCTGAACATACAGTAACTTTCTGTAATCAAAATGTAAAGTCATTTGTCAGCAGTTCCGGCTAAACAGAAGCACTTGACTGTTGGGATCACAGAAGCAAGCGCCATGACTCCCAGAATGCATTGCTTTCACAGCAATATACAGGACATGCATTTCACTGTGCATTAACATCAAAGTGTTACCGCGTGGAAAGAAATCGTAAAAAATCATACAATGAGATGAGGAAATGAAAAGCAAATGTAAACGGCTGAAAGTCATGAATCCATAATATTTTTCGTTGCACATTAAGACGCGGAGCAAACATGTGCCAAGCCTCTGCAGAATATACAGAGTACCTGATATGCAGAGATTCAAGAGCTGCGATTGGTCAGTTTGGGCTGCTTGTGAAGCATCTTCTCCTTCCATCACAGCGGTGCAACCACTGCACTTAATTTAGACATTCCTGGACTTTCTTTGAGTATTTCCATTCGTACGCTAATTTCGTCTAAATTTCAGAGGAAGATATTGTATTTTTTACTCCACTACATTTATTTCATATCAATTAACAAGTAAGTTGTGATCTCCTTTACCAAGTGCAATATTAAAGCGTTAAACACATTAGTGCATCAGTAATTATGATCCAATAACATCACTCATATTCTGAAATGGGCCGTTCCACATAATTAGTATTTTTCACTTGAGGTGATTTTAAGTATACAGTATTTTGATGCTAGTGCTTTTGCACATTTACATATGAATTGTACTTGTAGGATTTTACAGTGTAAGTATTGCTACAGTTTTACTTAACTTATTAGTTTATCTATTTTTGTAGTTTATGTAAAATAGGCAAATAACTTTGTGGTAGATCTACTGATTATTTTACAAAAAAACAAACATGCAGGAGATATATTTGCCTTTTTGAGGGAAAATATAGCAAATGGCACAATATTCCCAAAATGAATGTATTTGTTCTTCAAAGTTTACAATCTGATCACTAACAAGTCCTCAAGACCCCGCCCCCTTTCTCCACTGCCTTTAAATATAAATAATAATGGTCAATATTAACACAGATACTAATAAAGACTGTCAGCTCAATCTGTTTGTGAGCGACAACAAGTCATCACAAGATTCCTGTGCAGGGTGAAAAAGTTACACACACACACACACACACACACACACACACACCTACACACACACACACACACACACACACACACACACACACACACACACACACACATGCACACATCTGCCCCGAGAGAGGAGGGGAAAGTGCCTTTTGAAACTCTGGAGCATGCATAAAGGCAGAGGGGGATTTGTATTGTGAAAGGCCTGAGAGGAGCGGGGTGGGGCACTTTGACAAGCTCCTTTGTGAGCAGAGGAATCACAAATTAATTGCTGCGCAGGGCGGCTGCCTTCGCTGTCAATGGGCTTTGAGTTTGCAGTGCCAGGTGAAATACCACAGGCTTGGATTCAACAACTAAATACTTATCTCTGGTATTGTTCTCGGAAAGTGAGCGCTGAGTCCGGAGTGAAAAGATGAAGGCTGATGTATCTGATCCCGTTCGTCTGTCGATACCTCGGTAATGGCTTAAGCCTCCAAACCTGTCAAATAGCACGGGGTTGACAAAACATACATCATCCTCTTACACACTGTTAACTCCGATAAGAATGGTGTGCATTACAGCAAGTGATAACCTGTATGAATACCTAATGCTAACACACAATGCTGTGTGAGTGTGTGCGTTTAGGAATCATCAAAGTGACACTTTTGATGTTCTTTTCTGTTCACTTTTTAATCTATGTGGAACATGAACATCATGAAGAAAGCATGGATACAAATACAAATAAAAAAAACATCTTTTTTAAAGGTGCAATCAGAAATTCCATCCATCCATCCATCCATTATCAGCCGCTTATCCGGGGTCGGGTCGCGGTGGCAGCAGGTTCAGCAGGCCGACCCAGGCTTCCCTCTCACCCGCAACACTTTCCAGCTCATTCTGGGGGATCCCGAGGCGTTCCAAGGCCAGCCGGGAGATATAATCCCTCCAGCGTGTCCTCGGTCTTCCCCGGGGTCTCCTACCAGTTGGACGTGCCTGGAAAACCTCTAATGGGAGGCGTCCAGGAGGCATCCTGACTAGATGCCCGAACCACCTTAGCTGACTCCTTTCGACACGAAGGAGCAGCGACTCGACTCCAAGCTCCCCCCTGATGTCCGAGCTCCTTACCCAATCTCTAAGGCTGAGCCCGGCCACCAAACAGAGGAAGCTCATTTCGGCCGCTTGTATCCGAGACCTCGTTCTTTCGGTCACGACCCAGAGTTCGTGACCATAGGTGAGGGTTGGAACATAGACCGACCAGTAAATGGAGAGCTTCGCCTTCCGGCTCAGCTCCCTCTTCACCAGGACGGACCGGTACAGCGCCTGTTTTACTGCTGCAGCCGCACCGATCCGTCTGTCGATCTCCCGCTCCACCTTACCCTCACTCGTGAATAAGACCCCGAGATACTTGAACTCCTTCGCTTGGGGTAGGCAGTTTGTCCCCACCTGGAGAGAGCAATCCACCGGTTTCCGGCAGAGCACCATGGCCTCAGATTTGGAGGCGCTAATTCTCATCCCTTCCGCTTCACACTCGGCTGCAAAACGCCCCAGTGAATGCTGGAGGTCACGGTCCGAGGAGGCAAACAGGACCACATCATCCGCGAACAGCAGAGAGGCGATCCCGAGACTCCCGAACCGGATCCTCTCCGCCCCCTGGCTGCGCCTAGATATCCTGTCCATGAAGGTCACGAACAGGACCGGTGATGAAGGGCAGCCCTGGCGGAGGCCAACACCCACCGGGAACGTGTCTGACTTACTACCGAGGATACGAACACAGCTCCTACTGCAGGCGTACAGAGACCGGATAGCCCGTGCCAACGGGTCCGGCACCCCATACTCCCGCAGCACCCCCCACAAAAACCCCCGAGGGACCCGGTCAAAAGCCTTCTCCAAGTCCACAAAGCACATGTAGACTGGTTGGGCAAACTCCCAGGACCCCTCCAGTAGTCTTGCAAGGGTAAAGAGCTGGTCCACTGTTCCACGACCGGGACGGAATCCGCACTGCTCGTCTTGAATCTGAGGTTCGACAAGCGGTCGGAGCCTCCTTTCCAGCACCCTGGCATAAGCTTTTCCCGGGAGGCTGAGCAGTGTGATGCCATGATAGTTTGAGCACACTCTCCGGTGCCCCTTCTTGAAGATGGGAACCACCACCCCAGTCTGCCAGTCCATGGGCACTGTTCCCGACCCCCATGCGACACTGAAAAGGCGTGTCAACCAAGACAGCCCAGCAATGTCCAGCGCTTTCAGCATCTCAGGGCGGATCTCGTCCACCCCTGGCGCCTTGCCACCAGGAGCTTTTTGACTACCTTAGCAACCTCTGCTAGGGATATGGGAGAAACCACCCCAAAGTCTTCCGGCGCTGCCCCCTCTCCGGGGGACATGTTGGCCAGGTTTAGGAGTTCCTCAAAGTGCTCTTTCCACCGCCCGATGATGTCCCCAGAAATTTAAAAAGAGATTAAAAAAAAATATGTTGGCCAAATGAAATCAAAGTGAAGTTTAAGAATCTATGAAATGTTGAGGTTTGAAAAAGGGAAAAGAGAACTGATAAAAACAGTACAGACAGAGACAAACAAAGCCAAAGGTCGACAGACGGAGAGCTGAAACCTGTTCAGTACACAGACAGACAAAAGGGAGCAGAGTTCACATAGAAGTCACAAAAATAATATAACAGCGCCATATATTGTTTCTGTCAAGACGTCAAACAGAAGATGTCAGACATTTCCAGGCTGATGTACTTTCTGTCTGCTGTTTGTCCAATTTTCCTACAGTTTCCACTCTCTTAAAAGCTTTTGTCAAACATTTAAGTTTGCTTTATCATATAAGCTCAGGCCAAGAAATGTCATTATAAATATTTCATGAGGTACCTTATGAAATATGTTTTTACATGGTTACTGAAAAATACAGACTTAAAACTCTTTGAGGAATTTCTTGCCAAGAGTCAGTTGAGAAGATCGATGTTACTCTCGCATCAGTGCGATGAATAATGAAATGGAGCCAGCAGCCGCTTTGCTTAGCTTAGCTTAGCACGAATACAGGAATCAAGGGTTCAACTTGTGGCCGGCATGGTTCAGTTCAAAGATAACAAAATCCACCCTCCCAGCAACCCCAAAGCTCCTTGATTAATATGTTGTATGTTACATAAGACTGCAAAAATAAATACTTGAAACATGCAAAAACTTAATAGTAATATAATAACTCATAATAAAGCATGACTTTTATGAATTCCCTTTCCTGATTAAATTTGCACGGAAAGGTGGCTTGAGATGTCTGTGAGCAAAACAAGTCCAATTTAGGACAAAACTATGAATTTATAATGAATCCATTTAATATTAACATGAACCGTTTTAATAAGGTTAAGTGGTGACATCTCATGGGAGGTAGAATAACTAGTGATGAAGACTAGTCTAAAGACGGAAATTCTTTTTTTTCTTCTTTTTCTCAGAGCAGGTCTTTAAACATGTTGATCTTTGGCTTTTGACACCTAACATCCAAGCCACTGCAAAGCTTCTTGTATCGTCATTCTGCACCAATTCAAAGCACCACATTCATGCATTTTCTCCTTTAACACTGCTCACATTCCTTTTTTACAAAACGCAGATAGACATATTGCGCCCGTCTTTACATCTTAACACCACTAACCCCACTCCTGTGGATGTGGTGAAGATGAAGTGGTCTTAACAGCTCACAGATGCTCGCCCTGCGCTGACGGTGGGCAGGTATTCGTGGGTTGAGCCCTCTGAGCTGCAGCGATTCACTGTGACAAGTTCAAAACACATGCTGGCGTTGCACTTTCGGCTACAAGTTGAAAGGGTTGGAAACACATTTGGGGTGAAAAAAGAGCCAAACTAATCATTCGGCCCCGTTTCGTCCGTTTCACCCGATTCCAACAGGCGGTGAGAGACGAGACAATGGAGGTGTTTCAAAAGCAGTTAATTTGTTTCAGTTCACCACATTCTTCAAAACAATGTGTCTCTAGCGCTTCATCTGACGATCAAACGGTTTAGGGCAGAACTGGGATGTCTTTGTTGATGAAGCGTTTGGGTCTGTGGGTGGCACTGACCATTCAAAACAAATGTGGGCGGAGTTGACTCATGTCTTTGTGATTGAGGCCTCAAACAAATTAGAGCAGTTATGAGAAACAAATCCCTCCTTAAATGTATATAGTGTAGACAGGAAGAAGTGGACGCAGTCACCATGATGTCAACCAGCGGTTTGTGGACGTGTCACTTTAAAGCTTTTTGGCCGTCGCCATCTTGGTTTTTCTGCACTTAGCTGTCGTGGATGAAACATTCATAATGTACAGAGTAATACTTGACACCCTGTCAACAGTTTCATAAAGCTGGTCATGGAGGGAAAAGTATTTTTGGGCCACAGGAGGACTAACAAGACTCCATTGTGATGCAGAATTTACCTCTTAAAACATTTGTGGCTGCTGATGCAAACCGTGCAACAACTTTTGAAACACACCACTGTTTCTGCCATACAAATAACACACACCTTGAACAGGCGAATACAGAATGATTTGCCGTCTCTGTGGAGATCTCCCAAGTCGTACGAGCAAATGTTCGACAAACGTTGAAGTGACAGAGTCCTCAATGACGCCTGTCCACTGGGAGCAAGTGTGATGTTGTTATAGAGCCACGGAGGGAGGAGGTTCGCTTCTTGTTTCCTCCGACCAGTCAGCTTTCTTTCGACGTTTCCATGATTGTTCCCTAACTAAACAACCAGATATTACTGTAACCATGACAAAGTAGCTACCTGTCTTTCAACTCAACTATTTATTGCAAATTTTGTAACTGAACAACGGAGCCTTGTCCAACATTTTCTTTTTACAATTGTACTTTCTTTTTGTTCCCCTTGTGTTCAAGCGACATCTTGTGTGGATTCTAGAATGGCTGTTAATAATAAGTGATCATTAAATCACTAATTACTCCAAAAAAATAAAAATATGTTACTATAAATAGTTAAAAAAGAATGGCATTCAGTTCATGTAGTTTGTGTTCACACTGAAGAGAACTGCATATTTACACATTTACATTGTCACATTATATTAAAAACTAAACTAAAATGTATCCTCAGAAAATGTTACATACATGCATACAGTCTTTTCAAAATAAACTTCCTTCTTCACAGGAAACAAAGTTAAGTTCAGGCAACAAAACTACTTAGATTGTGGTTTGGGTTAAAATAACTATGGATGTGCTGTTACGGAAATACGCAAATTATGTAATTCATAAATCAACATTGACGTTCTCGTTTCATGCAAATCCGTGGTATATCTACGAATTATGACGAAATCTTTTTTTGCAAGGTTTAACACTAACAGCCTGATTTAAACTAAACCTGAGCCGTAGCAAATAAGACAACGTTAATTTAGAGGACGATAGCAAAGCAAAGTTGAATCATAACTGTTGCACATCTTCTGTCAGAATACTAAACTGTAGGCTATATGTGCAGAGTGCTTACATATCATCTGCTGATAATCCACATCTGTCCTTGAGTATAATCTGTCAGCAGATATTATCAGGCAGGGCCATCCCTGATCATCAGGAGCTGCTGCTCTGTGGCCACCAGATGTCGGGCAGGTTGTAATATTAAACAGCGTGCTGTAACAATGAATGGCAGAACACCTGCAACAAAAGCAACTACAAAGAGACTTCCTCTGACAGCATTTCCTCTCCTCTCGGCCTCCTGCGTGACCCCGGCACCATCTTGGAAAAAGATCTCAGCGGCTCGTTCCAGACGCCGGTTCCCCCGAGAGAGAGAGCTCAAATGCAGCTCACGCGAATTGAACACCGGCAGGCAGAAATTGAGGGTGGAGTGATGGAGGACGGGGATGGGTGGAGGGGTGTGCACGGCACACCTGCCCGTAAATCTTGCAGAAGTTTTCCTTTCACGAGAAGCACTTGAAGAGAGAAATAACAAACACCGGTCAGAGGGCCGGAGCATAAAGCAGGGAGAGAGTGAGAGCAGTTAGACAAGAGCAATGTTTAGGAAATCCTTTACTGAGACGACACAACAGCCGGGGGCCAAACTGGAAACCTCTGAGATCCAAAAGTCAACCGTGCAGACAAGAAACGTCTGCGTTCTTTTCCTTAACAGTCTGTCTGACTGTGGATTGCTCTCGTCATGTTACCCAATAACTTTTAAAGGATGAATAACAGATGAATGACATGAGAATGCCAAAGGAACAATATCAATATATATTATCTTATCTTATAAACTACTTAAAATAAACTACTAGTGTTATTATCACTACTCCTTTAGTGATGAAAAAGCAGCCTGTTATAGGCTACTCTAGCCTGGGCAGATGTTGCTGCGTTGACAGAGATCTTTTTTAGGGAGAACATTTTGACATGTCAGGAATTGAAGATATAAGCTATATAATATTGTTGTTGCTCACTGAGTTGTATATATTTTGATCTATAAATAGCATCTATGCTTTTCCTACTATGACAAGCCCAAAAGTAGTGAAAAAGGCCGATAGCAAGCCATCTCGATAGCCGCCTCCCCGGATGGAACAGATGGAAAGTCAGTAATGAAGAAAGCTGGCTTATTAGCCGGTTGTACAATCTACTTTTATTCAACAGCTGCAGCACAAAAGGGAAATGGTTTGCAGACAGTTGAGGCAATGATAAAAAAAAACAAAAAATAAAAAAAAGTGTACATTTATTGTCTTGTTTCTGATAAAGCTAACGAGCTTGCTGAATGAGAGTTAGAGTCGTTTTTCTTTAGTAGTCTCACTGACAAACTAGCAATACAGCGTTTTAATACAGTAAACTGTGTGCACTTATTGTTTGTGGCAGAGATAACTAAGTTGCTAACTGTCAGTTAATTAAGACTTATTTTTTGTTCTTCGGTATCTCTTAATTGAATGAAATTAAATAGAAAGTAATAAGTACAAGTTGAAGAAAGAACAAAAAAAACTGACTGAGGAGGAAAATGTGGAAAGTGTTCTTTCAGCTGCTAATATTTATAACAATGTTCTATATGCTTACTGTGACAAAAACTATGTGGAGCTGTTAATGTGGAAAAATACAATTCCTACACAAGTAGCTAAGTAGTTAAGTTTACATAAGCACATTCGCCAGTATCATAATAAATATGGCCTCTCTATTATTTTTCGATGCAGGCTGTCTTCCCTGTTTAAACATTCACTCCATCATCTGACTCAGTAATAAAAATAAGTGCACCACAATGTAAGCATTGGTTATTCAAATGGGACACTCCGATGACACAGGCAGAAAGCAAACAGCTCGCTGCCAAATGTGGCTCATGTAAAACTAATTATAACACTCTTTTGTTTGCACACACCTGTGGGTGGCAAACGTGTGTGTGTGTGTGTGTGTGTGTGTGTGTGTGTGTGTGTGTGTATATAAGTGTGTGTCAGATGCTTGACAGTAAAACTTAAACAAAAAACAAACAGTCTTTGCTAAGCATCATTCAATACACATATCATATAATACATGAAGATTAATAACGCAGTTTTGTTCCAATACGCCATCGCTGAAAGACTCTTTAGAAGTTCACTACAGCGTTGTTGACCCTTAAATAGTGATCGGATCCCGTTTATATTTTTTATCAAAAAAACCCCGATTAATTAATATTTTTTTCAAACTCAGACTCATTGGCCTTTTCTCTACTATAGTACTAATATAGTAAAGTAGGCTTTTTTTTATAGACTACTATACTATATTATAATTCTGTATACTTATGAAAGGACAAAATATTATGGCATTTTCTTTAAATATTTGTATGGCATAGCAGACTGACTTTTTCACGTCAACCCAAAGGCGCCAAATGAACAGAGATTTAATTAAAAGCTTTAAAAAATATTTTCTCACGGAAGGTTGTAAAACAATATTATGAATCTATATTCTAATCTAAACACAGATATAGCAAAAACAAATACAAGCAAACCAACTATAACTGTCCAATTAGATGTTTGTATGCCTAGTGTTTTTTATTGAAAGTCTTCATCATCTGAATCACAGAAAATATTATATATATATATATATATATATATATATATATATATATATATATATATATATATATATATATATATATATATATATATTAAATAACCATTCCTATCCCTTTTTCCACCAAAGGAAATTCATCTGGAGCTACAAAAGCTATTTGACATCACAAATTATAAAGTATTTTGTATATAGTCATATTCAGTGGTGTATAAAGTACCCAAAAGCCATACTTGAGTGGAAGTAAAGATACCTTACTGGGAAATGACTCCAGTAAAAGTGAAAGTCACCTTAGAATACTTGAGTAAAAGTCTTAAAGTATCAGATTTTTACTGTACTTAACCTCTTACACCCAGACCCCCGCGGCGCCCATTATCAGACAGGAAAACATATAAAAGTCAAGTGACGTTTCTTAAAGTAAAGTGATTAATTTACTGTTAAGTTTATGTAATTACATAAACCCCGTAACCCCGCCGTCATTTTCGGCGGCGGCCGTAACGTTTTACAAAAGCGTTCATAAGTACACCTTACAAAGTCGGATTTCAATAAACGAGACCTCTTCGTAACCCTACGAGCTTGTAGGAGTCTAAAAAGTCAAGAATATTCATTCATCTCTGGATATTAGTAACAGAAAAATCGATGTGCACACGACTGTTTTATTTCCGACTTCCTTGTTCCGGTCTTCGACTCTGGAGGCTTCTGTGAAGGTGGGAGGTGTCTTAGACTGCGCCACACGTCTTCGTCAGAGCTTTATGCAAATTTTAAATCCCAGCATGCACCAAACATATGGTGAGAAAGCAAAAAGCTTATAACTTTTACATTTTTTAACCGAACGACACAGTCTTTTGACTAAAACTCCATGGTAACTCCCCAATGCTTCGTTTTATTGTTTTTGGCCTTGAACCATGGAGTTGGAAAAACTCAGGGGCGGCTCGACAAGCCATTTTGGGGAATCTCAATAAAATGATGCTCAGATCATGCTGGATGTTCATAGTTATGATCAAAATATGGTATAAAAGTGAGTTATTTGAAAATATATTTTTTTATTATTTAGTTGGGTTGAACATAATTGGGTTGGCTGTGATTCATCCAGGAGCAATGTTCAACATAATATATTGTACAGAAGTATACTTTTGCATCTACTATGAACTTATCATCATAATTCTCCAAAAAGCAATATGACACTATGAAAGGAGTTGTGCGTTTATAAGTATGCTCATGTAGCTGAGGGTTTATCTTGCGCCTTCACTGTACAATAATAATAACAACACGATGGTCCGTTAGTTGGCATAAGAAGGCAACCACTTTATTCTTGACTCGCTTCTCACTCCCACAAAACCTTCTCTCTCTCTTTCCGTTTTCCCCTTCAGAATAAAAGCCCGTACACAATATAATAGCTTACACTCATTCCGCCCAAATCAAATAAAAAATAATTAAAACCAAGGCAGAGTATCCTGAGATCGGCAAAAAGCTCTGGAAACCTGTTTCCATTTCAACATCCTGTCTCTGTGCAGCGCGTTATAAGTTAAGGAGTAGACTGGACTAAAGGTTTAAGTTAAGGAGTAGACTGGACTAAAGGTTTAAGTTATGGAGTAGACTGGACTAAAGGTTTAAGTTATGGAGTAGACTGGACTAAAGGTTTAAGTTACGGAGTAGACTGGACTAAAGGTTTAAGTTATGGAGTAGACTGGACTAAAGGTTTAAGTTATGGAGTAGACTGGACTAAAGGTTTAAGTTAAGGAGTAGACTGGACTAAAGGTTTAAGTTAAGGAGTAGACTGGACATAAAGGTTTAAGTTATGGAGTAGACTGGACTAAAGGTTTAAGTTAAGGAGTAGACTGGACATAAAGGTTTAAGTTAAGGAGTAGACTGGACTAAAGGTTTAAGTTACGGAGTAGACTGGACTAAAGGTTTAAGTTATGGAGTAGACTGGACTAAAGGTTTAAGTTAAGGAGTAGACTGGACATAAAGGTTTAAGTTATGGAGTAGACTGGACTAAAGGTTTAAGTTACGGAGTAGACTGGACTAAAGGTTTAAGTTAAGGAGTAGACTGGACTAAAGGTTTAAGTTACGGAGTAGACTGGACTAAAGGTTTAAGTTAAGGAGTAGACTGGACTAAAGGTTTAAGTTAAGGAGTAGACTGGACTAAAGGTTTAAGTTAAGGAGTAGACTAGACTAAAGGTTTAAGTTAAGGAGTAGACTGGACTAAAGGTTTAAGTTAAGGAGTAGACTGGACTAAAGGTTTAAGTTAAGGAGTAGACTGGACTAAAGGTTTAAGTTATGGAGTAGACTGGACTAAAGGTTTAAGTTAAGGAGTAGACTGGACTAAAGGTTTAAGTTATGGAGTAGACTGGACATAAAGGTTTAAGTTACGGAGTAGACTGCCTAGTTTTTTTAATTGGAAGTCTTCATAAATGATTGTGAATCACAGAACATATTAACTAGTAAATCAAACTAATTAACTTGCAAACATTGGTCGCACTTTTTAAACCTCAACCATGTTTTCTAAAAAATTCCAAATGGTTTGCATACCCATACTAAATCCAGATTATCTCCTCAACCACAAGGGTTATTTGAATTATTAAAAAAGGTATAATATACAGAAAACACCCGTGAGATTACTTAAGAAGTGTATATATCAGTATATGTGTTACTGGTTTATTGGTTGATGATACACAGGAAAAAAATACAACATTTAAAATATTAAAAAAGTAAAGACTTCCAGGATTAATTTTTACTTTCAAATATGGTTTATTTTTTTCTACTATAAAATAGCAAAATATGTTAAGAGTAATTCTGCAAAGTTTGACTTTCTCCGGTTTCTTCCCACAGTTTAAGGACAATGTTAAGAGTCAATTGTTAATTGTAGTCCTATAAATGAGACTTGTCCATCTATGGGTATATGTACAGGATATACCAAATCTAGGTCACAAGTTAAAAAACTTTTATTTTATTTAAGAATTTAATATATATATATATATTAAATTATTTTTAAATAATAATAATAATATAATAATACAAAAATTAAAAGTTTTAATATATGTATATGTATTTTCAAAATACAGTCATGCATCATAAACAAGTTCAATATGTTATTTTAAATAATCACAAGTAAACTGAATTGGATTAACTTAAAGCCAATATTTTAGTTAAAATAAAAAGTTTAGTTAAAGTTTAGTTTCAGTCAAGTTTGTTGCATGTTTTCACTGACAGTGATGGCATAAGGCCCCACTCAAAAGCATATGATGAAATCTGCCTAATATTTAGAAGTAACAAACACAGCAGGCAGAAATGTTGCACTTAGTTTCTATGCCAACGGTTAGGACAGAGATCATTTCACTTTATTTAGTCGTCATCAAGCGTTTCACCCGTGTTTGGTGTTCGTGTCTGTGGGACCCGTTTTCACATTTTATCAACCACAAAATGATTCATTTATTATTTTTTTCAAATTCAGACTCATTGGCTCATTTTCTGTGAAGAACCTGTATCACAACACATTTTCAATGACCACACACTGTACACCCCTACACATTTATATTACATATAGATGTTCGGCTCATAACAGTGTGGAAATTGTATTGTCCTCTATACCTTCACTCAGTCTTCCTCCTGGCTGAGCTGTGTGTGTGTGTGTGTGCGTGTGTGTGTGTGTGTGTGTGTTTTGTGTTTCTGCCCCTGCTTGTGCCAAAAATGACTTGTCTTCGAGAAATAATAAATAACACATTTACTTTACAATGTTGACAATAAGCAAAGAACCAGAGATCAAAATTAATTTGCATTTTACGCTTATTAAGTGTTTTCAGAACTATGTATATAAAAAATATATATTTTAAAAGCAAGACTGCAATTGTTCAGTCTACAAAGTGTCAAAATCAATGTAAATTACCCATTTAAAGCTGCCTTCCCAATAAACAATATATGCATTTTATAATGTTGGAAAGCATGCTTTCCATAAGTAATAATCCAAATGATTGGGCTGTGAACTAAAAAAACAATTACCCCATTCATCACTGTCTAAATTCCAATAAAGTAGTCAGGAAGTCAGTAAAGTTTAATTTGATTACAGATGCAAATTAGCTCGAAGCTGAGTGCATGAAATTGTGACATTTATGCTTTGAACTGTACTTGGTCCCTTTCGGATACAATTTATAAATAATACATTAGAAAGTCCCAGTTGAGATAAAGATTTCCTCTGCATGAGTGACCTGAGAATAAATGACAGTATATACAAGATAACAAAAAGAAGTTCAAAGTTTGTATGTAACCTTTAAAGCAATAGAAATTACCTTCTATTGCTAAAATAATGAGTACTTTAACAAATTATTGTTTCTCTACTGGGTTAATTATTTAAATATTAAAATACCAACAAAGAAACATGAATATTTGTTTTATTTCTTGGTACATTCAATTTGGATGCATCTTGAGTCAGGACAGATTTATTTAATTTTGCCTTTCCAAAGACAACCGAAGAGGGGGATTTATCAAAGAAAAAGTGGGAAGAAGGATGAATTCAAGGGGCCATCTTTGCACCTGTCAATGAGTGATCCATTGTTCGGCCCGTCCATTTAAAAACCTGTGGGCTTTGAATAAAATGTCACGCCAGTGGTTCACCGGAGCCTTTTTTACGGATGGTTTCAAGGTGAATGGAAGCCACAACCACTAGTCCTTTCACTGCCAAATGAATGCGGCCGAGCTCTTTCCTGGCTCGGTGAATTTGAAGGGGGCGGCGGCTTTAACCGCAAAGTTAATTAGATATGTTTATTTGGGTAAAATTTACATTCAGGAACCCTGTGCACATCCTTTATGGAGATGTATAAGAAAGGGCAGAGTTGTTGAGTAGGGGAAGTCAAGATCAAAGTTGAAATGTGGGGCTTTGTTTATTGATATGTGAGGTATTCAAATGATGGGCTGTCAGGTCAGAGTGCTTTGAATGTCTTACAAGGTCATCCAAGTGTCATCGCCTATATAGATAGATGCCTCTTTTTTTTCTATGAGCTGTTAAATGTGAACGGCACAAACGTTTTTTTTCCTGAGAACATACATACAGTATTTGTTCTCCCCACTGAAGCTGAAGCCAGTACTTGTGTGTTCCACACAGCACGTACAGCAGTTTGTTGAAGATAGAGCCAAATAGATATGTATTTCCATGTGTGATTTTAAGAAGAGTTAGATCAAGAAACATTTTGAATATTGACATATTTCAGTCTTAAAACAAGTTCTAGTTCTAATATGTATTCTAATCTATTTGGATAAGATACACTTGATGTAAATGCAGACAAATTATGAACTGTACAATGAAGAAAAAATATTCGCTCAGTCGAGCTGAAGCAAACAAACGGCCAGTACAAACAGCTTTATTTTTTCATAATGACAACAAAGTTTCTGATATCAGAAAGATGCAAATGTAGCTTGACTAAAACCTGTGTATCATTTGCATGGCCTGCCTTTGAAACGCCACGTTGCTGTCATCATACTTACTAAGTTAGTGTATGTAAATGAGGGCCAGCAATCCATCACTCTGGATTTATCATGTTTGTTTAGAGCTCTGAAGTCTGTGGGAATTCATTCCCTGCCAGGTGTTACAGCACAGAGGAGGCCAATTTATTGAGGCACCTGCTGGTCACTGCTGCCATCTTGTGTTCCCTTTAAGGACCGCTCAGGGGAGCGTGGACGTTTCAGAACATTTTAACCTCTAAAATAAATAGTTCCCCAAGTATAGCTTGTAACTTAGAAACATGTTAGAAAATTGCACTGTCCAAACACTATCACATAGTTGTTTTGAAACATATGAAAACATCCAAATATATCATCTATATCTCTGTGGGCCACTGCCAGTCAGATTTATTTGATTTAATCATTTGATTTATGACTTTACACTCTATTTTTGACACCAATTACAGTGCAGTAAATCATTGTTCAAGGGCTGCTAAAATGTAAAAAAAATAAACAAGATAATAATAATTGCCTATGATTCTAATTAAGCTATTGTATAGTGGTTATATGTCTAACAAGCCAGGGTGGCAAAAGTAAAGTAAAAATACTACAAGGTAAAGATTCAAGTCACTACCGTTCAAAAGTTTGGGGTCACTTAGAAATTTCCTTATTTTTCTAAGAAAAGCACTGTTTTTTTCAATGAAGATAACATTAAATGAATCAGAAATACACTATACATTGTTAGGGTGGTAAATGACTATTCTAGGTGGAAACGTCCATTTTTTAATAAAATATCTACATAGGTGAATAGAGGCCCATTTCCAGCAACTATCACTCCAGTGTTCTAATGGTACATTGTATTTGCTCATCGCATAGAAGACTGATGGATGATTAGAAAACCCTTGTGCAATTATGTTAGCACAGCTTAAAACAGTTATGCTGGTGAGAGAAGCTATACAACTGTCCTTCCTTTGAGCTAGTTGAGTATCTGGAGCATCACATTTGTGGGTTTGATTATACTCTCAAAATGGCCAGAAAAAGAGAACTTTTATGTGAAACTCGCCAGTCTATTCTTGTTCTTAGAAATGAAGACTATTCCATGGCAGAAATTACGAAGAAACTGAACATTTCTCTGGGTGACCCCAAACTTTTGAACAGTAGTGTATTATTAGCCATATGTACTAAATGCACCTGTCCCTCAGCATCATATTATTATTTGTGGTGCTACTTCATATACAGTTGAGTTGTTTAATGATTAAACAACTCAATAGATTAAAGATTAAACTTTAATCTACACAAATACAACATATGTTATACGCAAGATTGCATTCCACAAAGTACCTCGTAACTACAGGTGTAAAAAAATAATGTAGTGGTGCAGAAAGTACATACATTTCGTGGGGTAAAAATACTCAAAGTACAAATACCTAAAAACAATTGGTACTTCGTCGCCTATATCTACCGAAATAAATATGATTTTGAAGAGCACTAACGGCAGATCAAAAAATATGTCCCATTTGCACTGGTGCTTATAACAGTATTAAACACACGTTGTTACATAATAAAGATGATAAATACTTAGTTATGTTTAATAAAGATGATGAAGTACTTAATTATGTTATTATATCATCATGGTCGACAAGATCTCCAAGTGTGAAGTAAACTGTGCATTGTCTTGTTTGCAATCATGGCCACTCTACCAGAAAGTAACAGTAACGTTTATAGGCCAGATACACGCCCAAGAAGAAAACCACTTATGATTGACGTGAGATTCAGCCAATCACTGCGTAGGGAGGGTGGGATTTCCGGTGACATTGACAAATCATCAATGGAGACAGAAGAAAAACTTTATCTTGTCAGCAAAACAACAGCGAGGGGGAGTGAACTTTCCGACAGCAGTCATATTTTGAAGAAACATTACAATATATTTCATCTAATTGTGTGCAGTTACAGTTCGGCCGAAAGGTAAATCGTCCAACGGCGCTTCATCCGTGTTAAAGGGCGACATGTAGCGGCTCGACATTCAGCTAAATGTCCAAACTTCCTCTAACGGACGGTTTGCTGGCTGAAGGTTCGGTACTCGGGAGCTAGCTAGCTAGCTGCTATGCTAGCTAACTGACGTTAGCTCAGTTGCACAACGTTTGGTCGAAGCAGACGACCCTATAGCTCCTCGGTGTTTATTCCTCGGCGTCTAAATGTAACATGAAAAGGGATTGTGTTGGTCTTTTAAGATATCGCCCAGGTCGTGTCAGGCGCTTGACTTTCATCGACACATTAATTTTTTTTGGTGTTGCCTGTATGCATGTCCGTGATGGCCACCATGATCCAATCAGAGTTATCGTTAGTTCTACAGAGAGATGGACGATGCTTGTACCTCCTGTATCTGGCTGTGTGTTCCGCATCCTATTGTCATCGTATGTTTGCTGGAAATGGGGTGAACATCGTCGTAATTTTGGCGCTGACCACGTCACTTGTACAATATATTTCACATTGAGCCATGGTGGGATGCTCGTGAGTTAAAAAGATAGTGCACTATATTATCATATTATTATCTGCATTCGGGCACCACCGGTGGCGATGTCTGTGAGGTTTGACAGCAGGAAGAGCTAGTCTGACTGAGAGACTGTGGATGGACTGGAAGACGGGCGGTTGTTTACATTGCAAGGCTTGCAGTTCACGTGCTCGATGCGTGTCTTCCATGCAGGCAATATGTGTGTTGTTATGGCTCATGCTGCTGTTGTCACTCAGGGCTTTACCTTTTATAATAATGAGGCTTTTATTTAATTTTATTCCAGGAAAATGTGCCAAGCCACAAGGGGATTTCGGCCTTTTATTGGCAGAGAAGGGAGAGAAATGCTTGAGTTATTAAAAACGAATTTATTCATCATGTTTTGTTCATTAATTCAGATAAGGAAGGGACTCTGTTTACAAGGTAGACCAACACTGCATCGTAGAGTAAACAGGCCCTTGTTCTTGTTGTATTGATTTATGCCTGTGCTTTAAGCAGAACTACATTTTATAGATTAAAGGTTTCATTTGCTTTGTATTCCCTCAAAAAGGCAAATTCAGCACCATCATGTTTTTCTCAACTATAAAAACTATAAATAATCTATTAACACCACTCAATTAAATAGATTTAGATACGCGATGATGATGATGATGATGATGAAGACATGGGCACATTGATGTTATCCAATATCAAGTCTCTGTAGTCGACTGTCATATCCAACCAATTGTTGGTAAAATATATATACGCCTAATGTTGTCTGTGTGTGCACGCATTTCATACCTTTAAAATATGTATGTACATGCAACAGAAATAGGATGACCTATACAGTGTATTATTGTCCAGTGAAGCAGCTGTGTGATAAAGAGTTCCTTTTTTTTTAAATATCCTTATTAATTAATCCTTATTTAATATATTTCGTACATGAAATGCATCTCAAGTTAAAGACATGAGAATGTTATGGTGGTCCTTGACCTTTTATTGTTTTCATGGCTTTGACATCGTCTCTCTTCTCCCTCCCTGAAGCTGTCTGATATGCTCTCAGCAGTCCAGTAGATGTCCACCCCTTCAGACACGTCAGGTGGTATGTCACATCCTGGCCCTTCTCCGGGGGCCGGTCTATCCCCGGGGCCCATCTTGGGCCCTAGCCCCGGACCGGACCCCTCACCAGGCTCTGTTCACAGTATGATGGGACCCAGTCCTGGACCAGGAACACCTAACGCACCTCATGGCATGCAGGGACAAAGTGAATACTCTCAGGACGGCATGTATCCGATGCACAAGGTACAGTTTGCTCTGAAGTGTCTCATGTTGTTGTCCACCTGCCACTGTGACTCCAGGATTCCAAAATCTATCTGCCACTCAACACATTACCATTGTTGTTGTTTTTTGGCAGGTGTGTAAAGCAAACCCAGCTGCCACTTGCTTATTTTACCAGCATTTGACTAGTGGCTCCTGCTAAGTTCCAACCTTAGCTCTTGCTCGATGACAATGTTCTAGTTATTTTATTACTCTTTGATGTCTTCAGCAGGCTTAGTTGTTAAAGTTTAGTTTTAACAAGACACTTGTTGCAAGAGCCAGACTGATGTATCAACCAATATTGGTTTATTGCAGATATCTATATATGTATATCATGGAATTACCGATAAGTAAAGAAAATTCCCCTTTTTAGAAATATATTCCAGGTAATTTAGAAAGTGTCTCTGTGACATAGTTTCTCCTCCAGAGAGCAAATATACATTTATTATATATTTATTATATATTTATTTTAAGAGGTATTGGTGTATGTTAGGCATTTATAACAAATTATTGGTTGGACTGTACTTGTCACCTAAATATAAGAAAGACAATGAAAACCGAGAAATCCAATGTGGAAACCTACAAGCAGCAATAAATCTCTGCTCGAGTGTCTTTACAATTTTGATATTTTGCACTTTAGAAATATATATTATCTACACAGCCAGTTTCTAATGAACCTCTTTAGCCCTCTGATCGACTTTTGTCAAAGATGTGACTTACAATGAATAGAAAAGAAAACAAGTGGTTTAGCTCTGCAAGCGGTAATATGAGTCATTTCAATTCAATCTTCTATTATATTTTCTTGGTGTGGCCCGATATCACATCCCATTTGCCTTCGAGGGCTTTACAGTCTGTAGAAGCAAACAACGTCGCCGTGTCCTTGGCCCGTCTCATCCTTTATTATGTGGAATGATTTGATGACACTTCTCAGTCTTTGTTTTTTGATTTCAGGGTTGCGTAGTATACAACAACTGAACTGGGATCTTTTTGTTACTTTCAGACCATGGAGGGGATGAATGAGAAGACCATGGCAGAAGCGATGCACTTTGGCCACATGAAAGGTGTGGGGATGAGATCTCTGCATAGTGGTATGGGGCCTCCGCAGAGTCCAATGGATCAGCACAGCCAAGGTATCCTGTTGCTTAAAAGATAAGAAAAGAACAACCTTTTAAGCAGGCAGAGTTAATTGTGATTGATTTATTAATTGAAGTTTGTATTTACGCAGCTTTCTTTTTCTCAGTAGCATCAGAAACTCCATCACTTAAAACAATCCGTCTTCACAGTTTACATATATCTCCAGAATATAACGAGGCCAACCAAATTGTGATTACTCCTACACGTACTGTTGAATATTTTTTATAAAAATGGTTTTCTGTCTTGGTAATGATCTTTAAACACCGTATATTTACCGACCACCGCTTTAAGGGTACTAATGTCAATTTTGGTTCTGTGAAATCTTTTGAAAAAATAAATTTCTCCCCTCCTCTTACTGTAGGATACATATCCCCCCATCCATCCCCCATGGGTGTCCATGAGCATTCTTCTAGTCCCATGTCAGGAGGCAGGGGACCCACACCGCCCCACATGCCTCCCTCCCAGTCCGGCCCCATGATGCCCATGGATCCCCAGTCAGCCGCGCCCAACATGCCCAACATGAACCAGCAGGGCCGGGGACCTTCTGCCTTCAGTCCAGTCCAGCTGCAGCAGCTCAGAGCTCAGATCCTGGCTTACAAGATCCTTGGCCGTGGGCAACCCCTGCCTGATAACCTCCAACTGGCTGTTCAGGGCAAGAGGAGTCTACCCACAATGCAACAGCAGCAGCAGCAACAGCAGCAGCAGCAGCAGCAGCAGGCACCTGGTGCCAGCCCTTACAACAGGCCTCCAGGTAAGAAGACACTGCGATACAAACTGGATCATTCAATTTATTTTTGTGTGACTTTGTGATCCAATGCAGCCGAATCTGTACACACATGACACTTTAATGTGAGCTCTATGTCCTCCATGAAATGTGAGCCAAGCTTCCTCAAAACGGGGGTGGTTCGTTTCTCAGTGTGCCTGAGGTTTTGACCGGTGAGTTTCCACACGCATGCACGTAAGCTGGCAGCTGATGCTGCCAGCTTACGTGTGGAAACTCGCGTGTCAAGTGTAGGGATGGGTATCGTTTGGATTTTACTATACTTTTAAAACGATACCGGTGCCTGAACCGCTACTTTTTTATTGCCAAGACAATTTCTTTTCTTCAAATTGAACAATATATTAACCTTTTAAAGTATACTATAAATAAATAAATAAATAAATACAAAACACTTGTCTTCAAACTGCAGCTTCAAACCTTTTAACTTCTACTATAAACAATATATATTTAAAAAAAAGAACAGACACAAGCAGCAGGTGGCCTGATGGGATCGTGTGCAACAGAACTCAGAAACTGTTGGATTCTACAAACTGCTGCTTTACTGGACTACACGTCATCATTAATATCAACTGGAGAGATTTGTTCCAGCAAGCCAAGGACAGACGTTCAAAAGCTCGTACTCGTGTCTGCAGCGATCTCTGTGTGCGCGCGCTGTGTGTGTGAGCACTGGAAGCCCCGCCCCCTCGAGCCCCGCTCTGCATGCAGGCGGACAACAGAGAGCGGAGGAGTGTGCTCTGATCCGCACTATTTTAATAGTATCAACATCTTATCGTTTTTGACGTGCGGGCACCGCGCTACCTTTTTAGTATCTATATACCGTGCAACATTACAGAGTAGTGTAAAAAAAAGTATTTAAATCGGCTCAGGCACTGGAAGAAAGCACCGAAATCTGCGTTGCTTTTCGGTCCGGTAGGTACCGGACGTGTTGGAACCGGTGCCATATTGGCACCGGTTCTCAGTACCCAACCCTAGTCAAGTGTGCCAGCTCTCATTGAGGAGACCACCGTGATCCTGACCAGAGATGTTGATACATTCAAGCTTCTCAAATCCAAGTGATTTTCTGGTGTCAGATATGTTTCTCATGGGAAGAATCACCATTTTGGTGTCAACATGTTTGGTATAAATAGGCCAAACAGACATTTTTATAAATGTCTGTTTGTTCTTTGTAGTAAGGACAGTAAACCACTGACATGACGGAAAGTATGCAGTTCATGTGCGTAGTCGTATAGTATGAATACATATACATCATTGCGTGTTGATACACTGGTTGTCTGACGCGTCCAACTCCATAAATCAAGAAAGAAATTATCTCCTATTTTATCAGATTGATTCAGATTTACTATTGCATGTTTTCTTTGGTGGCTTTTTTGTGTCAAATGATCTTAAAGGTGTCAGTCAGTAAATACAAAATATTCACAGATATACTTTAAAAAAGATAATACATACATATATACACATACATTTGACAGTGCAAAACATCTTCAGAAAGCACAAACAGGTTGCTCCTTGAACATCCCTGAGCTGTTAATTAAAAAAATAAAATGAAAATGGACTAACACTAAAAACATACACATGTATGCTTTATATCTGCCAAATGTGAGCTCTTTTTTTTTACTGTAATTAATCTCCTTGGAGCAGAGGCTGCATTTAGCATACCCTGCTTTATCAATATGTATGAAACACTGGGACAGTGGGAAGCTGTACTGCTCCTCTCACGTCTGTTTGGACCTCCACCTGACTTAAACTCTTTCATTCACATCATCTGATCAATATCTGGGTCTCTTATGACCACGACATCACGTTGTTGGCTAAGCCCAACTACGTGATTTGCTTCATGCTACTTTGAGTAAAAAAATAAAAACCTGCAGCCAGATCCGCCGGTTTAACGTTAACGAGTGACAGCGTGAACTGAACCAGACCGGGGGGTGACGCCATGTTTCATCACGTTACGTTTTTTTACAAGCAAGACTGAACTGTAACGGAACATAACGTAGCTTTAACGCCAACACTACCCAAACACGTTAGCTAACGTGATAGCAAGCTGACTAGCTTCCATTAAAAACAAGTTTGAGGGAAATTAAGAGCTGGAGACATCTTAACTCTGATTGGCCAAGACTTGACACGTCAAAGATGTTCTATTTTTGCGAAGATCACGATCTAAACTCCGTGTCTCACTCCAATCTCAGACACGCTGGCAGGCCAGTTGCTCTGCGACGCTTTTTTTTTTTTCTCCGCGACTTATTGCCCAGCGTAATAGTCGCGTGACACAACGAATCGATAATGAAATTCGTTGCCAACACTTTTGATAATCGATTTTATCGATTCGTTGTTGCAGCCCTAATTTGCACGGCTCGATGAATGAATATATTACAAGCTTTGAATTGTGGATTATTTTTTTATTTTTTTACAAATGAACACACAAATCTTACCTTTTTTTTAATTCTGTCTAAAATAAGTATAAAAGACCATCATGATGAAATGAAACATTCTGCTCAAGGCAAACTCTCTGCCGTAAGAAGAGCTGGCAACAACGCTGCCTGTGTGGACACCACCAGCATGAAAGACACAGCAGTTTTTAAATCCATTCATCTGCTGATATTTTTACACTTGGTTGAATAAATGTCTAAGCGCTATAAATGTCTATAAATGTTCAGAAAATTGATTAAAGGTCCATAATAACAATCATAGTTTCTTAGAGTCCATGTTGACATATTTAAATAACTTGTTATGTCCGACCAACAGATCAAAAATTGAACTTATTCAGGTTGCAGTGATATTAAACAGAAAAGCAGCAAACTCTTCAATCTTGAGAACACTTTTGTCGAACTGCAACTACAGTCACAGGTTCATACTTTGTTTGTAAGTTCACAAAATAATTATTGTAAATCTGAATTGTTATTGTTTTGGAAGGTATGCCCATGGCACCTTTGGGTGGCCCCCAGTCCAGTCCCTGCCCGACCCCAACCATGCAAGGACACATTCAATGCGCAGGACCCAAGCCTTGGTCTGACGGTGAGTCCTGAATACGTGTCGAGTTAAGTCAGCAGGCTGCATTACCTTTTGATTTATAATGCAGCTTTTCACACCACACACTTATCATCTAATGTCTGGAGTCTAACCGGGCTGCACCCAGCTGTTTGATGTGTACTCTTACATCAGATTCTCTTTGAGAGGAGACCAAAGTGAATCTCTTTGAAGCCGCTGGGGATGGTGTGGAAAGATGCTGCAATTTGAGGTTGATTTTTTTGTTTTTTTTAAACACTTTTTAACGCGCTTTTGTTTTTTTCTGCTGCGAAGAGGGAAACGATTTGAATATGTTCATCGCCGGCTGCCGGGCAACTGCAATTTTTCTCTCAAAGCTCATGTTGACGAACATGGCACAAATAATATAGTAGAATACTGTAATTTATAATTATCCAGTTCTTTGTCATCATGCAGCTTTTTAAAGTTTTATTATGTTTTGGTATTAAAAATGATTTCTTTGATTTCCAACCTTTTGAAGTGCATTTTTATTTCTTTACTTCAGACTTAGCAGTCTGCTGCTTTAACGAATGAATCGGGTATCTTTTAATGATTATGACATCATTAAAGATACCTTTTTTAAAGGGGACATATGGGAACAATGATGTGAATGCGTTCTGATCTTGTGGCTTCAGGGAGATATTGTTCTGCCTTTTAACAGATTCCACCCAACAGTCTGACAGTGAATAAAAAAGTTTTTCCATTTTTAAAGTTCAATGTTTTGAGAAAAATCTGAAAAAGTCCAATTTAAAACACATCAATAAAAGATACAAATGGAATACAAAAAATCATCTCCCACTGAGTCCAATTTATGAGTGAACAAATACTGTTTTAACGATTAATTGCTGCTCTCACGGAAAATTGTTCCCAAGTGAGGGAACGAACGCAACGAAGATATCTACGTCTCAATTCATCAGTGACCTCGGAGTGAAAAGACAGAGAGAGAGAAACTCTTTTGGAGTCAGGTGTAAGAAGGGAAAGGCCAGTAAAGGCTACATGTAGGTGTCGGATGACAAAACTTCTCGTTTCACTGAACTGTAACTAGTTATTTAAAAAATAAATTGTGAACCTTCCCACCTGTATTGGTGTGAAAACAGTTATTATGATAGGAAAGAAGGGAAAACAAGTCCATAATAACATGCGATAAGTCCATGAATCATTGGTGTCAAAATATGATTGTTTCGTGATTTTCATAATGTCTGTATCAACCTGCCCTCCTGTGAGTTGACCCGCTAACCGGCCAAGTCTTTTCGGTCTCCAGGTCCCGGGGGCGAGAATCAAGCCGGCACTCAGAAGCACCTCACCCCGGTCGCCAGCGGACGCCCGTCCCCCGCACCTCCCCAGGCCTCGGCGCTGCCCGTCGGGCCCATGGCGGGCGGTCCGGTGGCCCCGCAGCCGCCCGGGCAGCAGCCGTCCCCCATGCTCCAGATGCAGAAGCAGAACCGCGTCACGCCGATCCAGAAGCCGCAGGGCCTGGACCCAGTGGGGATCCTGCAGGAGAGAGAGTACAGGTATTTATCTAGATCGACCATTGAGACGGACACACTTCATTCACATAGAATTCGCGAACAGCTACTTTAAGTTACATATACGTCAATTCATTTAATCTTCCTCAGGTAATCTAGTTTTGTACATTTACAAAGTCAGCTGTTAATCCCTGGCCTATGTTTTGGCTGCTCCTCAACACAGTGAAGTGATTTTTAACAGCCTTTTGTTAAGCTTATAGCCCACAAAGGTCAAACGCATGTCTTGGTTGTATTAATCTCAAATTGTCAAAAAATTTCAGCTACTTTTTTTTTATGCTTATTAGCGAGCGACATTTCAACGATTTAAGATTTCCGTAAGACTGAAGCAGCCAACGGACAAATACTTTGGGGTTTTTAACTCTGTGTTGAAATAATTTAAAGTTAAAATCCGAAGTGATAGCGCGAACACAATGTTGCACATAGAGAAGTGCATATACAGATCGTATTTCTCATAGCGCACGTTCTACAACAGCGGTTGTTTAAATCAAGGTTCGAGGCCACATCTGCATTAAGGAATCCGGTATTTCTCTCCAACATGGAACTTTGTTTTCCATAAATCAGATAATCCACCGTCGAACCATGTAGCTGCTATATCCTTAATTGTGTTAATTCCGGCTTGAACTGTGACGGAAGTTTTGCAGAAGTGTTGTGACGCCTATCCAGAGTGAAGAACAAGTCTAAATGTGTTGGAGCCCCGTGTGGTCTCTCTGATTGACATCTGCTGCAGCATCAGCCCACAGGCTCACGGGTCTCAATGCGGCTCTGAGTCTTGTTTTCCCTTCATGCACCTTTTTTAAGCCCCTCGTGTCGCCGGTCTCTTCTTCACCCGTGACTAGCTGCGTTGGCCGAGAGACGTTCGGCGACCTCGCTGCCGCCCGCCCGCCCAATTAGGCCGACTGTGACACTGTTCATTGTTTATTGATGAACATCTGAGGCTCGCTGACAGTTGAGCGATCGACACAACAAAGTCGGCGCTAATTACATTTGATCCAGTTTTGCCCTTAGGCGTGTGAGAGGTGAGGATGAGCTACATGAGAGTACTACAAAGTACTACAATGTATGCACCGTTTAGCATCTCTGCATGGATTCTGCACTTTCTTGAAACCGCATTCGTTTTTTCAGGTGTACAGATATCTCCTCTACCTCTCAGCTGCAACCTCCTGAAGAGTCCTGTCCAGCTTTAAAAGAGCCAACGTGAACTGGTTGTCATACAAGGCAATAGCACTTCCAATAGTACTCAGTAAGGTTTTGTGTGGATCTTATATCAAGAGTATGATACTGGTTTCCTCCATTTATTTTGGTTTTAGACTGTCGATCTCAGAAAGCAGCCCTTGAGGGACATTGCGAGGTCTGTCCCGGCTTGTCCATTTGTCGCGCGGTTGTTACAGTTTGATTTACCGCCGTCGTAACGTTCCTCAGGCTGCAGGCTCGGATTGCACATCGAATCCAGGAACTGGAGAGTTTGCCGGGCTCGCTGTCCCCTGACCTGAGGACCAAAGCCACAGTGGAGCTCAAGGCGCTGCGTCTGCTCAACTTCCAGCGGCAGGTACAAGGCGCTGGTTTTGTTTCATGTTCTTTGTGTTGATTCAACACAGAATGACTCGCACTTAGACACATCGGCAATTTCCTCATTGACCCCTAACATTGAATCCAGACAGCAGGTTTTCTGCCCTTTGGTTAATTTAATCTAAAGGAAAAGGAGGAATTTCTGTTAAAAATGCTATTTAGTTGTTGAAAATAATAATACTATTAATCATAATACATTTTATTTAAGAAGTGCGTTTCAGGACACTCTACAAAGGAGATGAAATAGACATTTTTAAGAGCATACATCTCAAGAATAGACAATTACGTAATTTTATCAAGTAAAATGGATAGATGGCGTAAAAAAAATAATTACAAAATAACTTAAAGCACAGCATGTGAAATTGTAAATACAGTCGGCTCTAATTTTTTTTTTTTTATGAAGTTCAACTTTTGGCCCTAATCTGTGCGTGTCTCCAGCTCCGACAGGACGTGGTGGCGTGCATGAGGCGAGACACGACCCTGGAGACGGCCCTCAACTCGAAGGCGTACAGACGCAGCAAGCGGCAGACGCTGAGGGAGGCACGCATGACGGAGAAGCTGGAGAAGCAGCAGAAGCTGGAGCAGGAGAAGAAGCGCAGGCAGAAGCATCAGGTGAGCGGCGGTTTGCCAATATGATCATGTGAAGTCTCCAGGCAATTTATTTCTGACTCGAATGGGATGAACTCATTTGAATTTGTATGGTCAATGGTCAAAAAAAGGTTGTGGGCCATAGCTAATTAATATGTCAATTAATATGCCAATTATAACAATTTCTCACACATGTCTGGTCGGATTAAATATTTTAAGTGATGACATTTTGGACAGACGTTGTAATCTAATGTGCCACACTGTCCAAAATAAACATTTAGACCTCTAACAAGTTCTGTGGCTTTGCTTTCCAGGAATATCTCAACAGCATCCTGCAGCACGCTAAAGACTTCAAAGAGTACCACCGCTCGATGTCCGGTAAGATGCAGAAGCTCACGCGAGCCGTCGCCAACTGGCACACCAACACGGAGCGGGAGCAGAAGAAGGAGACGGAGAGAATCGAGAAGGAGAGGATGAGGAGGCTCATGGTACGGCGCCTGCAAAAGCCCACATTATGAAAATGTCACGCAGTCATAGAACGTACTTTGACAAACATTAGATGAGTCTGTTACACTTCCACGGTACGAAAGCATAAGAACGGACTGGCCAATCACTGTCACTGAATGTGGTTACTGTTCGTTAGTGAGCTGTCATTTCTGGCACCTATAGAAATCTTTCTAAATGTTGATATACAATCCAACGTTAATCTTTCTTGAATGCAACAATTCTTGTTAAACAGTCCCGGTTATTCTGAGAAAAAAGAAGAAATAATTTAAGCAAATGAGACTTTTAGGGCTGATGAAAAGTAGTACAACCCATTTGGACGGGAATTATTTTTCGTCTTCCAACTGATTTTTTTTAAAGTTGAATCTGTGACACTGATGATTTATTATACGCACCTAAATGGTACTAGTCTCACTTTTTTTTTCCTCCTCGTACCAACTCAGGACGTTGGCCGACATCTTTTTGTTCACTACATACACAGTAACTACAGTTAATATATTTGCAGCAATGCAACACACAATTAGTTTCATTGACGATGAAGCTGTCAATAATTTTTTTGAATTAATCGATTAGTTGTTTTATAGAAAATGGTGAAAAATATCAATCAGTGTTTCTCAAAATCCCAAGATGACGTCCTCAAATGTCTCGTTCCGTTCAAAGATATTCAGTTTACCGTCATGGAGGAGAATGGAGAAGAAAAACCAGAGTTTAGAATCAGAGAATCATTATTTGTCTCTCACTCAAACCGTTAAATCGATTAACCAGTTGGCGAATAATCGATTAATTGTTGCGGCTCTATTTCCGTTTTCTTGTAATGAGTTTTACCTGATAAAGAACGTTGCAAACTCAATGAGTGCAAAGGGGATAGGACTCTTTCCCAGTCGGAGCTAATGATCCGAGGCAGATGCCAACACGGCAGTAAGTACAGAGCGTTGCCAGTGACTAGGGAACGGTACTTAATGCTAACAAGTGTCTCGCTGATAATCAGTTTGTGCTCCAGCACCTGTCTGGTGTCTCGGATCGATGCATTGGCACACCGTAGAGCTGCTCCAATGTATTCTCGTGCAGACTTAACTGTCTTTGAATGAATATCATCAAGGCAGTTTGATAATATTTTGCACCATTAACTTCCTGTCAACCGTCCCCGCTCCCCACCACTCAGGCAGAGGACGAGGAAGGCTACCGGAAACTCATTGACCAGAAGAAAGACAAGCGTCTGGCCTACTTGCTGCAGCAGACGGACGAATACGTGGCCAACCTCACCACCCTGGTGTACGAACACAAGGCGGCACAGGCCGCCAAGGATAAGAAGAATAAGAAGAAGAAAAAGAAGGTAGGTCCCCACTTTCTGGCTTCTGTACCGCGCACGTTTTTAAATAGTTTTGATTTTACAGGAGCTCGACCCAAACAACAAGCAGTAAACGACTTTAGGGTCAAAACACAGTTCCCGTGCTCTTTCGCGTCTATCGTTACATAAAGCGAATCCAATCTTCACTCTGGAGCACCGACCACGATTTAACTGCGAGATGATTTATCGCCTGTAATCCCCCTCGTCTCACGGTTCGTTATTTTGTTTGTTTCAAGCGTCTTCTCGAGTGACATCGTGAGGTTTTTCGCCAAAGATCTCATTACCGCCTCGCGTTGAAAAAGCTTTAAAATGATCTCGACCTCCAGAGACGTTGGCGGGCTGAGGGTCCACGCTCCCTCCACACGTAATTTCACACCGTCTGTCGGGGAGGCGGAACCAATCGGTGAACTCGACCGGTGTCGTCTTTTGATTGGAACGAACACGTGCACACTCACGCCAGGGCCGAGATCCCTGACACGGATGTTAGCCGCTTAGAGCAGTGTTTTTCAACCTTTTTTGAGCCGCGGCTCATTTTCTACAATTAAAAAAAGTCCTGCGGCACACCAACAACCCAAAAAGTTACAAAATGTCACATTGTAGCATAATACAGCATATATGGTAGGTAATTATTAATGTCCCATTGTAACATAATACAGCATATTGTAGGTAATTATTGCACTAACTACTGGCATGGAAGAGTATTCAGTGTTTCAAGTAAACCAGATCACTTTGTTAAAAAAATGAAAATAAAGTTATGCAAAAAATAACTAATATTTAGTTACTACTAAATAGCGTATTGTGGAAAACAATAAGCTATTTTTTTGCAAAACAAAACAGAATGAGTGCAGATGTGTGAGCATCACGTTGTATCAGTATTAGTGGCTGCAGTGAGCTAATTTCCTCTCCAACTCTTTTATAAACGAGGTTGTAGATTTGATATGGACACTCTCAATTCATGCTCCATGTTGAGAGACACAACAGCAGAAAGCCGACTTCACGGAGATCTCATAAAGATCGGCTCGTGGCGAAATGACAAGAATCGGCGACTCGCGCATGCGCAAGCGTTACCTATTAACGGCGGACGGTGAACATTTAAAATCAGCATTTCCTCTTGCGCCCCACCTGCAATAAATACCTCCCCAGTTTGATAAATACTGACTTAAAGGAAATATGGTGTTCATTTATTTCAATGACAACCACAAAGTGTGCAGGCTCTGTTACTGCTATGTGTTTTTCGGGCTTTTGAAGGATTTTTCCAGAGTCTCTCGATATGCAAAGTCAGAAACGTCATTTATGGAGCTCCAGGCTGCAGGCTGTTGGATGTTTGTCTTGACCTGCAAACACATGAACTGTTGGGCTTTAAAAGTGAGAGCTCATAGCTTAAAATAGTGAACGCTGCAGTAGCAAATCCCATTCTGAAAAGCACGCTTGCTGCTCTCTCGCTCTCTGTGTGCTGTGTGACACAGAGCAGAGAAGAGTTGTAGACGCGACCCAGAAATGACAAGCTGTGTGTGGATAAGATCAATAACATACGGCCATTTAGTCTGTTTAATAGCAGAACAAGGTGTAGACCTGTTCTATATTACTCTGCCAGCCACTATATTGCAGCTCAGATGCTCAACAATGGAAAATCATTTGCGGCAACTAAATAATGTTTTTTTGGACCAATTAAGTGAAATTGGACATTTTCCTACTGCACACCTGACGATCTCTCACGGCACACTGGTGTGCCGCGGCACACTGGTTGACAATCACTGGCTTAGAGGCTCTTTGTGCCACCCATAGACTGTATGTGTGAGATGAGGACTGTGGAATAAAAAAAAAAAACTACCACACACGCCCTGTGATGATCCTGATGGAGAGCTTCTCCTCGCGCTTTAATGCAGGAAACTATGCCGCTATTGAGAAATTACATAATGCTGGTGTTCCGTATACTTTACACACACTCACTCACTCACTCACTCACTCACTCACTCACTCACTCACTCTCTCTGTTCTTATAGAACAGGGGTGTCAAACTCATTTTCACCCCGGGCCACAAACTGTAAAATTGTATACATTGAACTACTACCTAACATATTGTTAAATAACTGTCTTTGTATTTGACTATTGTTTATTCAAGTGTAAAAACATTGTACATGCATTTATATAAATGTAAAAATATATGTAAGCAAATTTCTCTGTTATTATAACATAAATCCATTTAATTTAGGGTTAAGAAACCCACATTACTCTATTAAGGATCAAACAAATAAGAACATGCATGTGGTCTGGGGCAGTGGTTCAACTGGTCTGGCTGCAGGACCCACCAGCACCCTGAATGACCCGCCGAGATCCAAATCGAGGAACATTTTCAACTTCTCAATTTGATTTAATGAAAAGATGGTGCAGTTTGAACCTGAGAAAGTACAGATTATCACAGTATGCCAACACCAAAAAAAACTAGTTAGAAATATTCCCTTTTACACTCAATTTAAAAACCCCAAAGTGCATCTTATGGACACAAAGAAATACAACACCTTTTTTAACAGACTCGCAGTGCTTTCATGCACAAACATTAAAAAGTCAGGAATGAAGCAAACTATCACAAATAGTTGAGGAGTGTGAATAGACGGCAATCCGCTCCAAAAAAATTCCCTTCAAGATAAAAGCGCCACTGAAAACGGGTCCACGATGGTGATCATGCCTTTCAAGCCGTCGCGCCTCGCGGGCCACATAAAATGACGTGGCGGGCCGGATTCGGCCCACGGGCCTTGAGTTTGACACCAGTGTTATAGAATACCAACTTTTGTGATGAAAAGGCAGCTGAATGGGTTCATGTGTTTGATGTCTAGAAGGTGGATGGAGATGGAGAAGGCACGAGCGCCATTGGACCTGATGGAGAGGTGAGGAGCTTTACGTTGTCATTTTCTTTCCTTTTTTTGTTGTTGTCATTTGTTCCCTCATTTTGGTCTTTTCACATTGTTTGATTGGTTCTAAAGCACTTACGAGCAACATTGTTATCATATGATATAGTACAAAAAAAAAAATATATATATATCTATATCAATCACCGGAATCTGGGCGGGGCGGGGAACCATAAATTGCGTCACCTCTACGGTTTAAAAAAAAAAAAAAGAGCATTTTTATCCTGATTTGAATTTGAACTTTTTTCACAGTTATTTACAACTGGTTTCTGCTGCAGTTATTGCAGGTTTGAAGGGTGTTTAATATTCCTAGCTGTTTTACAGATTGAATCTAGGCTTTATTAATATTGTCCTTTTGTTTATCAGAATTGTTTCATTGCCAAGTAAGTTGAACATGCAAGGAATTTGACTGAAAGGTGCATAACAATAAACATATAATAGAACAATACAAACAATAAACATGCAATAATAGATAATTATTTGAGGATATTTAACTATGAAGAGAATGTTGTAGTTCATGCTCTGCCACGTGAACCCAAACCTGCACTTGCTCTGGCAGAGAGACAGATCCCAAAGTGACGATCCAGTCGGAGGCAGATTCTACCCTGAAGGGTGCTACAAGCAAAGCACCTCTTTGAAAATAAATAATGCACCAAGCAGAGAATTTAAAGTTTGAAGTGTCTGCTCGTCCTCGCAGTTTTCCTCGGCTCCTAATTGTATTCTCCCTCCTTTGTGTCAGAAGTGTGACATGCGTGGGCCTTGATGGCCAATTTTGGAAGAAACATTCACTAATGTTGTTTACCTCTTAAGAGGGCTGTTGATGTCTGAATTGCTGGATTCTAATGAAGATGATTGGTTTGGCCCTTTTAAAAAAAACAATCAGTGAAGCAAGAACAGAACTGATCAAGCTCATGTTGAGCTGAATTGGAATACAGACAGAAATACAGGCCATTGTCCAGATAATTTAGTTGTATTGTCATATTGATGCCACAGTCAGCCGAGGTCAGCTTCATATCCACCAGGGTTCGGCAATGAAGTCTATTTTGCCGGTCTGACATTGTTAACGGTGACTCGGATTGAGAAAACAACAACAACATCTACTGTAAATTCATAGTAGTGAACGGATTTAAGAATTTGTTTCCTATAACAATTTAGTTCCTTATTGTCGGCAGGGGAAACGACAACCAGCAAACCTTCATTCAATTAGATGGTCGATCTGATCGCTACAATTCACATCAATTTAAGTCTACAGGCCTTTTTATTGTTAAAAACAGCAACAATGAGCCGCTACTGCTGTAAGAATTCATTTATGCTGCGGTTTAAACAAATTATCCCACAACCGGAGAGAAAATGTAAAGCTTTTTGTTATTTAAAAATAAAAACATTAACATTCGTCTTAAGTGGTCCAACATGTTTCTCCTCTTTGTTGGCCGTGCAGCCCATGGACGACAGCAGCCAGACCAGTGAGCTGCCCGTCAAAGTGATTCAGACGGAGACCGGGAAAGTCTTGCAGGGGACGGAAGCTCCCAAATCCAGCCAGCTGGAGGCCTGGCTGGAGATGAACCCCGGGTGAGGACGACGCACATCACGGCATCGAACCGTCGCCCACCTCGAAACCAAATACTGTGGTTGCTGTTTGCACCTAACAGCCAGACCAGAAGCTCCTTTACATTTTACTTCTATTTTTTTTTTTATTGATCCTTGACTAAGTCCCGCCCCTTGAACACAGACTGGCCAATCATAGCGTAGCATTTCCTAACTTACATTAGCACACCATTAATCGATTTGCCAAGTGACGTGGTGGTTCACCTGTGATCTGTAGACTTTAGCTTCTAGCTTTGTCTTTTTAAACGTTTTATCAGTTTGACATCCTGGATATAGATATATATTTGTTTGTTCTCAAACGTATTGTCGAGCCTTCTGCATGCTTCTCTCTGAAGCCGCTTTGTTTTCTTCCCCCCCAGATATTAGATCATATTTATTCAGAGAGTGTAGGTAATGACAGTGTGGTCTCCATGGTAACGCAGCTCTGGCAGTTTGGCGCAGTAGCACCTGGGAAGGGTCAGTTAGGTTTTCAGTTAAACTGTGATCTTTAAAAAGGTTAGAATCATAAAGTGTGATTTGAGGATTCGGCATCCTAAATAAAGCGGAATGCCCTTTAGTGGGGCCGCCGCTGGTTGGAGGTGTACATTATTTTTACATGACGGAGAAGAATTATAGTAACTGGACTTCCTGTTTTCCTCCTTTACAAACCAGGTATGAAGTCGCCCCGCGGTCGGACAGCGAGGAGAGCGGCTCCGAGTACGAGGACGAGGTCAGTGACTTTGTCATTAATGAACTGAGATCATGCTCTCTCTCCTGCACTTCTTCAGATCATGCAAACTGGGAATCTAAAGCGCAACCCCGAACACACAGCCAGTGAACACACACATCAGAGTCCAGCAGGGGGCTGTAGCTGTATGCACTTTGGTGCTGCAGCGCTACGTCTCTGCTTGTTTTCAAACTGTTGTTTTTACATCAAGTGAGCTCTCAGTCATGTGTTATCAACTGTTGCCCTCTAAGGAGGACGAGGAGGGGGCCAAGGCAGACCCAGAGGACGAGAAGATAATCGATCCCAATGGAGTGGAAGTGTTCGTGGCGGCTGCCAATCACATTATCGAGTAACGTATTTTATGTTTTTACCTCTCACTGTCTCAGATTTACTTGGAAGAGCATCTTTTCTTATTGTCCAGGAATAGAAATATAGTTTTAAGGTCCAATTCTTAGCTTATTGGAAGTTCAGTTTTCTTTTCAAAAGTATTTCCTTTTCAAAAGATATTTGAAATGTTAGAAGTCCAAAAAACATGTTTTTGACCTTGAAACAAAATACAAGAATCTCCTTTGGCTTTTCCAAGCGGGAGCCCCACGTCTAAGTGACCCGCTCAAAGTTTTTCGACACCGAGATTAAAAGGAAAATAGAATAAAACATGAATAAATAAAGCTTCGTTCGACTTTGTACTCCTAGCGGCTGAACTCCAGCTGAGCCCCCGGCGTCAGACCCAACTAAGCCTCGAAAGCGATCAATCAACTCCAGAAAGAGCTGTCTGTTCAGTCGGGGTGAGAGTGGATTTAAAATGTTCCCTCTTCTTCTTTTTACGTCGCACACATTCAGGTCGGCCAAGCAGAAGCAGGACGTGGACGACGAGTACATCGTTCCCACCGGACAGGCCACCCAGGCGTCGTACTACGGGGCGGCCCACGCCGTCATCGAGAGGGTGGAGAAGCAGTCGACTCTGCTGGTCAACGGCACACTCAAACATTACCAGGTATATATATATGTGTGTGTGTATATATATATATATATATATATATATATACACACACACACACACACTCCCTCAGTTTATAGACTTTTGTAACAGCCTTTTTTATCTTTTTTTTATTGCTCACTTTACAACAGCGGTTGTTGTTGTTTTTATTATTATTGTTTTTTTTACCCACAATGTGTTTAGTTTCAGATTGAAGTTTTTTTTCTATTTCTGCCAAAACACTTTTTTACTTATTATTTCACTCCACATAAAAATAAAAAAAGGTTGGAGCCTTGTCGTCTCAAATCGACGAGGTTCATTTTATTTGTCGTTTTACAGCACAGGGTTGCACAATAGAAGAATAGAAGTTAATTGTGGCCCCTTCACGCTACTCATATAATAATATAAGCTAAACAGTTAGCAGAGGTTGATTTGCGTGGTGCGTTCAAGCTCCACGCTGTAAAAAAAGGCCTATGGGCGAAGGTAAATTATGACTATCATGATGGGTTCAATTGTAATCTTGTAAAATAAAATGTTTTGGGGTGAGAAACTTGAATAAATACAGTTGTGTGAAAATAGCCATTGCAGAGGCGATTAAGAACTGTTTACCTATGCGTGGTTTAGATCTGAGTCGCATTCAAAAACAACCTTCTGCTCGTAGCGACGCTCCCACATTGTTTTCCAGCGTGACGCTTTAATCTCAGGTTGGGGCGATAATTCAGTATGATAATTTATCGTCCGTCAATGGAAGCGCATCGTGATGAGATCATGCGTTGAGATATCGTGATGCGAAACCACGTCGTCTAGATCGATTACAACAAGCTCGCACTGGAGAAAAAATTCTTCCGAATATCTGATTATTTTGCAGAATAGTTAAATTAAAAAAAGTTAAATTAAATGAGCAAATCCTCCAGTACTATTCTTTTTTTTTTTTTTTTTCAAGTATTTAATTCACAGAGCGCTTATTTCATATAGACTAATTTATTTATCGAACGCTACACCATGATGGATATCGGAGATATTTGGAGAAGATTTTGTCCGTATCGCCCGGCCCTCCTTTAAACCCGGCTCGACTGTAGCGAGCGGTCATGGCAGTGAGCGATGGGGTGTTGCAGGAGATACGGAGCTGGTAATTGGATGCTGCTTCTTTTCTTTTTCAGTCCGCTCGCAGTCTTGGCACTGCTCAGATTTATGGTGTGCTCGGCTTTAAATGAGATATTGTGGCGGCTCCTTTGAGGGAGACTGCAGCGACGTGAGCTGTACAATAATTGGATCAATTGTTTGCTGTGCCAACAGCGATCTCTGCAACAAACCTGAATTCATTTACAGAAGCTTTGCATTTATGTTGAACAATTTTCACCTGTTCCTCGTTAATTTTTACCCTCGCCAAGCCTTATTTCTGTGCAATTTACTCCGTAGTCGGGCATTTCGTTAACTAACGTGCAGTTGGTAATTGGGCGGCGTTCTTTCCCTTTCGTCCACACCGCTTTGCTGATTGTTCTCTGCAGGCGGAAACACAGTTGATGTTTTTGCCACCGCACTTGAATCCCTTTGGGATATAAAATGTCAAAGAGATCAAAGTACGTTTTCAAATCTCACTGTGTGAAAAGCATTAAATCAACTCCTTTTGGATACAGCGGGAGCAGAGGTCTTTCAGAGTGGGAGGCGAGCAGATACACCTCCGTGAATGGAAGTGAGAACACACTATATTAGTAATCAAAAGAAGATGCCTGAGAATCGGCCAAACGAGTGTGATTTGGTTACAGATACAGTAGTTTCAGGGGATTTTAAAGTCTTTCCACTTTCCCAGAGTCTTAAACTTATAATTAATTCAGGACAGACCTTTTTTGGTTTATTCTGAAGTTAAGCCAAACAGCATTGTTAGGTTTTCTTGCCCCAATTGTTGAGTGTTTATGGGATTCAAATAACATAATTATGATCTCATCATCGGTTTCTACAATTGCAAGTCGACTGGCAGAAGAAAAACATTTAAAAAATCCCCTTATTGATCATCTTCTAGGAGAGCGGTAACGATTACTTGATTAATCAAGTAGTTGACCGACTGATTAAAAAAAAACTAAATGTTTTCATCATTTATAATGTGATTTTTCAAAATAAAAAAAGGCCAAATACTCTTCGGCTTTTTTTAAATTGTGCCGCAGGAGAAGCAAAGTGACTTTTAAAGCAAGCTCATGTTTCAGGCGTGCCTCTCGCTCCCTGTGTTCTTTTAGGTCCAGGGGCTGGAGTGGATGGTGTCCTTGTACAACAACAATCTGAACGGCATCCTGGCTGATGAAATGGGCCTCGGCAAAACCATCCAAACCATCGCCCTCATCACCTACCTGATGGAGCGCAAGAGGATCAACGGGCCCTTCCTCATCATTGTGCCTCTCTCGTCAGTACTCTCAACCATCCCTCTCATCCCGCGGTGTTACGAAGCCCACGAAATATATCCAGCGAGTGGGCGGATGCACGCCTATCGGTTTAAATTTACAAGATAGGGCCGTCATGGAAAACAGGGGATTCAGGAGAGTCAGCTCAAATGATACTCAAGAGTCAGGTGTGAACACTCGTCTGCCTGCGGCGAGTGATGAGTCAGAGTTGCTCTCTCTCAAACAGCAGATTGAACGTTGCTTCCTAAACTCTTTTAGTGCTGAAAGTGCCAAAAGACACATTATACATGTACTCTACACTACAAACAACCCATGATGCAACATTTTGTACGAGGCTTTGTTCCACTAGAACAAAATCAAAATTAATATCGGATGCTGCGAAAGAAAATCTCGTCTTCTACAAACACAATCTACCAGATGAAATAAGCTGCAAAAAAAAAAAATTATTAAATTGTTCCTTATTAAATTCAATTAATATCCTTCCATGTGATTATTCTCCATCTTTTTGGGTGTTTTACAGAGGTGAGATAAACGTATTGGCAGCTTTTTAAATGCGCTGGTTTACGCCTCGCTATTTTCCCACCGTCAACTTCTCTAAACACAAACGTCTCCAGCCGCCTTGTCCAGGTGAACAACCCAATTTCACCTCATTAGTGTTTCTTTCTCGTGGTGGTTTACATCTGCAGGCGTTAAAGGATTAGAGTGAGCAATGGGTGTTTTTTCTTCATCCCTACCGAGGAGGTGCACTTCCTTCTGGTAGCCAAACTGAGCTCAGCAGAGGCTCACATCTCAATGTCAAACGTTCTCCTCGGCATGCAGAGCGAGCTAATGTGGAAGCTTTAAACTCCTCATGTGTGTTGAGAAAAGTTTGGTTAATGAGTCGCAGAGAGATTGCTGTGCCCGGTGTGGGGTGGACTCATTAATGTGGGATCGCCACTTGATTTTTTTCTATAAAAACTAAGTAATGAAATGAATAACAGGCACAGTCTGTCAAACATTTTTTACAGCGAGATTGATGGTAAAATGCAGCAAACCGGGACTGAGTTAAAGTTGAAATTCTGGCTTTATGGCTTTGTAACTGTTTTTTTTTCAGAAGTTGTGACTTAGCTCGGAGTGTGTCTTGCGCTAAATTCAGACCCCTTTCTTATTCTATTGTTATTTCGGCTCGTGTTTCTTCTAGGACTTTGTCTAACTGGGTCTATGAAATTGACAAGTGGGCCCCCTCTGTGGTCCAAATAGCGTACAAGGTAAGGATCTTGCTTTGTGTCATTTTTCCCGCTGATTGCTACTGACTGACTGACTGACTGACTCTCTTTCTTCTCTCCTTGCGTCTCCGCCGGCGGCAGGGCACCCCCGTGCTGCGCCGTGGGCTCGTGCCTCAACTCCGCAGCGGGAAGTTCAACGTCTTGCTGACCACATATGAATACATCATCAAGGACAAGCAAATCCTGGCCAAGGTGAAGCAGATCAAAACTTTGTCGTCTTTGTAAAATACACTCTTGCACGCATATATATATATATACGTATATATATATATATATATATATATATATATATATATACGTATATATATATATATATATATATATATATATATATATATATATATATATATATATATATATATATATATATATATATATATATATATATATGTGTATATATATATATATATATATATGTATATGTATATATGTATAATGGATATGGATATATGTATATATGTTTTGGCAGAAATAGAAAAAACTTCAATCTGAAACTAAACACATTGTGGGTAAAAAACAATAATAATAAAAACAACAACAACCGCTGTTGTAAAGTGAGCAATAAAAAAAAGATAAAAAAGGCTGTTACAAAAGTCTATAAACTGAGGGAGTGTGTGTGTGTATGTATGTGTATATATATATATATATATATATATATATATATATATATATATATATATATATATATATATATATATATATATATATATAAGCTTCGTAGCTCTTTGTGTGAGAGTCCCTACGGCAGCATTACAGCGCTACGATCAGCTGAAGTTGATTAATAGTTTAAGAGACCCTCACAGGCAAACCGGTGAAACTTCACAAAGAGTGAGCTTGGGCTGTAGCTCAGCGGTCGTCCTGCAACCACAAGGTAGCCGGCTCGATCCCCAGTCTCCCCATAGTTGGCATGTTGAAGTGTCCCTGATCAAGACACTGAACCCTCAGTTGCTCCCCGGGCGCCTCACTAGGGGCAGACCACTGCTCCTTAAAATACCAAGGAGAATGCAGAGAATACATTTTCCCATTGTGGGACTAATTAGGGATTATTATTCCACTCTTGTTTGAGATGCGATTGATTTTATCGACGTTCCGGGGTGAAGCTGTGCACGGTGCACAGCAGTAGTCGATCCTGCTCGTGATAAAAGGAACGCACAAGCTTTCGCAGCATCTAGAAGAATAGGAAGAAGTCTGATGTCTGCTCACCGTTTGATGTTCGCCGGCTTCCTCGCGTGTGACTGCAAAGTTAAATCAGCCGCAACGAGAGCATCCGTTTTTCTTTTTCTTTTTTTCTTCTCATTCTGTCAAAGGTTTTTGATCATCCACACATCAGTTTCATATCTAATTTGGGACCAGCGTGGCGTTTCCGTTGCTGTTTTCTGAAAAAAAATCTTAAGAGGTGTGCAACTATAAGTTTAATGTCTAATTAAGACGTTGAGCTTAATAATAGTGCTGCGAAGTGTTTAGTTGTATACGGTCACGGCTGCAGACTACTTTTAACAACTGTGTGTGTGGGTGTGGGTGTGTGTGTATGTGTGTGTGTGTGTGTGGGTGTGGGTGTGATGGTCTCTAGTGTTTTTTGTTTTGTATTTCAAGGTGTCGGTACGTCTCTGTACACGATGCAGTACTAAATGTAGCAACATTTTCTTGTGATAAGCAGCCGGAACACATCCGAATAAGCGTAGCGTTCTCTAGTTCATGAAGATGTACGTGCTGATTTTTTTTTTTGTTTGCATCTCTAAAAACTTGCCGCTCAAACAACGATTATCGGTGCATGAAATGAGAGGGGGAATACATTTCTCCTCTGACTGCGGTACCATGTGCCCTGAGGGTGCTCAAGAGTAGGAAAGTCAAACTTTTTCTTCTTCGCAGTCACTCCCCAGCTCCTTTTGCGATCAAAACAACATTTTGAGTGCAAACGCGGGCATGTTTTTGTCTTTCTTTCGTCGAGTGGAAACGCAATAAGTCTCCTTCCAACCGTGCAGATCCGTTGGAAGTACATGATCGTGGACGAGGGCCACCGCATGAAGAACCACCACTGCAAGCTGACCCAGGTGCTGAACACCCACTACGTGGCTCCCCGCCGCCTCCTCCTCACCGGCACGCCGCTGCAGAACAAGCTGCCCGAGCTGTGGGCGCTGCTCAACTTCCTGCTGCCGACCATCTTCAAGAGCTGCAGCACCTTCGAGCAGTGGTTCAACGCCCCGTTCGCCATGACGGGAGAGAGGGTACGTGCGACGATTCAACCAATGCTTGTATCTCCTGCGGTTGTTTAATTGTGTGTTTTTACAAGAAAAAAACTCAAACTCAGTTAGAAATCTAAAAAAAATAATCAACATTTTTCTTTCCATAAGAAGCCTGCAGCTGTTAAAAAAAATATGTCTTCTGGCCCTCTGGGAACTCCCAGAGAGAGAACGTGAAGTATAAATGTAAAACTTTTTGAGAGGAGTTGATTTAGCTAAACGTGGATATCGTGTACATCTTGTGAAAACTGATGACAGGTTTCTTCAGACGCCCATGACTCCTCCACAGTACACATCTCCACTGAAAAGGAAGCAAGCGTGTCATAAAGTTTCGTCTAAAGTTTGAGAGTTTCAAGGCACAAGGGAGGTTTATTACGTAAACACGATTAACACTCCGGAAACGTTCTGGATGAATATCATTCTAATTTCCCACAGCGAAGGTCGGATACAAAATTAGCATCCTGACTAGCGATTAGGAGGTTCTGCAATGTGTAAAAGTGAGTTCTGATAGCGTTTGTCCTCTTTGCTCCGGTCACAGTAGGTTGTTCTTTCCATCTTCAAATGGCACCCTGCCCGAGGCTGAGGAAACCTGGGAACCCAAATTGCTTAAAAATGAAATGCCCTCCCCGCACCCCACCATTATGGTTATGGTTGTTTTTCTACAGCCATAACCCTCCATCACCTCGTACACTTAAAACCTGCCGGTTTCAGGGCCGACTCTAACAGGCAGGTTACTCTGCAAGGAAAGTACAAATAATAAGCAAATATTTATTCATGGCTTATTTTTAAGTGGAGAAACTTTGTAAGGCAGAGCGGAGTTATTGAAACTTTATAAAAGTTTTTCTCCTTTGTTGTATCTATAACTTCTAATGTGGCCACTGGATTCAGATTAGAGGTAAAGTTTTCTATATATCTATCACAAAACACATGGCGTGTATCCTTCAGATTCCAGAAAATCCCCCCTGAACCCGGCCTAACAGATATGATTTCATTGTCTACATCGACTCGCACTGGGTATCTGCGGCCAATTTATTATTGTATAATTCAGGAAATAGAAGTTGTAATTTTACGTCCATATTTGTGTATGATGGAGGAGGCACGATGCAAACCCAGTTAATCTGCTTTAACTCAAACTCTTACAAACTCTCACAAAAGCTGTATTTTCTTCACAAATATTTAAATTGTCTGATGTTTGTGTCCACGCTGGCCGTCTATTTCGTACGTCGTCTGTGATTTGAAGATCACCATCAAGAATTTAGTTTTATTGGGCGAAAAAAAAGGAGAAGTCTCCCGCAATTAATCAACTAGTCGGCTCCTTTTTCTTTTTGGGAGGAGTGGATGGTTACTAGTGCAGCAGTCGTGAATAAACGGGGGAGAAACTTTCCCTCTGTTCTTCTTATTGCTGCCAGTGGAGAAATTCTCCACAGGGTACTTTTTTTAATTTGACAATGAGGACCACAACAAAAGCCCAGAACCCCTCCAACAAAAACATCCTCTCCCTGGGAAGCAAGAGGATTCAGACTCAGTCACACGAACTGTTCCTGTGTAACATATCCCGTCTGTGTGTGTTGTGTTGGTATCGGCTCATACTGCAGTTTTTAGGGACACATGGGCCGCTGTAGTGCTGCTGACCAGGACCACAACACTTTGTGACGCATTATTCTCGTACGCTCTCTTGACTCCTTCAGGTCGACCTAAATGAGGAGGAGACCATCCTGATTATCCGGCGTTTGCACAAGGTGCTCCGCCCCTTCCTGCTGCGCAGACTGAAGAAGGAGGTGGAGTCTCAGCTGCCAGAAAAGGTGAGATTTCTCCCTTGATTTTGATTGGCTGCGTCACACCACACGACAGCGCCACACTGTTTGACTTATCCATTTTTTAATTAAAGTAGTATATTCCACGTAAATATTGGCAATTATAAAAAGGTTATTATTAAAACAGAGCACTTTTTTTTTTAAGTCGAGGCTTAAGGGCCGTGCTAAAACTAATTCCCCTCGTATAATTAATGACTTCTGCAGAGGGAGTTTTCACAGAAGCAGATGTCTAATCTCTTAGTCACTTGCAACCTTTTTTATTCTTATTTTGGGGCTGTCCACGCTCCTACATTAAACCTGGGTGGCAAAGTCTTTGACACCCTTGAAATTAACCGTACTTTTCTGCTTCTTCAATTATTAGAGGCTGTAGCCTCTTAACCGCTGCTACTTGAAGCCTGAAAAATAATGGGCATATTTGTTTTCTCATAAGCATCCAATATTCTCTGTGGCGCTGGTATAAATTGATTTAACGAGGCAGCGAATTGCCTGCAATAAAAAACTTTTATGGTAAGTGGGTCTTCCCATCACCGTGATACAGAGCCGGTCATCATCTGAACTGAAGGGATGAGATGAGAATGGATGAGTTCACTGTAGCCATCGAGGATTCACAGAAGCATCAGAAGAGGCTCTGAGAAAGGATCTTTGATTAATGAGTGCCTGCTACCCTCTCGTATCTCTACGAGTCTCTTAAAACAAAAAGATATTTTGTTTTTAAGTTTTAAAGGTCCCACATTGTGGAAAATGAGATTTACATGTCTTTGTTTTTATTATAAAGCAGGTCTAGGTGCAATATAAATACTGTGACAATCTCAAAACCCTTAATCCATGGATAAAATGCACACAGACCGGAAAATGCTGACCAATCAGAGCGGACCGAGCTTTTTTTATTTCGCCAGGGGAGCTTACAGAGACGGGCGCTAAAACAGCGTTTCAGACAGAGGGTGAAAAAAAGATATATTCAGAAAAACAGCGTGAGGGGAAATAATAAAAACGTTCTAGAAGAAACCCAAAAATACAAGTTTGAACCAGAAAGTGACTTTGACGTTTAATGAGTAATTATGTTTGAATTAGAAAATAATAATAAACGGACACAAAATAACAGACTGGGCAGGAGCTGAAGCTGTTGAGGTTTATCTTCTTAAACCATGACATGAATTATGAATGGAAGCTGAAAGCTGAAGCCATTATGATAGCATTTCCAAGTGTAAAACATTTCTTTGTATGGTGTACTCGCATCTCTTGTGATGGATGTATTTTGAATATAACGCTCAGCTTGTAGACCTTTAACATACGCAAATTACTTAAATATCACGGACAGCCGACGCTACGAAGCTCCACAATCGAACGTTCTTTACTTTCGTCCAATTCGAACTGTTATTCTATTTTAAATCATGGTGTCAAGAACGAAGCTCTAACACCTCACCCTCCTCTTTCACTGATGCATCGTCTTCATTGTCATTCCCACAGGTGGAGTATGTCGTAAAATGTGAAATGTCTGCCATACAGAAGGTTCTGTACCGCCACATGCAGAGAGGCATCCTCCTCACCGACGGCTCGGAGAAAGACAAGAAGGTAAGCGCAACGAGGCCCTCGGCGCCTCGCTGTACTATTGTAGTATATATTTTCTACAGCGCTTTGTATTGTCAGTGTGTGACATGAGGTGCCGAGCTGTCGAGGCGCAGTGGCAGTTTCCTCACCTGTGTGCCTCCATCAACACGGAAGCGTGCGCTCACCAAAGAGCAACCTTCGAGCAAAAACGTAACCACCGTGAACGGAACACGCCAACGCACATTCGTTGTAATCTGGGAAAGAAATGCCACACGGCAACATGACTCAATAACACACGTTTAATCTGGTTGTTGGTAAATAATCGCAAACATGAAGACAAGTGTCGTCGTTTTGATCTGGCTTTTCATGTCTGCAGGGCAAAGGAGGATCGAAGACCCTGATGAACACCATCATGCAGCTGAAGAAGATCTGCAACCACCCGTACATGTTCCACCACATTGAGGTGAGTGCCGCTAACTTAAACAAATATTTCCTCTTGTGCACGTCTGTGTCGTTCCCCGACTGTAATCATCAGTTAATTAAATCAAAAACGGCAGGGAAATAGGGGGGTTATTTATTTATATAATTGAATCCAAATCTATTTTGTGTGTGCCACATTGTTTGTGTCGTCCTGCACGAGAAAACGTTTAGTAAACTATTCATTTAATAATGAAGTGATTATCAGCCTACCTTTACGTCAGAGGGCCTGACAGGACAGACGCGTTTAAATGAAGCGTTTGAAACCAGTAAATGTTCTCTGTTGCAGGAATCTTTTGCTGAGCACTTGGGTTTTACAAACGGCGTCATCAGTGGGTAAGTTTGACCAAAAAAAACAAAAAACACCGCCATCACAAACCTCATTTTAGTGTCTTTTTATCTCCCAATGCTCTGAAGCGTTGGAAGGGACAGAATCCTTCCTTCGAAGATGTATTATGTGTCTGATCTCCTCTATTTAGCATTCATGAGCACCATAAAACATCTAATAATTAGTTCATAAAACACTAGCAACGTACATTTGTAAGTGTTTATTATTGCACAGTAATTTCCAACAATTATTACTTCCCTTATGAAGACATATTTTATATTATTGCAATGTTTTAGTATATTATCTCTTTATAAACCAGCCTTCACGAAAAGGTTCCCACAGAAGGAGTTAGTTGCTGATGAATACATTAATCAACACAAATACTTGTCACCTTCACACTACGCTTACATTTCACCTTAAGTAGTGTTGTCTGTGCACTTTATTTGAATTTTATATTCTACTGTAGAATAATATATTTAATTGTATTATTCCTCCCATTATTGCACTTTGTTTATCATTATTGTTAAATGTCATGCACCTCCCGCCAGGACAAATTCCTGGCAATAAATGGTCAATCTATTTACAACTTCACTATAGTGTGTGTTATTAATACATGTTTAAATGCTAAATAAAAAGGGGTTAGATCGGGTGAGCACGGCCTTAAAGAACCTTTTAGATTGTGGCATAAATAAGAGCCAACTTTTGACAGAAGAAGTTGCGGCTTCATTTATGTTTTCTCTTTTCTATTTAGTTCTGAATGTCTTCGAGACGAGAGTGTTTGTAGGGAAGCAGCCTGTTCATGTGTTTATGAACACAGTCACGAACAAACAGATTGATATTTATTTCCAATGTTGTGCGCAGCCTCATTGTCAAGTTTTATTTTTTTCTTCTCTCTCCCACTTTGTGTAAAGCTTGTTGAAGCAGTACAGTAATGTAATGCCCAGTACGAGAACACGTTGAAGTTCAATTGTGAAAAGTCAGTGTGTCGAATGATTAATAAATCACTGCAATTCTTACTGGTTTAAGATGTCACCACACACACACATATATATGTGTAGTGAAATGAACAAGCCATCTCAGCCCCACAGCACTCGTTACTGGACTCTTAAGTGTGTGTGCGTGTGTGTGTGTGTGTGTGTGTGTTTGTGTGTGCATGTGCTCACACACAATGTTTGTCTGGATTTGTGAAGAACTCTTTTGTTAATATTGAAAGATCTTACTGAAATGTGTTACAAGAGAAACGATTTAGAAAACCTGATGGAAGAATGTGCACGTTATTCATGTTGCGCTTTTCAGCAGCAAGGCCAATTTAAGTGCTTTGCCCAAAACATCCAAAATCCTCGAAACAAAGTGCGAGCGGAACACACCACAAAAGGACGTTCCAATTTAATTAAATGAGGTCATTAAAGAGCCAAAATGATAGAGAATTAAAACAAGCTCAAATGGGATAAGATGGGGATAAAATACAAGAGCAAAACTAAAGTGCAGCGGAAGATCATTATTTGATTTAATCAAAGGCAGCGGCACACAAAGGAGCTATTCAGATTGTTACTTGAACGGAAGAAGAAATACTCTGTCACAAGTTGAAGTCCTGCAACTAAGTACTACTGTCGCTTAAAAATATACTTAAAGTACGAGCTGGCTTGCTGATGTAAAGTACTGCAGACTCAGAGACTTTGATGATCAATATCTAGGTGTTGGTGATCGTCTAACGTCTTCTGCTTCATGACCCCCACCCAGACTCGATCTGTACCGAGCCTCGGGGAAGTTTGAGCTCCTGGATCGCATCCTGCCGAAGCTGCACGCCACCAACCACCGAGTTCTGCTGTTCTGTCAGATGACCACGCTCATGACCATCATGGAGGACTACTTCAGCTACCGCAACTTTCAATATCTACGTCTTGACGGTAAGCTCGCGCCTTTTGTCGTTGTTTTAAAAAACCTGTCGTCCAATCTGCAGGTGGTCGCTACCTTTTGGAAACCAACCTATTTTTAGGCTCTTTCCTCGAAAATTGCAAACTAAAAAGGGTGTATCTCTGCAACCACTAGGGCTATTTGAATAATTGTGGTTATAATAAAAGGTACACATGTGGGCTTTTGTTCAGATGTGTAAATATGAGTCTATATGTTGCTGGTTAAGAGTAAATGAAGATGACACACAGAAAAAAAGGAAAAGGTTTCAGGTCCGCCTAGGAAAAAAATCACTTTCAGGATGATTATTTCTTTGAAATGATGCAGCTGTAAGGTCCAACTCTAACCCAAATCATAGCACAATATGTGAACATTCTCTCTGCAAAGGTTGACTTTGATAAAGTGAAGCAGAACAAAGTTAGAGAGGGTTTAGTACGGAGAAAATTCAGGCGAGGAAAATTTGCATTGGGGCACATTTGTGCACATCTGTGACATTTGAATGTTTTCATGTACCAAACCATATATTTCACTTGTATATGACTTATTATTCGAATACAGCAGTTTTGGGGCTTTCTTTTTCATAAAACAAGTTATAATTTAAAGTTTTATATAACAATAGCTCAGTCTGCCCCCCTAGGCGGGGATTGGATTTTAAAAGGATAATAAAGCGGAAAGAGATCAATTCAACCGCTCTGAAGTCGATGTTGACTGTCAAAAAAGTTCGCGTTCGCGTGTCGATAATCATAATATATCTTGCTTTGGAGCAGAGGAAAAGGTAAACAGGACACGGTGCCGTCTTGAAACTAGAGATTGAGACATAAGCTCATGTTTACAATGTTCACTGAGGGAATAAATCAAGAGAGAAGCAGAGTCATTTTCTATAGACTTCGATACAACCAGACTTCTTTTTGCAACTGACCCAGTGATGCCAACTCTTTCCCTGTGGCGACACTGGCAGCCCGCCCTGTCAGGTCTCCCTCCAAAGAACATAAACAACGAACATGGCTATTGTAAGTACTTGGTGGTGAGCAATGAGTGCACGGTAAGAATATGTGCAGGGAGGTAGAAAAGTGTAAAAGAGAATTTCAACAAAAATAGCCAAAATGTTTTTGAAGAAGATGTAACCTGTCCTACTTTTTTAAGCCAAGTGGTCTTGTGCCAAAGACATGTGTCCTGAACGCTGCTGGTCCAGCCTCACACCACCTTGCAGCAACTCACAGTTGAGTGTGTAATGTGTATTTTGGGCAGTGAATTCAGGATTTTGAAGTTTATTGAAATGCCGACAGGGAAAATGTAAATTATTCAACGTGAAGGTGAAATGTTTCAATCACCTCCCCCACATGATTATTATCCACTCACAACTAATAACAGTCTCGTCTCAGCTGTGGACTGTGAACCTCCTACATTTGCATAATGTAAAGTCCCAGTGAAATGAAAAATACAGTTTCCCAGTTGTAATCCTGTGTCCCTGTGTTAATCCCCATCGCATCCCTGTCGTTTTCTTCTGTAAAAAGAATTTGGCTGTTTGATGACTCATGCTGCGCTCCATTGGGATGTAGTTAGCAGACAGAGCAATGTAACAGAGGCAGGAAGAGATGTGTGTTTGGCTCTCGGTGGGCCAAAACTTTCAATAGAAACTTTCCACCGGCTACGTGTTGCTGCGATAGACCGTATATATCGTGACGTCCCCCGTTGATTTGTGGACATCCGTTATGAAGCCTCAATTTCGCCGTCGCCATCTTGGATTATGGCCGTCGCCATGTCAGCGTTTTATTCCGCAACCAATGATCAGAAGTTACATATTTGAGTGACGTGAGTCGCTGTATACGTCTCTTGTATCGACCTGTCAATCACAGTAATCCCCGCCCCAAAGCATCCCCTGCTTTATGGTCTCTTTGACCATGATTTACTAAATGAACATCATGCTGTATTGAAGAAGACTTGAAACTAGAGATTGAGACATAAATGAAATACGCTGAAGACATTTCGACTTTCCAATTAGCCTTCCATCTGAAGTACGAGAAGAAGGTTTTTTTTTAGTTTTTTTTTACAAGTTGACTTAATTTGTTTCAGGAACCACCAAGGCTGACGACCGAGCACTGCTGCTGAAGAAGTTTAATGAGCCGGGATCGAAGGACTTCATCTTCCTGCTCAGCACCAGAGCCGGTGGCCTCGGCCTCAACCTGCAGGTCGCAGACACCGTCGTCATCTTTGACAGCGACTGGAACCCGCACCAGGTACATCCACCGGTTTATGTTATAACCTGTACCCTTTAACTCTTCTTTTGACAACTGACGCGATCCCTCTCTATTTTGCCGACTCCAGGACCTGCAGGCTCAGGACCGGGCTCACCGCATCGGTCAGCAGAACGAGGTGCGCGTGCTCCGTCTCTGCACCGTCAACAGCGTGGAGGAGAAAATCTTGGCGGCTGCCAAATACAAGCTCAACGTGGACCAGAAGGTCATCCAGGCGGGCATGTTCGACCAGAAGTCTTCGAGCCACGAGCGCCAAGCCTTCCTCCAGGCCATTTTGGAGACCGAGGAGCAGAATGAGGTGCGGCGCGAATCTGTGCTTGATCAGATATGTCTATATAAAAAAATATGAGGCATTAAATGGATTTTTTTTTTCTCTCCTGAAGTTCAATTATGCATGCTGCTTTTGATTGAGTTACTGCAGAGACAGCTCTTTAGATACGATCAGCGAGACTTCACTTATAATATTGCATGTTTTTCTCTGCAATCTCAGCTTTTTAATTGGTATTTGATGAAATCAGTATGCCGTCCTTGAGCGATTTGGTTTTGAGCTGTTTTGCTGAAACTGTAAAAATCAGTTTTTTTTTTAATGTTTTGATGTAACTCCAGGAAGAAGATGAGATACCCGATGACGAAACCCTCAACCAGATGATAGCGCGCAATGAAGATGAATTTGAGCTCTTCATGGTAAGAAAAGCACATTTTTAGTTTTTTTAGTCTAATCCACATTTATATTTTGCAGAGTGAAACTTTGTAATGACCGGTCTTTAAGAGGAGAAGCTGACAGCTGGTTCTCCTACATCCACACCCCCCAAAATAAGTACATGTTGTCTATCACTTCGAGACCATTAGTCGGGTTAAATATCCTTATTTGTTCAGGAACGTTCAGATTCAGCAGGAACTGTTCCCCAGAGGCTTCTCCTTGCATCGTAAATGACTTAATTGCCATTAATACAGGGGTCACACTGACAATGTCACCCACAGTGAACGCAGGTTTACAGGAAACACAAAACCTGGCAGTTGTTCTGCCTCTTGTTGAGACCACAAGTCTGCTGAACGCCAGCTGAAGTTAAAAATTAAAAAAAAAACGAAAACAGACGGACATCTTTTGTGCTTTCATCCAGCACGTATTTAAAATCAACATTCAAAAAGCAGTTTGCTCTCCACACACAGTCGAGGCATAGACTTTAACAACGGCGGTCTAGCAGTAATCTAACGGCATCAGCACAAACAACAATTTGTATTTATTTTGTCATTGTTTTTGTCAGGGCCATTAAATATGACAACAAACTTTCAAAGCTTAATTGGAAAACCTCAACAGAAGCTTGGAATGTAAAAAAATAAAGATATCCGTCCAGCAGTAATTTAGAGATGAGATAATGTGACATAATCCATCTGCTGACCGAATGTGTTCTTTCTCCTCCGCAGCGTATGGACATGGACCGACGGCGGGAGGACGCCAGGAACCCAAAGCGAAAGCCTCGTCTCATGGAGGACGACGAGTTGCCTTCTTGGATCATCAGAGACGAAGCGGAGGTGGAGCGGCTCACGTACGAGGAGGAGGAGGAGAAGATGTTCGGCCGAGGGTCGCGCTGTCGTCGGGACGTGGACTACAGTGACGCAATGACTGAAAAACAGTGGTTGCGGGTAAAGTCTATATATGAATGCCATATACACACTCAGACATACATATACATATATATGACATTTCATTTTTCTAAATATGAAATATGAGTTCCCTACCTTGTCTGTGGCTCTCAGTCTGAATCCCATTTGTTGCTACCGAAGAGGTAAATGTTTAACAAAAATAAATCTCAAATACATAGTATTTATTTTGTTAAAGGCTCAATAACTCCGTGAACAGCTGTTCTTCAACAGTTTTTTTAGCAATGGGACATTTGCTTGCCTGTAATAGTATATCATTTATTAATTTAGATATGCAATGTAACTAAAGCTGTCAAATCAATATTAATATTTGCCTCCAATGGGTATTGGAGTAGTATAAAGTAGTTTAAATTGAAAATACTCAAGTGTTACGGTTATTGCAGTAACCAGTTACATTTAATGTAAACGGGTGAGTGGCACACGGTCCCTCACACCAAACACACAGTGACAGTCTCCCCTAGAGAGACTTCTCAGGCGGATACATTTCATTAACTGTGGCTCAGGCGTTGTGGCACAAACAACTGGAGGTCAAAGAGGCTCGGCTGCAGAAATGCTATGAAGCCCGTCTACAAAGGCTCGACGCGATGGAGCACTAACTCCGTCTTAACCCTCTTTTTCGACTGCAGGCCGTTGAGGATGGGAACCTGGAAGAGATGGAGGAGGAGATCCGGCTGAAAAAGCGCAAACGCAAGAGACGTCCGGACAAAGAACCTTCGAGCAGAGACGACGGGGGCTCCAAGGCCAAGAAGAAGCGTGGGCGCCCACCGGCTGACAAACACTCCCCCAACCCGCCCAAACTCACCAAGCAGATGAACACCATCATCGACACGGTCATCAACTACAGAGACGGGTGAGCACATTTATCTACAAAGCAGAACGGAACGGATGGGTTTGCTGTGATTCAGAGATGTGTAGAGACTGGTGGACTAAAATATGAAGTGAAGAGGAGTCGCAACCCCTTCAGGCCGGAGGAAGGTGTGTGGACGAGCTGCAACTCGCATGTAAACTTGCAGATAGCACTAAAATATATGTAAAAGATAAATACAAAAATTCAAGCACTTTTGCAAAAAAAAGTGCTCAAATGTTAAAATAAAGAGGAAAAAAACTCATTGAAGCCCAGTTTTAACAGACGTCTCTGGGTGGTGTTGTTATCAGACACTTTGACGACAAACGGAGACCTTTTAATTAAAAGAAATAAGCCACAAGCCTTTGAAGCCCTTTTCATAGATCTCCATTAAAGCCTCACGTTTACCGTCTGAGCGGCTTGTGGAAAAACAACGACCGACTTCATGTTACGTGTATTTACTTTCTGAAATTCCGCTCTCAGTTCCCAGATATTTATTAAAAGATTTATTTAACGTTGCAACAAATCGTTTAGTTTTAATGCAGCCAGCCTGCGTGCACCTGAATATCAGCACGTGGACCGACTGTAGAAGCTTCGGTTTGGTCGGAACACACTCGTACTGTAAAAAACAGGTGAAAAATAGTCTTTACTTTACTTTTGAGTCCCCAAAAAAAATGCACCTCCGTCTGCGTGAGGCTAGTAAAATAGGCCACGCTGTTGTCTTCTAACGGAAAGATGAGATTTCCTCTCTCTGGCCTGCAGGGTGAAAGTGAACAGACGTGAAGTCACACTTTGATAAACATCCTCATATTCCTTCTGTCAGTTAATGCGCCAGTGTATCAATGTGGTCTGTTCTGTTAAGTCTGCTTTAAAAAGAAAAATGAATATGTGTCTCTGTAATAGTCACACAAACATGCACTGGCTGACTTCTACTAGGAAACTTCTACTTTCTGCCTTTCCAGACTATAGAGTATAATTCTTTCCTCTCCCAGTCGATGGGTAGTTCGTCCCAGAGCATCTCAATCTCTGTGGCAATTTCTACGACTTAATAAACTCGGCATCTCTTCAGTGGAGCGAGGCGGCGGGTCTCGTGAGACGGATCGAAGTGTGCCTACGACTACAGAGCGTAAAACCATCGGTGGTTTTACCGACACGCCGTCACTAACCGTTTCCTTGATTAGTTAGTTAGTGTTATTGTGAGTCTTTGGTGAATCCAAACGAACTCTTTAAAAACACCAAAGTCACTCGTATTACTTGTATATTATATTGCATAGTGTATATATTACTAAAAGGGCTCACTTTCTGTGCCGATCAGCAAAACCACACATTGTGGATGCAAAACGACACGAAAATAGTAGAAGGGTTCAGTTTTTTTGGTGCAGTGAAAAAGTCAAGAGACAAAATATGCAGTAAAAAAAAAAAATACAAATAGAAAAATTTCTTCAGGGAGATATCTCTTCTTTTTTTTTTTTTAAGAGCCTGTAGTCCAAATATACATCTATTTTTATTTGTAGGCGGGAATGCCTTCAAGTGTTCATGCAGCACAAAAAAATATTAATATTATAAGATATTATAAAATGTAATTGACTTTTCGATCAGTGTACACCAGAGTCAGTTATTATTTGTTGACCTAAAGGTGATTAACAGTAAACTACAGTCTTCAGGTTCCACTGCTGTTGGTGGGGTGTGCGTGTTCTACGGGTGGGGGGGCGGGGCTAAAGGTCCCGTCTGTTTGTTCCACCTCTCGGTAACGAGATGGTTTGGGTGTTTTTTGAAGTGGGGTTGTATGAAGATCATCCTCATTATCCATTCTTACCTACAGAAGACGGTTTGGAGAAACTTGTTCAGTATTGATGATGATGATGATGATGACAGCTGAAGATCCTTCCTGCAGATTTATAATAAAGACACTTTCTCACTGACCCTCTTGAAAACTCCACCTGCGTGACGTGAGATGACTCTTGTGGTTCCAGGGCAGGCAGACAGCTGAGCGAGGTCTTCGTCCAGTTGCCGTCCAGAAAGGAGCTGCCGGAGTATTACGAGCTGATCAGGAAGCCCGTGGACTTCAAGAAGATCAAGGTGCGTTAACCATCACCCAGCAGGTAGCAGCGGGGTCAAAGGGCAGAGGCAAAACATTGGTGCTTCTCTTCTGTGAAATTAAGCTCAATAATTTACATTTTTTCAACAAAAACAGTTTATGTCAACTCTCAAAAATGTACATTTTAAACTATTACTCTGGTTAATTATCAACAGACTAACCGATTGCATTATATTGATGAGTAGGTGCAGCCCGAGTTAGATAATAGCCTTTTGAAAGGAAGGGAAGACCTTGGGTATCACAACCGTTGAGAGCGCACAGACCTGAGAGAGATGAGTGTGTTTTTATTTGAACAGGATCGCGTGAGGAACCATAAATACCGAGGCGTCGGCGACCTGGAGCGGGACGTGATGCTGCTGTGCCACAACGCTCAGACCTTCAACCTGGAGGGGTCCCAGGTCAGTGTGGAACCGCAGTTCCTCTCATTGGTTTAAAAAAACGTGTGCAGGAACCATTTTCCGTGAGTCTGCAGACTTTGCCCAAGTGAATTACCCACAATTCAAAGCAATGTGGCGTTAAACGCGGGGTAACCAGTGGAAGCATGGAGAAGGCGGCCCGTTGCAAATTATACTCACTCGAAACATTAAGGATGAAAGATGGAAAACAGGAGATCAGAGGGATCCAGATTCCTGGCAGATGTAAAAAGTACAAAATAAATACCCACAATTGTACTCTGGTTCCAGTTTTTCTCATACAAAGACTATTTTTATACAAGTGCATATTAACTTTTTTTTTTTTTCATTTGTTTGAGAGAACAAGACACACAAAGGACTTGGGATTCTGTGAACTTATGATGGCGATAATGGGCCTTTTTACTTTTTTTTTTCTTTCTTTTTTCTGACGAAACAATTAGGTCGTTGATTGAAAAGCTTCTTTGAAGCCCTCCTTTCAAGGGATTTAAGTCCCAAATTCTAAGCTCACAGGGTTTGTCACCCATAAACTCTTCTTCTGTTCTATTATTTTGTTTTGGAGGATTTGTCCTTCATGCTTTTTATATTTTACATGGAGACAGAGGCAAAAACACTGACAACTGTTTCATACAGGAAATAGTCTTTATTTGATTTATACATTTTGAATGGCATCTCCCTGGAGTCAAATGTTCCTGTAGGTATCAGTTTATAATGAATGGTACCAAACCCACCACTTCTACTCTCTTCCAATTTCGCCCTCCATTAATGTGCAGTCTCTTCTTCTTCTTCTTCTTCTTCTTCTTTGCCTTCTTTGTCCGTATTCTCAGTACTACCTGTCCTTCATGCTGTTCTGGGAACTGTTTACATTATCCCGTCTTTTTTTCTTCTTTCTTTCTCACCCACAGATTTACGAGGACTCCATTGTCCTTCAGTCTGTGTTCAAAAGTGCCAGACAGAAGATCGCCAAGGATGAAGAGAGTGAAGACGAGAGCGAGGAGGAGGACGATGACGAGGATGAATCGGAGACCGAGGGTAGGACACACCGTTTGTTGGAAGTGAATATGAACAAACACTTAAACACTTCTACAATGTGAACGCCGTTCTGGTTTGAGATATCATTTTCCATCGGGCAGCAGCATGGACTGCTGTTGACTTTAATCTGTAGCAGAGAAGAAAAATATAATCACAATATCTTAAGAAAGGATTCTCTGTCTGTCCTTCGCATATCTCACCGTTCTATATTAATAAACATTGAAAAAGACTGAGACCTTGTTGAGCCGATACAGAGTAAGGAAATGAACCACCATTCCCCAGAGCTCAAGGTCAAGTTATCCACATGTTTTTTTATTAAGTATTGACTTTAAAACAATGCCTAAATGTTGGTAGAAGCTTAAGAATAGTAAATAAAGTGATAACAAACAGTTGCACAGAGGACTTAAATTGACTCTTGTGCTGCATTCATTCAGCCAAGTCCGTGCGGGTGAAGATCAAGCTGAGCAAGGAGGCGCGCGGCCACGACAAGGGCAAGAAGAGGCAAAGCCGAGGGAAGGCCAAGCCGGTGGTGAGCGACGACGACAGCGACGACGACCTGGATGACAACGTAGGTCGTCCCACTTGTTAGAACGTCTGTGAATGGAAAAACTAAACGGCAACAAAAAAAAGCTCTGGGAACTTTTCCTCCGCAAAAGGCAAAGCTGATTATTTTAAACTCGGCAGATTTTAAAGAGAAATGCATTCATATGGAAGAAAAAAAGATAATTGCAACCATCAAATAAGTTTAGTTATTTTCGCCTCCACAGCTCTAAAAGACCACTCATTGGTCCCCCCCCCCCTCAGGAAGTAATGAAGTTTCAGTTTGAAGCATGTGAGTTTAGATCCAGATGTTTTCATCCTTTTCACACAGGAAAGTACCTGCAGGAACCACATCGACTGAAAACCCCACCACTAGGGCTGCATCTCTGGATTGTTGTAGTCATCAATCAATTCATCGGTCCAAAAGCTCTTCTATAAGTTAGACAAATCAATTATTTATGTATAAATAATAAAGTATTTTATTATTTATTATAACTATTTTTTAATTTTAATTTTTTAAGCTACTTAAACACAGCGATGGTGGTGTTAATGTTGACATTTCTTACCAAATTTATATAAAAAAAAATAAGTATTTCATGTTTCAAATCAGTCCTCACCCTTTTTTTCGTTAAACATTCAACCCAAACGTACAAAAACACTCTCCGAGAACTAGAAGAACAACATCATGCAACATGCAGCACAGAATGATCTCAGCTGGTTGGAATCACGAGGCGAAAAAAATAATTAAATCCATTTGGTGAATCTACAATATAGTTGAATTAATTGAGCTTTTGGGTTGTACATCATTAAATATTCTATTATGAAGACAACTCTGTCATGACTCTATTTAACCGCATTACGCACCTTCTTTTGTGTTTACTCCACTCTTCATACCCGACCGACAGCCATCTAATTTGCCGCCAGCACAATGAAACCAGTAACGGAGAAATTAAAGCCATGGCAACCACCACTTAGCCCTCATTTGGATATAATTAACAGCTAATAGATCCTCTTTGTCTCCTCCCACACATCAGAGGTTTGAAATCCATCTGATCAAAGCAATTTATCGTATTATTATACTCTTCCTTTATTCCTTCATTCACCAAATGGTTTGTGTGTGTGTGTGTGTGTGTGTGTGTGTGCGTGTGTGTGTGTGTGTGTGAGTGTGAGTATCGGTCCGGTCTTTGCATCGATGCAAAGTCTGTGATGATAGCTGCAGGGAGACGAGATAAAGGATGTCACATGTTACTTATCAAACCTGCTGATCTCCATCAAACGTGTGACTCGCAACATTTATCCTTCACACCGTTGATGACTGCAGAGAGTCGGGGAGATGCTGGGACTCGTGCTGATGCAATACCAAAAACTATGATAAAAATGTGGATATTTTGTCTATTTACTACTCAATGTATCACACGATCGGGAGATATAGGGACTTTATTTAGTTAAAAAAAAATGTCTCTTGAATTTCTTGTGAAGTGAAAACACTTCCTGCTCAAGATGACTTTTCCCAGCTAGATTGGATATCTCTTTTCTTCTCTTTTAAATCTTATTTCAAGATATCACACCAGGTGTTCCATTGGCGTTGTATTAAGTTTTCTTTTTACTGTTCTAATGCCGTGTGCACAGCAGTTGCAGTGAAGCAGTCGTCGGCGCTGCACATCTCATGCCGTGTTCACGCTGACGAAGCAACGAAACGCTGGTTAAAGTGTCGCCGCTGCGCTCATTGTTTCCCCGCCAATTACATTTAGATCAATATATAAGTTGGATTTTTTTTTTTTGTTATTCGTGCCTCCAGTGATACTGAACTACAGGGTTTGAGGTTAATGTAAACGGCTCCGCCAAAGTGAAGGCCTTCACCAGTGTGTGACAAAGCGTCACGTTGATCTGTGAGCACAAGGGCAGCTGTACTTCAGGCACCGGGTGCCGTGTGTTCAAAGAAACGTCTCCCGAACGGCTTCAATGTTTTTTTATTTCTTTTTTGGCCTCCTTCCACCAAGGGGTCTTTTTAAAAACGTCCTCGCAGCTCCTCTTCGTCACCTTCAGTCGTTCTGAAACCACAAGGTAGCCGGTTCGATCCCTAGTCCCATAGTTGGCATGTTGAAGTGTCCTTGACCAAGAAACTGAATCCTCACTTGCTCCCTGGACGCCTCACGGCAGCCCACTGCTCTTAAACTACTAAGGATGGGTAAAATGCAGACCAATTTCCCCAAGGGGATTAATAAAGGATAATTTCTTCTTTTTCTTCTTCTATTTCAGGGTGCTGATGTATTCAGCCTCTCGACAGACAATAAACCTCCTCGCTCCTCTTTGTCGGGCTTTGAACCGCCTCCTCTCTTAATGCCTTTTATCTCTTTTCTTTCCGCAGGATCAGTCAGACAAGAGCGACGATGACTGAGGACAAGAGGACATCGCTTATCGCACTTCTAAACAAAAAGGACAGTATCTTCCACCACCGTTGTTCAGGTTCATATTCTGTACTTTCATTCGTTTTTACTTCATTCGTCGATCTGTGATGTGTTTTGTCGCACCTTCTCCTACCAGCTTAGAAATGTATTACGTATAATCAATAAGCTACAGCAATACCAATCTGCTTATATTCCTGTTTTTAAGACAGTTTTTTTAGTATATTTTTTAACTCTGTGCTTTAAAAGCTGATTTAAATTCTGTATGAAAAAAAAAAAAAGGAAGACAAAAAAGATTTGGTCACGCTATTCGTGCTTTTGCTTGATTTGTACCGCTTGCTTGCACTTTTAGAAAATGACATATCAAAATTGTTAGAAAGAAAAGTGTAATAAAAACAAACGGATATATAATTTGGAAAAAGGTAAAAGGCAATCAGTCCAGTTTTTAATTTTTGGGTTCACCATTTCACCTTGTTTCAGTGCCAAATGTGAAATAAATTGAATGTTCGCTAAGCCCCTCCCCCAACCAGCAATTGTCCAATCATAGCCGAGCAACCATAGCTCGGCACTTCTTTTATTTTAGTCACTGATTAGTGCTCATTCTCAATGTATTTTCTCTTATTACGTTAAACGGAAAACAAACTGTTGCATAATCGAAACATTACAAATACCGGTATCATAACTTTTTATATCAGTTATACATCTTTTGATATTGTATTGACTATTCATGCCCCATTATAAGCATGTCTTCTAAATGGATCATCATCATCATCATCACTGGTGACGATGGATTCTTTTTGCCTGGCACATGCTAGCTTTAGCATCTGTCTCCTAGCATGACATCACATCGTAAAAAACTCTGTTTACAAGATTCTCGATTTGAAACGAGTCAGCTGGGATCTGACTTTTCCACCAGCTCATGAAGCTAACGTTAGTCAGCTGAGTAAAAAATACAATAAATAAATGATACCCATTATGTCATTTCGACAGTAAACTGCTACAATTTTCAATAAACTACGAGAATAGGACGCTTGACAGGAGTAGAAACAATAACCATGAGGGGCGGGGCTTAGCAAACATGCCATTGTATGATTTTTGAGAGTGTAAACGTTTTCTTAAGTCTATATATATATATATATATATATATATATATATATATATATATATATATATATATATACACACACACACACTATATATATATTGTAGCTTGATTCTTTAAGGTGGCCATAAATGCTGGATGCTTCTTTCTTTTTTTAAATACCTCTTTTATTAAGAGCAATGTAACCATATTTTATGTAGGAGGCACATCATTTAGATAAGGCCATGTGTTTCACGTATCCTTTCCTCCAATGCGTTCAAGTTGTCGTCTGTCAGAGCCGATGTTTTTGACTTTGTTGTAATCACTTCCTCTCTCAGAAAAGATGTTGGGTTTTTTTATTGACAAACTGGGAAACATCTTGTGTTGTTCAATAAAAGCAGCATCGATCGTAGTTAAATGTAGCTATTTAAAGCGTCCGGAAACATGTTGCTCCATTTTGCAAACCGACTGTAAAGGAAGTCTTTTTACGGACTATTAAAGACGGTAAACAACAGAACATATTACAAAGGAAAGTGTGTGGGATTAAAATATTTGACTTGAATGACATTGAGCAGACCAGTTTATTATAAACAATGTACTGATTTATGAATTATTTGAATTGAGGTGATTGTGTTTCTGTTTTAGTTTTGAGCCCTCGTTTTATTGGTTTATATCATTTGTAGCATGAACTCTTCTGGCAATATACTGTGCACATGCAGATATACAGTACATCTTTTCTTTGGAGTAACATGTGCTTTGCCGACTCTCCATAAGTGTGACTTAATCTTTGCTTTCTTTGCACAGTGTCTTTGTGGTTGTAACTCATAGCCCAGGGCAAATAAAATCTCACCGATTTTCCGTACAAAAGAAAAAGTGTGCACGTTTTTTTTTCTTTCTATAGTGATTGCGTAACAGCACACTGCTCATGGAACACTGTAAACATCCCTTAATCAGCAAAGCGCATAAGAAATTTCCGTTCAGGGCTTTCTGCCATTAAAAAGCCAGTAGAAGAAAAAAAGATGACGAGATAAAACGTCAGTAGTGTATAGCATGCCACACATGAATATATGTGAATGCATACAAATGTCACAAATGAAATGACACAAATGACTATATGAACATCTGTTTATTGAACTTTAACAAAATTGCAAAGTGCAAATGTAAAACAAATCTTTTTTGCCAGATTGGAGATGGCGAAGTATCGTACCAAAGGCTCAAAATGGTCCTCTTTGGGGGATAATTATCGTGCATCTGGCAACACTGAGATCGGTCGACCAATGACGGTTCTCTCTACAGTCAGAGCTTGCGCAAGAAGGTGGAACGTAAGGGAGATACCATTTCCAAAACTTGTAAGGGCGTAATAACTAGTTTGTGAAAGACCCAGAGAAACACAAATAGCCAACGAGGCAAAATCCCGGACATTTTTGGAATCCCTGCCGGACGCATTTTTTAGGTCTCGAAAAGAGGACATGTCTGGTCACCCTACCTTAATCTATCAAATTATGTTACCAGTGTAGCATGAAAGCTAACCTAGCTAACTAATCCGCTGCTAAATTAGTCAAATTAAACAACCTAATTCCTCATTCACACACTCTTGTCACGGCGTAGGAAAGCACAGATGAGGGACAGCTTTGTGTGGTTTCTGTCACCAACGCAGCATGAAAGCCTGGTGGAGTTAGTATGCTACCTAGCCGGCCGCTAAATGAGTAAAACATAACAACGTATGGCTTCATCCTGCAAACGCTTGTCACGGCACAGGTTGGCTCATTGCCAACGCCAGATGAGTGGCGGCTTTGTTTAGGTACATTTCTGCACCCGGTGTAGCACAAAAGCATGGTAGCATTCGTAAGCTAGCTAGCTAACAAGCCAGCCGCTAAATGAGCTCTTCTCACGGTGTGGGAAAGCACATTGCTATTGCCAGATTATCAACCAATCACAGCATAGTAGAGCGGGATTAGGCAGGAATATCGCAGATAAAACGTTTAGACTTCCTGTTTCAATTCCGTCTGTTCTACTTGTAATCCACAAATTCCCTTCAACTGCTTCAACTGTCTCTACACTATTCAGAAGATTATTTGAGTTGCAAAAAAAAAGATTTTACCCTACTTCATCAAATTCGTCCAGTTTTGCACCCGGGGTGTAAAGCGAGGAATACAGCCTCACAGCACCGCCAGCTGCCACCGAATATTTGTTTACTCTTGTTTACCTTGACCTGAGGCGATCTATAGTGTATTCCCTCCAGAATATTGTTTGTTGACTGTACATCCTGCTCTACTCGGCTCATTCCTGAGAGGACAGTGTGTGGAACACAACCTGAAGGGAGAGGAGGAGGCGGCAGAAAGGATGGAAACAGAACGTGATGTCGTCTGGGACTCCGTGTTGTTGCTCCGCTCGTGTACAGAGAGTGATGTGAAAGTTAAAGTGTGGCCAACTCTGCAGAGCACGGGGACAACTTATTCTCCTCTTTAGCACAGCATTCATTTTCCTCTCAAGTCAGCAGGTCAGAACATTTTCTAATTTAAAATTCACCCAACAATGTCATCAAATCAGATAATAATAATACATTTAATTTTTCAAAAGAAACTCGGAATGCCACAGAGCCAATATATAGTAAAACAAATAAAAAGCAACCCATAATAAAAACAAATTAAAATGAATAGCTGACAATGAATCAACACAAGGTAAAACATGCCTGCTGAATAAAAAGGTTTTTAGGTCAGTCTTAAGAGTTCAGTGTCTGTTATTTTATCCTAAATAAACTGATTATTAATGGACTCCCTCAGGTTTCTTTCTTACTGTTTTTCCTGTTCCGACGTGAGGGTCTTGGGTCAGAGGATGTCGTGTGAGTACAGATTGTAAAGCCCTCTGAGGCACATTCGTGGCTTTGGGCTATACAAAATGAATTGAATTGGTGGCAAGTAGTTAAAAAAAACGATATTGATTGAAGCCATATATTTTAGAATACATGATTTCATACTATCATGGGCTTCAGTGGGAACTTGTTTGACCTTAATTTATGCGAAGGCTCTATTTTGGCTACACAGTTGTTGTTTTTGTATATAGACTTATTGTAAGTGCTGAGGTTGAACTTCCAGAATTTGAAAAAAATAAACATTACAGAAGTTCATTCAGAATGAACAAGCCCAAACGACGCACAGGGGTTAACGCGGCTGTGGTGCAGCTGGAGGGCAGAAGACGGGGGTCCGCCCTACTGTACAGCTGGCCGGACCCTCACATCAAAACAGCTTTACTTTTTTGTATTCCTGCCATTTTAAACAGAGCTTGACTAAGCCAATTCCCCCTGAAGAATGAGCATCCATCGCCTCCCGCCTCTTTCTTTTTATCTGCCCCCTTTGAAGTGCCGAGCTGTTGGGATAGACTTGAGCCCAGGAAGAGAGGGGCAAATTGGATGTTAATCCTTGTCCGAGTGCCAGAGATGTCAGCTGGAAGAAGAAGAAGAAGAAGAAAAAAAAAAGTCAGGTGCCGGTGAGATTTGTGCTATTCCTCTGTAGCTTTTGTCCTCCGCCATCACATTCTCCCGAGCAGCGGCAGACGCTCCAATCGCAAACTGATTCGGGGGAATTTCCAGCGCTAATGACTCCTGAATGGTGATCTGAAAGGACCAGGTGCTCCCTATTATCAGTGGAGCCGGTGCTGCAGCGCGGCCACATTCAGGGCGGGAAACGGGCCCGATCGATGCTAACTCTTGCACAACTTAAAAGGAAGAGCGGGAAAAGGCTTTGTCTCCCTTCGGATTCCGGGGTTCACTATCAGTTTAACGCATGATCGAGGAAAAGCTCATTTTTTCTTTGCTGTGTCGAGTCCTTTTAAGCTGAGAGCAGTGGTGGAATGCAATTAAGTAAATGTACTCAAGTACTGTGGT